>NC_063167.1:71067797-71387297 GCF_023159225.1 Perognathus longimembris pacificus | reverse complement strand
ACCCTGATTTAAAATCTTTTTAGAGATCTTACCTTTTTCTGTAGTTTGGGTTCGAACTCTAGGCTTCTACTTGCTAGGCAGGTGTTCTGTTTCTTGAGCTATCCCTCCAAGACTTTTTGCTTTAATTTATTTTTCAGATAGGATGTCTCATTTTTGCTCATAGGCCAGCCTCAGGCCATGATACTCCTATCCCAGCTGGGACCCTAAGTGGTCACCACTACACACATTGGGAATATATCAAAATCTGGGTAGTAGTGACCAGAATCTCATAAGCTTAAAATAAGAGGGGGAAGGGGCGGAGAGGGAGAAGGAAAGAGGAAATATAATAGTGGAATCCGAGGAAGTTTGGCTTTCATCCTTTTACATGGATGTATGTGTGTGCGCATGGATGGGTCTGTAGAGTACAGAACAAGCATTGCTGATGTCCTTCCCTTTTGCAGGTGTGGATAACTGTGGTCGCACAGTGATGGTGGTTGTTGGAAGAAACATTCCTGTAACACTGATAGATATGGACAAGGTAAGCCAGGAAACGGTGCTGTGTATCAGAAAATTTCTATTTGTTTTGTGTTCATAATAATTGATGTTGGTTCTCGTCATGTAGTCCCTGTGCTGATCTTGGTGTGTACTTGGGTAAAATTTCTGATATTGTGATGTATCATTTCATGTAGGATAATATGATACGGTGTAAGTTCAGGCTGGATAGTAACTGGAAACAAACTGTTCTTGCAGTGTCCTCCTTTGTCCCTGTCCCCTAGTCCATATTAATGCCAAGGACATGCTGAGAAGGAACTGGAAAACAGCCTCTTTGATGTGATCCCTTCAGTGGCTCTTTGCTGCTGCTTTGTAATTGTCTGCAGCTAAACCACTGGGTCATACTGGCCCTACCATATTATATATCTGTTTTGCCTTTAATATTTCTCAAACCAACCTGGGCCAGGTAAATTGGGGTCTTTCTAAACTCTAGAATGCTGCCCAACAGAATGTGTTCCAAAGATCAGCATTAGAAATCCTAAGAAAAATAGCTCTTAAAGCAAGCTATATGAGGAACTACTCAACTTCTATAGTTGGTACCTTAGAGCCATGAGTCTGTATCTGAATAGAAGCTGCAAAAGTTTTGATTGAATTCAAGGAGAAACTCCCAAGAATTACTAAAAGTCTAAAAATCCTGCTTATAAATATTTGATTACCATTATCCTAGAGAAAGGAAGTCATAGTTGACCCAACAACTCCGGGGGTTTTATCTTTATAAACTTGTACAACAGTGTTTCACCTCAACATTTCAGTTTATGATCAATGATACAGGAAGAGTTATTTCAGAGGCAAGAGACTGATTATCCTCTTCCATCACTTAAAACAGAACTATGGGTTTTACCATGGCCTCTGTGAGAAGATTCTCTTTCCTGGACATGTTTGGAAAGAGACTTGGTACTCACCATTCTCATGTGTCATCTGCAGGGACTGGGGCATAGATTAGGTTCGTCTTCAGGTTCTGTTGGCCTCTGTGAAATACACTTCTTCCTGCTCTTTCCTTACAGGCTCTGCTGTATTTCATCCATGTCATGGACCACATCACTGTGAAGGAGTACGTCTTAGTCTATTTTCACACACTGACCAGCGAGTACAATCACCTCAACTCTGACTTCCTGAAGAAGCTCTACGATGTTGTTGATATCAAGTTAGTTCTTTTTCCAAATTAAGGAAGAGGGGATATTAAGCAACAGCATAATTTTTAAATATCCTATGAGAGGCTATTTCACATGACAGATTTTTATCCTGCATAGATTAGATTTTTTATTCACAGAAGGCCTTCCTTAACTCAAACTTACTTGCATTAAAATAAATTCATACGTACTCATCTCGCTTTAAATACCTTGGGAAAAGTTGGCGGCCATTACTAATCTTTGTATATAAGATGACAAAAAGATATGTTAATATTATTTATTTTAATGTTGTAACCCATGACTTGGTTAGGAAAGATATTATGTATGCATTTGAAAAGTAGAAGAATGACGTTTGGAAAAATCTCACAACGGTAAATGCAGAATTTGGGCTTGACGGATTACTGGCTTTAATGAGAATTATTTTGATTAAATGTATTTCTTTGGTAGAACAGTGTGTATCTTGACTGGAAAATAGATGATACCCCAGTAGAGCAAGTTCAGATGCAGTGAATGCTTTACTCATATCTTTTCTAAATAAAAACAGCATTCTGAGCCAGGAACCAGTGGCTCACACCTGTTATCCTGTCTGCTCAAGAGGCTGAGCACTGAGGTTCAAAAGCCAGATCAGGAAAATCCATGTGACTCTTTATCTCCAGTGAATCATCCAAAATCCAAAAGTGGAGCTGTAGCTCAAGTGCTAAAACACCAGCCTTGAGCAAAAAAGCTAAGGGATGGCACCTAGGCTCTGAGTTCAAGCCCAAGGACCAATACCAAAAAAGCAAACAAAAGATGAGATTGTGTTGTTTCTCTGAAATCCTTTCCAATTCCTCATCAGTTATTGAAGCTCTAAGGCATGCATAGCAGTCTGGATGGAGAAGTGCAGGGAGTATGATTTTGGGGCAGGGTGCTGCTTGCCAGTCAGTCTGTGACTTAAGAGTTAAAATTGGGCAGTAGTGGCACTCATCTGAAGATTGTTGAGAATTATGTAGACAATGAGACCATTTCACAGTAAACTCACCGCAGACTCTGCTGTAATAGGACCACCAAGCTTTCAGTTTCTGATCACATTGCCTTTGTTAAGTGTGAGCATACTTTGGCCTACCTCGAGGTGGCTTTGTCACAACCCACTAGGGACAATTAATGTCTCACATAAAATAGTTTAAATTATCAAACATTCTCTGATTTGATTTTGACAGTTCACTTAAAATTCAATACATAAACAACATGTGCTTTAAAAACATTTTTTCTGGGCTGGGAATATGGCCTAGTGGCAAGAGTGCTTACCTTGTATACATGAAGCCCTGGGTTTGATTCCTCAGCACCACATATATATAGAAAATGGCCAGAAGTGGCACTGTGGCTCAAGTGGCAGAGTGCTAGCCTTGAGCGAAAAGAAGCCAGGGACAGTGGTCAGGCCCTGAATTCAAGGCCCAGAACTGGCCAAAAAAAATCTCAGAATGGATTTATATTCAAGTAAGAGCTAATTTCTGCAATTCTCACTGGTGTCTTAGGGGTAACTTAAGTCAGCCATCTTACTTATTGTTTTGATCAGGTACAAGAGGAATTTGAAGGCTGTTTATTTTGTTCACCCAACATTTCGTTCAAAGGTATGTGTTTTTCTTTGGGGACTAAATCTTGAATTTAAATCTGCTTACATGCACAGAACATTATGCACAGCAGCCTTGTATCATTGTGATTGAAAATTTATTCATTTGTCTTTTGAATTGATCCTAAGTTTTGGTTCTGGTACTTGGTAGTGTATGATGCTGCCGTCTGTGGACAATCCTTGTAAGCCATTGGCTACCAGATGCTGTGGCTCATGCCTCTAATCTTAACTATGGTGACCTACCCTGTGATCCTTCCTAATGAAGGACAGCCCCTCTACCTCTGCTCTTGTTCCCATGGTAACAATGGCACCAGTGTTAGCTGGTGTTTCTCTGAGTACTCATCTTGTGCACATTCTTCCTAGGCAATATCTGAAATAAAGGCTTATCCCATTTTACAGACAGGGGAATTAGACCAAGCATCAAAGGCTGAATTTGAATCTAAGCATTTTATTCCCACTCTTCACTTCCAAATGTTTGTTTCTTCCAGAGTCTTTCCTCACTTTACTCCATCTAAATCTCAAACTCTGTTTTGGAGTTTTCCTTGCTTTTTTTTTTTTTTTCTTTCTTAAGCTAGAGTTTCACTACTAGTTTATGCTGCCACAGATGCCTGCCTCAGCTTTCTAAGTGCTGGGATTACAAACACGCTTTCAGTTTAAATCACCAACTCTCTTGTCCCCTTTACAGCCAAAATATTTTATCTGTTTTTACCATCTCTTTATCTCAGGTACCTCATTGTTGGGGACTCAGTTTTGGCCTTAATATTAATCCAATCTGGTTTTAATTCCAGTATGCCAGTTGAAGCTGTTTTCACCAAAACCACTAATCTGAGTTACTAAGCCCAGTGCACTTTTCTGTCTTTATTACCTGCTTTTCCTACCTAGTAAAAGCCCATGCATTCTCTCTCCATATATTTCTGGAATCGGGAAATAAGAGAATAAAACTTATTTTTAGTAAAATCCAACATTTTTTATAGTAAAGTCAAAACCATAAATCCATTTCTAGCCAGATTTATCTCATTGCTGTACATGACTTGAAACACATGTTAGAAGGCTCATTGTTCAAGCCAGTCCAGACAAAAATTGAGAAAGACCCTATTTCAAAGAATATTACAGGCATGGTTAAATATGCCTGCAATCCCATTAGGGTAGGAAATAGAGGAGGTTTGTAAGCTAAAGCTGGTCTCTGGCAAAAATGAGAGGCCCTATACCTACCTGAAAAGTGTTTCAGGTACTAGCATACTTATGTATTATGAGTTCAAAACCCCAGTATCCATTAATTAATAATTAGGTTAAAGAATCTCTAGTATTCATAAAATAAATCAACTGTCCTTTCCCAAATCTTTGGTTTTCTTCAGTTTTTTATAATAGATACTAAATAAGAAAAATTTGCCTTAGTATTCATCTTAGATTATAAAGCCTTTCCTCCCTGCCCACCCCACCCACATGTCAGTGTCCTGTGTTGAGGAGTTGACTGCCTAAGAGAGGCCTAGTAAACTAGACTTTTTACCTTCACTGGCTTCAATCATTTTTCTCTTATGTTAACCAGGTATCAACGTGGTTCTTCACCACCTTTTCTGTCTCAGGACTGAAGGATAAAATCCATCACGTGGACAGTCTGCACCAGCTGTTTTCTGCAATATCACCAGAACAGATCGACTTTCCTCCCTTTGTCCTTGAATATGATGCTAGGGTGAGTACCAGACGTTCTCCCTTGCCCTGTAAAACCCACTGAGCGTCCTGCAGGGCACTCCCCAGGGCCACAGCCCTGCACTACTGTGCCCTCCTGGTGCCCTGCAGGGCACTCCGGGAGCATGGCCCATTTATGGGAGCATAGCTCAACATTAATGTACTTTAGTCCCACTAAAGTCTCTTTTCCTACAGTAACTCTAGGAACAGTGTCTGTGGTGCAAGTTTTTCTCCAGATAAACATATCAGGGAGAGATGTTTATGCTGTAAATTTAAATCCCATCATTGCTTTGATGGCCAGTCTTTATCACATTTCATACAGATAACTCTGCCTGATTTTCTTAAGATTGATTGGCCTTTCAGCTACATAAGAGCCAGAATTGATTGGTGTCCCTTTTCAATATTAACATAAATCAAGTAACCTATCTTACAGTTGTTACCTTGCTTAAAAAGTTGGATTTTTCCAAAAGCCTCTGTACTGCTTTTGAGAGCTCCAGCTGATATTCATATTGCTATAATGTACAGGCACATTTGTAGATCTGCTATTTCAGCACTAATGAAAGGGCTTCTTCAATTGTATCAAAGATCTATTTTATTGTGTTGATTCACTGTCACCTTAGTAATTTAAAAAACTCAAATACTTGCCCTAAAGCTTATCAAGCTCTTTGTGTAACTGTTGCTAATTACATATCTTTATGCATGAACCACAAAACATTTGAAAGTTAAATTGAATTTGAAATGAATTATTCTGCCCTAATTATTATGCAATGTGGATATAGCCAGAAATCTTGCAACACATTTTCTCTCTACCATTTCTCCAACTGCACTTATGATCTCCATGTCCTTCTGTGAGAGTAGGATGTTTACTACATTATAATGGCTAATAAAATTTTGTGTTTGGCTGTGGCAGAGAGGAATTGTAATTGGAACAGCTGGATCACGTATGCAAAGAGTGATTCTACAGGAATTTAAGTGGCATCAGTTTAACAGCCTTATTAGGCCTTTAAACAGTTTTCTCAATGTTTAAAAAACAGGAAATATGATAACCAAAAATGTATAAGACAATTTATAAAGTATAGTTGGTAAATTATTCTTAGCTAGACACCAGTGGCTTATGCCTAATTCTAGCTACTCACAAGGCTGAGATCTGAAGATCGTGGTTTGATACCAGCCCAAGCAGAAAAGTCCATGACACCCTTATTTCTGTTTTGTTTTGTTTTTTGCCAGTCCTGGGGCTTGAACTCAGAGCCTGAGCACTGCCCCTGACTTAGTTTTGCTCAAGGCTAGCACTCTACCACTTGGGCCACATCACCACTTCCAGCTTTTTCTATAAATGTGGTGCTGAGGAGTCAAGCCCAGGGCTTCATGTATATGAGGTGAGCACTTTACCACTAGGCCATATTCCCAGCCCAGAGTTATTTCTAATTAACCAGCAAAAGGTCAGAAGTGGAGCTGGAGCTCAAGTGGTAGAATGCTAACCCTGAGTAAAAAAGCCAAGTGAGTGTATGAGGCTCTGAGTTCAAGCCCCAGTACTGATACCGAAATAGAAAAGACTATTTTCTGGAAATACGGAACTATAATTCACACACATGAGCTTCATTTTTGTGGTTGCTGTGTTTAAGTGTTTGTTACTTTTCTTTTACATACAGTCATAAGAAGGATAAAATTAAGTAGAGCTTAGAGTCTGATGATGGGCTAATTAAACCATTTTTTTTTTAACCATGCTGGATTGTGCTGCACATACACTAGTTTTGTTTTGGGTGAAAGAGTAAAGTGATATTTGGTGACAAATTTTGATAATCCTAGAAAAATTCTGTTTCTGAGATATGTGTGGCTTGGCTGCCAATTTCATACAATTTGAAGAAATTTGGAATTTGGAATTCCAATTTTAAAAGAATTTTTAAAGAAATTTAAAGAATTTGGAATTTTTACCTTTGAAGATAATTAATAGGTAATTCTTCTCTGTCTAGATAAAATAGTGCTGAGCCCTGTCAGAAAAGGAGCTAGTCAGCGTTGTTATAAATAAGGTCAAAGAAGGCAGTGTGCATATTCCCCTGGAGCTGCAATGATTATTCCCAGAAAGAGGGGAAGAGCTGACTGCTGACAGTCTCGTGCTTAGCGTGCGATTAGGGGAAGCTCTGCTTTGTGTCATTGTATAGTCCACTTTTTAAGAAGAGGTGCTACAAATAAGAATTTTTCTCATGTCTTTCCTGGAATGTAGCCAGTTGTAGAATTTATTTCAATTATGTACATAGATACATATATCTATATACCTGGTCTGATTGACAGGAAGTAGTTCTTCCTAGATAGGCTCTTATTTTCCTGGTTCTGAGGGTCAAAATCAGTTTCTGCTCCAGAGCATCTGCTCTGATGACACTCAGCCTCTCACTTACTCAGATGCTCACATATGCAATATCTCATTTCCTCCTGTGCCCAAGACATGTACGTGGCAGGCGTACATGGGCAGTACATGCACTGCCCGTAATTACTGTTAGGTAAATAGATGTTCATCCTACCTCACATTCTTCACTCTATCCTAACTACAGTCTTCTATTAAACCTAAGTATCTTCTATTTATTACTTACTGCAAAAAAAAAAAAAGGAAAATCTTTGGCAAGGAAATACTTCCTTTAAAAATGAGAAGCCAGAAACTTCACAAGAGAAGAGATAAAAATGGTAAAGAAACATATGAGGAAATGTTCAACATCCCTGGTAGTAAAGGAAATGCAAATAAAAACAACCCTGAGATACCACCTCACCCCAGTTAGAATGGCCTATACTCTGAACTCAGGTAACAACAAATGCTGGAGGGGGTGCGGGGAAAGAGGAACCCTTCTCCATTGTTGGTGGGAGTGCAAATTAGTACAGCCACTTTGGAGAACAGTATGGAGGTTTCTCAAAAAGCTCAATATAGACCTATGCGGTCACCCAGCCATACCACTCGTAGGCATCTATCCTGAACAGCAGGTCCCAAGATAGCAAAAAGACATTTGCACTTCCATGTTTATCACTGCACAATTCACAATAGCCAAAATATGGAAACAACCCAGATGCCCCTCCACAGATGAATGGATCCAAAAAATATGGTACCTATACACAATGGAATACTACATAGCAATTAGGAGTGGTGAAATATTGTTATTCACAGGGAAATGGTCAGAACTTGAACAAATAATGTTGAGCGAGACAAGCCTAGAACACAGAAAACAAAGGGGCGTGATCTCCCTGATATATGACTGTTAAGATGGGGTAACGGAGAGACAGTAGAGACCAAGTCTGTGAAACCAAAAACTGCTTGTCAAATGGTATTTCCCACAGGATTGGGTCAGCGACCCAACATTATGTAACTAAAACCAAATAACTACTCAACATATAAAGATCAAAAATTGACCTCTCAGTGGAATACAATAGCTCAAAAGCTATGTATATACGTTCATATAAGACTACTGTCAACATATTGTCTAATGTCAACATTACATTTAAAGCCCTAGGCAAATTTTCTTTAGCGTAGGCCATGTGGCTACTGTATATATGTCTACCTGACCTAGGGAAGGGAAAGAAAAACAGGGTGTAAGATATCACAAGAAGGGGCTGGGAATATAGCCTAGTGGCAAAAGTGCTTGCCTCATACACATGAAGCCCTGGGTTCAATTCCCCAGCACCACATATATAGAAAATGGCCAGAAGTGGCACTGTGGCTCAAGTGGCAGAGTGCTAGCCTTGAGCAAAAAGAAGCCAAGGACAGTGCTGGGGCTCTGAGTCCAAGGCCCAGGACTGGCAAAAAAAAAAAAAAAAGGATATCACAAGAAATGTACACACTGCCCTACTAATGTAACTGTACCCTTTTTGCACAACACCTTGTCAAAAAATTTTTGTTTAATAAATAAATTACCAAAAAAAAAGAAAAAAAATGAGAAGCCAATCTTTTGTTCCATAAATCTAATCTAAGATCCTTCTACCATGAAATTAACTATCTTGTTTTTTTTATTATGATTAATCAAAGCAGGGAACACAAAGTTTTCCTTGCATTGGATTGATTAGTTGCCTTCCACGTTTGATGTTAAATTTTGGCATTTAGGGCTCCATCTTGATCTGGAACTAAATTCCCTAAGAACTTTAATTTTTACAAGCCTTGCAACTCATGCATGTCATGAAGACTCATTTCTGTCAAAACAGTTACAGTTATTAGATTCTTCACAGATAATTTTGTTGCTGTTTCATAACTATTACAATTCCAAATGGGCGTGGTGGTATACACAATCCTAGCACTTGGGAGACAGTCTAGAGTTTGAGGCCAGATGGAGCTATATTATGAATTCAAGGACATCCTGACCTTCATACAAGACTAAAACAAAATCCCAGGCTCATGCCTGTGATCCTCACGTTTTGGGAGGCTGAGATCTGAGGATCATGGTTCCAAGACAAATATGAGAGACTCTTGTCTCCAATCAACAAAAAGCCAGAAGTGGAAGTGTGGCAAAAGTGGTAGAGCACCAGCCTTAAGCAAAAAAGCTAAGGGACAGCACCCAGACTCTTGATTTTAAGCCCTAGTACTGACACACACACACACACACACCCAAAACCCCAAGTTTAGTGAGGCACACGCACACACACACACACACACACACAAAACCCCAAGTTTAGTGAGGCACCTGGTTATCATGCCCAAAGCCTTGTGTTTGATCACCAGCAAAGAATTTGAGTATTTTCAGACCGATTTGGATTTAAATTCAGAGTTGATTTTACAGGATGATCCCTGACGATCTCTGTGGCCTTCATTTTCCTCTTTTGTAAATGAAAGTGTTACCTATTGGTGGCACTACTGGTAGATGAGGGGTACAAGGAGTCAGGAAACAGCATAAGAAACGTCCAACAAATTCTGTCCCTTGGGCATCATCAGTCCTTACTGCTGTGCCTGCTGTATCTGCTCTGACTCCCTGGAGAAATTGCTGCCCTGGCTGTGGCATGCTCAGTGCCAGGCATAGGCCAGAAGTTTCACATGTGCCATCTCATGGCTCCGGGTCACGTTCTTTCACATGCCCACCTGAATTCATCTTGCCACCTCATCTGCTGATCTTTTCTTCTCTTCACAGGAAAATGGGCCTTATTACACATCTTACCCTCCATCACCAGATTTGTGACCCTCATCGTCCACTGCTTCTTGAGGCCAAGGATGCTACTTCTGCTGTGAATTGCTTCATGTGGAAGTGCTGTTCATTTTGCTGTACAGACCCAGAGAGCCTTTTGTCCCCTCCTCTCTGGTATTTTTTTATTGACTATATATTTTCTGGCACACCAGCAGTCTGAAAAACTGGTAGGCCATTCTGAACTGCACACATTTTAAATTTGTATATTTGTATCAAATGGAAATGGTCATTTTTAGAGTGTTGTTACTGGAAACTGGGGAGCAACTTTTGAACATCTTCAGTTTCCCAAAGGACCTTGGAATCTGCATTACACAGGGCATCAACATTGTTGACCTCATCACTTAAACATTGCATGCTTCCTTTGTGTATTTAATAAGTGTTCCCAAAATATACAGAGCCAACGTACGCTGATTGGGTGCACTGTTTGTTTCAAATCTTGATGGTGTTCTACAGAAGATTTGTCTGGGACCAAGGATGTAGAAATTTGTTTAATGAAAAATATAGAAATCATTAGCATCATAGCACTTGCTGTTTTACTGCTAGGGTTACAGGCATGTAATCTCAGGAGGATGAAATGTGAGGATTGTAGCTCAAAGCCAGCCCAGGCTGAAAAGTCTGAGTTTCTTGTCTGTAATTAACCAGCAGAAATCTTTAAATGGAGGTGTGGTTCAACTAGTAGAGCATCAGGCTTCACACAGATACATACATACATATATGTTCAATACTAAGGCTCCTTACGTGTTAAGATCGCCACAAGATCCCTCCTTGGTAGGGAAACAAGAAGACAGTCTTCCATCTCTTTTCCAGTAGTCAGGGTTACTTTTCCATCTCCTTATTCAAAAGGCATGCATGTGTCCGCACTAATGAGGAAAGAGCATTTCTGAGGACTCCATCACTGAGTCCTTGAAGTCCTCCAGGCATAAGTTGTGTTTGGCTCAGTGTCTCTTGACTGCCTACATCAGTGTGGAGGAGGTGTGACCTGATAATTCATTTTTCCACACTACTTTCACCACTTAATCTCTTTTTGTGACTTTGTGTGCTGCGGAGTAAAAGTTAGAACTATACTAGCCAAGCTAGACACCAGTAACTCACACCTGTAATCCTGCCTACTCAGGAGTCTGAAATCTGAAGATCATGGTTCAAAAGCCAGCTAGAACAGGAAAAGTCAATTCCATGGGACTTGTCTCCAGTTAACTAGCAAAAAGCCAGAAGCAGAGGTATGGCTCAAGAGGCAGAGCACCAGCCTTGAGTGACAAAGAGCTAATGGGTATTTCAAACGCTAGTACTGGCACCAAGAAAAGAAAAAAGTAGTATACTAGCTGCCATACAGAGGTATCAAAGAGATCATGGAGAAGAGCTTGGAGGCCTGAGGGTGAGAAACAGTGAGAGAGTTTGGTGGTGCTGTTTCTTCTTTTGGTTAGCTTTTCACTGGAAACACATACTCATGAAGGCAACTTTTGGCATCTTTGGCAGCTTTTTAATGATTCCTTTTTGGTGGAGGGGAAGAAATCGTGACCAGAACTGTTAGGGAAAAAATCTCTCCCCTGCTGACCTCTGCTGGCTTTTCCAGCATTTTCTATGGCCTTCTGCTTCTGCAGGACTGTGCTTGAACGAGAGACATCTGTGATCCTTTGTAAAGATTTCTTCTTGAATTCAGGTCAAACCGTTATAAGTACCATCTGGGTGTCTCCATATTCCTTTGATTCATACACCCGCCCTCCTTGTCCCTCATACGTTTGCAGTTCAGAGAAGAAAAGGTGGAGCCCTTCTGCTCCACTGCACAGGAGCAGGGCCTTTAGGGATCCCCTGACACATTGAATGATCGATTCCTCAATGGAGAGAAAAAAAGCACTTCATTTATGGTACTTAGCCCCTACAGTCAGGGTAACCAACCTCGTTTTGTATTCTTCTGTATGAACAAGAAAGAGCTTCAAGGGGCTGGGAATGTGGCCTAGTGGTCGCATGCTTGCCCGGGTTCAATTTCTTAGCACCACATATACAGAAAAAGCCAGAAGTGGTGTTGTGGCTCAAGTGATAGAGTGTTAGCCTTGAGCAAAAAGAAGCCAAGGACAGTGCTCAGGCACTGAGTTCAAGCCCCAGGACTGGCAAAAAAAAAAGCTTCACATTTTTTTCTTTTCTTTTTTGGATATGTGTTGTCATTTCTTGTAGATATTAGACACATTTGCTTTGGTATATGTCAAAAGCATGTTTTCCTCATACATATGCTTACATGTTAGGACTGCTATGCCCCCTGCATCATTTGGTCCAGGGAGATATCAGGGCTTGAGCGTCCTCTCAAAAGCATTATTCCTTTAGCTCCTTTAACTTTGAAAATCTGGAATTTTAGGCTGGGAATGTGCCTTAGTGGTAGAGTGCTTGCCTAGCATGCATGAAGCTCTGGGTTTGATTCCTCAGCACCACATACACAGAAAAAGCCGGAAGTGGCACTGTAACTCAGATGGTAGAGTGCTAGCCTTGAGCAAAAAGAAGCCAGGGACAGTGCTCAGGCCCCAAGTTCAAGCCCCAGGACTGGCAAAAAAAAAGTCTCGAATTTTAACTTCATCTTGTTCAGCCAACTGTAGAATCATTTCTGCGGTGTCTTTTCAAGCTATCACTGTATGCTTGTGTTCCTTCATTGCAGCTGGGCATGGCTACCTTGAATGGGCATCTGGCCTGAACCATCGCCACTATAAATAATAGATACTCCAAGCTACTTTACCATTTGAAAAGAGGCAAATTTAAATGAATAATTTATGTTGTTTGTTTGCTGATAGTTGGTGTTTGTTTTTTGAGACAGTCTTACTGTGCAGCCTAGGTTGGCCTTGAACTTAAGGTCCTCTTGCATCCCCCCTCCCAAGGGATCACATTACAAGTGTACACCAGCATGCCTGGCTATGTACAACTTCTTACTGGCAATGATTCTGAAAGGATATCTCTGCTTTATTCATACCAGTCTACTAACAATGGTTAGTGACACAATCAGAATTCCCAATATATGCTGGGCACCAGTGTCTCACACCTGTAATCCTGGCTACTCAGGAGACTGAGATCTGAGGATCATGGTTCAAAGCCAGCTGGGGCAGGAAAGTCCAGAGATTCTTATCTCCAGTTAACCATCAGGAAATCAGAGGTGGCGCTGTGGCTCAAAGTGGTAAAGCCCTGCCTTGAGTGAAAGAGCTGAGACAGCATTCAAGCCCCGAGTTCAAGTCCCAGGACTGGGGTAAAAAAGAATTCTCAGTATATGCTGAGGTTTCATACTGGATGTACTAGGGAGTAGAAGTGGCATGGGTGGGAGGGAGGGAGGGAGGGAGGGAGGGAGGGAGGGAGGGAGGGAGGGAGATGAATTGTTTCATAATTTAATGAGGACTAAAGAAAAAGGGCCAGTCTTCACAGTGGAGTAAGTTTGGTGTTGTCTAAAGTGCTACATGTGAAGTTTCCTAGAAGAGCAACATGGTAGCCTCTATTGCAGTGGTTGCATAGATCTGGGTTTGGAGGACATGCTAGGGGATCTGGGCAGGTAGACTGGGAGGAGATGGCCACTAGCATTTGAGGTTCATCTAAAGCCCCCACCAAGTTCTCAGCACATCAGAACATCAGTCTTGCCAAACATAGAGGTGAGCGAGCCCCTGAGAACGAACTCAGGTATGCACAAACATGGTTTTTGTTTAACAGATATCTAAGTCTGCGGGCCGTTAGGATGCCCTTGGGAGAAAAACTCAATCTTTTATTAGACTCTTAAGGGCACACACCTCACTTTTTATCACTTTCCTCTCCTTCGATATGTATAGGATTTCACTGATTGAGGATTTTTGTTTTTTTTCTTCTTTTGTGCTTTAGGCTTGTCCCTGAGCTTATTTGCTGCACCCTACTACTTGAGCCACAGCTCCACTTTGGCTTTTCGGTATATAACTCACCCATTTTCCTGGTTGGACCCAGAACGAAGAGAATGGGAATTGGGTACCCAACTTTCTGCAGTAATCCAAGCAATGTGTTAGAGGCTAGAATCATAAAAATTATAAGAGATACTTCAGCCAAGAACTAAAATATAATGGAAGAAAGAAGCATTAGGGACACTGTCATTTCAGTGGAGAAAGGCATTGGCACAGGATCACAGCCTTCCCTGGGTGAGAGCATGCCTTGACAGATCTAAAGTTCACATACCAGTCAGTCACAGGCACAACATGAGCATGTATGCTAAAAGCAGAGCAGCACATGTCGATGCCCGCTGGTCAGTCTTGTAATGTGGGGTGTGTGTGTGTGTGTGTGTGTGTGTGTGAGTGTGAGAGAGAGAGAGAGAGAGAGAGAGAGAGAGAGAGAGAGAGAGAGGACTGGTACTTGAGATCAGGCCTTCAAGGTTGGCATCTACCTCTTAGCCACCCCTCCACTATTACAGCATTTTGCTGGTTACTTGGAGTTAATAGCCTCTCCTGCTTGGGCTGGCTTTGAATCACAATCCTCAGATCTCAGCCTCTTGAGTAGCTAGGATTACAGGCATGAGCCACCAGCACCAGGTTCTGAATGTTTTTTTAAGTCTTTGGTTTTCCCTTAAAGTCCCTTCTACAAAAATTATTACTTAAGGATGACTTTTATTGGACACAAACTGCTTCAAAGTGAAAAAAATCCACAGCTATTAAAAGAGCATCCAATTTTCTTGTCTGCAGAAGTGCAGCTGTGAGGGAAGTACTGTGTTCGCTGCCTGCAGGTCAGTGCGGGTGGCGCCCCTGGAGAGAGGCTGCTTCCGTGCCAGTTACTCAACACCCCCTTCCCAGCCAGTACTGGGGCTTGAACTCCGGGCCTGTGTGCTCACTTGGCTTTTTCTGCTCAAGGCTAGCACTCTACTACTTGAACCACATCTTCATTTCTGGCTTTATGGATGGTTAATTGGAGGAAGGACTCTCATGGATCTGTCTACTGGGATTGGCGTTGAACCTTGGTCTGCAGGCCTCCTGTGAAGTCAGTGTGAGGGGCTATTAATACACAGACATGACTGAGTTCACATAGCACTGGCTTTTATCTTCTGTGAAAACATTGATGTCAGGCCTTTATCATTTATATCAGGACTTGGACATTATGACTCATTCTCAGGAGAGTTTTGTGTTGTCAGGATGCTGTTAAAATCTGTGGCTCATCAAACCAGCTCCCCTTCTCCCACTCTTTCATGACATCCCCCCAAAACAAAGTTCTAAAGCTTAAGTACTTTCTGTCACTGTCCCTATGATGAGCCACGTTACTTTTGTCATGCCATGCCTTCTTTTTTCTTCATGCTGGTACTAGGGCTTGAACTCAGGGCCTGGGCTCAGCATTTGTGTTCAAGGCTGACACTTTGCCACTTGTACCACTTGAGCCACACTTTTGGCTTTTTTCTCATTAAGTAGAGATAAGAGTCTCTCCCATTCATCTGCCTGGGTTGGCTTCAAACTCTATCCTCAGATCTCCTGTTGCTTAATACATCATCTCTCTAATTCCTCTTGAACAATCTTTGACAGATAGTAAGTTTGCAAATAATTATTGAAAGAGTAAGTGAATTGTGTTTATGAATATGATACCAAAAACGTAATCCCTAGAGTCATAAGAACAAGGAAAATCACATGGACTAAGTTATCATGTGTTTCTCTGAACAGATTGCCAGTTTTCTCCAATTCTATCTACAAGTAGACCCAAATGGTTTTTCCTTTGGTTAGCAGTATTGCTTCAGTTACCTTTTTGTTGTTGTATTGAAAGTGTCTCTTTTTTTTTTAGTTTTTTCTTATAATTATGAAGGGTTATAGTACACAAGTCAGATAAAATACTCCTCTTTTTTGGACAGTGTCACTCCTTCCCTTGCTCTCTCCCAGTTTTTCCCTCCCATCCCTACCCACAAGTTGTATAGTTCACTTTCAACTTTGTGTCCTGTGAATACCACTGCTGTATTTGTTCACCCTTTGTCCCTTCCATTACTGTGCCCCCTTACCCTCCCAAAGAAAGATAAATGAACAAACAAGATGAAAAAAAAACAACGAAAGTAACTCTTGGTTCCTTTTCCTGGAATTCATTTCAAAAATATTATTTTATGTGATCAAAGGCACATAGACATCGTGCCTTTGTAGTCCTCCCCTAAGAATATCCTCTTTTTGGTCTCACTGTGCAGAGTATTAACTCTTAAAACTTTACTGATGCTGGTGGCTCACTCCTGTAATCCTAGCTACTCAGGAGGCTGAGATCTGAGGATCATGGTTCAAAGCCAGCCTAGGCATAAAAGTCCATGAGACTCTTATCTCTAATAAACTACTCATAAAAGGCTGGGAATGGTTCTTTGATTGAAGTGGTAGAGTACAAAAAGGCTCAGGGACAGGGTTCAGGCCCTGAGTTCAAGACCCAGGAAAAGCCAAAAATAAATAAGTAAACTTTACTTTTGGGCTGGGAATATGGCCTAGTGGTAAAGTGCTCACCTCATATACATGAAGCCCTGGGTTCGAGTCCTCAGCACCACATATATAGAAAAAGTCAGAAGTGGCGCTGTGGCTCAAGTGGCAGAGTGCTAGCCTTGAGCAAAATGAAGCCAGGGACAGTGCTCAGGCCCTGAGTCCAAGCCCCAGGACTGGCAAAAAAAAAACAGAAAGAAGAAACTACTTTTTTCCAGGCAAGATGTCATAAACCAGTATTGTATTTCAGGTCCTGAAATGCATTATTAATAGCCAAATACTACACTCAAAAGTCACCTCTAACCTGCCGCCCAGGGCTGCACTCTGCCTTAGACACTGGCCCAAGCAAGTCAGTCGTATGCACCTTTTCACGGAATCCCAACAACCAACAACATAAGTATGGCTCACTCCCCAAACTGCATTCCACTTACAAATGAAAAACTAAGAACTTTATTACATTTGGTCCAAGCCACTCCCTATGTGCAATCTCCTAGTCACAATCAGGACACTCAGGAGACCAGCCTTTAGGAAATGCTTAGGACTGCCAACAGGCATCATGCAAGCCTATATGGAATATACCAGAAGTGCTCTCCTGATGGAGAAGAGCCACTCTCCCAGCTTCCCCAACTTTCCCCTCAGTCAGAGGGAACTGGGAACACAGCATCAACACAGTGCTGAAAGCTGCAACTGAGGGGACACTTGAGGCTCTGTTTGGAAGCACAAGGTGTTAAGAGCTTGCTCTGAGGACAGAGAACTGCAGGTGGAAATGTGCTCTGCTCTTACAGTAGGCAGAGGTGGGGCCTTGGAGAGGTGCTTAGGCCCTAGAGCTCTGCCCTCAGGAATGGCCTGCCGCTGATAGCTGACCCATGAAAGCATGGGAGGCGGGGGAAACAAGTTTGGCCTTCAGGTGCTCTCTCCTGTGCTTTCTCCCAGGTGAATCCTTCTGTCAAGTAAATACACAGCAAGAGGATTTTCACTAGATGTCACTCCTCCATCTTGGATTTCCCCACCTCCAGGGCCTGGGACAAATAAACCTCCGTTGTTTATAATTTTTTTTTTAAAAAGTCACCTTTGACCTCAAACCAACTGGGTATGGAAAGGACCCTGATGGTCTATGATGAAGCAGCTTGCTAAAAAGTCCCATTCAGGCTCTGCAGTGTCAGACACACACAAAATAATGAAAATAAGCTATAGAGCCTTGGTGATCAGAGCTGGTACATAGTTTTTGTTCAAACCTCAGTTATAATGCTGTTCCATTTAGTGTTTTTTGGTGGCTCTGTGTGTGTGTGTGTGTGCGCGCAAGTGTGTACAAGCATGCCAACACTGGGTTATCCCTTAGCTGCTTCTACTCAAGGCTGGTGCTCTATCACTTGAGTCACAGCTCCACTTCTAGCTTATTGTTGGCTAATTGGAGATAAGAGTGGCACAGGCCTTTTTTCCAGGCCACCTTGAAATTGTGATCCTCAGGTCTCAGCCTCCTGAGTAGTTTAGGATTAAAGGCGTGAGCCACAAGACCCCACTCAAAACTCTACCCTTTGAATTTGTTATGGGACCACACATACATTCTCTGAAGGGAGCCAAACCCCTCCCCCCAGTGTCTGCTTACCCAGCCCCCCCCATCCAGCAGAGCACCACTGTCACTAGGCTAATGCAGGCTTCACGGAGTCCTGCTTGTCATTTCTCCCTGTCCTGCTAGTGGGTGTCATCCATCTGCATGGCTGACTCAGGGTGGTGCAGACCCTGGTGTGCACAATGAGAAGCTTCTCATAGCCCACGAAGACAGTTCAGAAACTTCTCTCTCACTGCGATGGGTTCCTCTAAGTTCAACCTTCATAGTCAAAGTGTAAATTTTGTTTGCGTGTGCACACATGCATGCAGGGGCATTTTCCAGTATGCATGCCAGTACTGGGGCTTGAACTCAAGGCCTTGCACTCACTCCCACTTGGATTTCTCTGTTCAAGCCTGGCACTTTACCACTTACGCCACACCTCCACTTCTGCCTCTATGGGTGGTTAATTAGAGGTAAGAGACTCATGGTTTTGTCTACTCAGGCTGGGCTTTGAACCTCAGTCTTCATATCTCAGCCTCTCAAGTAGCCAGGATTACAGGCGCAGGCCACCAGTGCCAGGCTTGAATGGGTTATTTAAAGAAGATGGAAAATGGTGGATAAAAATGCTTTATTTGGTTGAGTGAGAATGTGCCTGTCTCTGCTTCCAAAAACTGAAAACTATGAAGCCTCACTTCCAACTAGTGAAATGCTGCCACATCCTTTGCAAACCAACACCAGCCCCATAACCTTGGATATTTTAAGGATTTACCAGAATCATATCATTTTGGAATAGCCAAATCTAATATAAATGCACAAGCTCAGCCAAGAAGATTCCTAAGCAGAACATGATGCACAGACGCAGTTCACCGAGTCCTGGCTGGCTTGGTTGGGGCTCACATCCTGTTGCAGTGTAGGGATTGGCAACAGACCTTGATGGTGGGAGATGAACAAAGGAGCAACCTTGAAGTCAAGATTCCTCGAGCAGAGACCTTACAGAATGAGATGGAATAGGCTGGGACATTGTGTTCAGTGATAAAGGCCAGGCCATCTGACCGGCTCTGCACCAGATGATTGCTTTCTCACTTTAAAAAAAAAAATCTCTTTTTTCTGTGAAGTGTCGAAGCAAACACATTCCAACAGAGAATCCTTAGTCCTGACCCTTGTTGTGTGAATATTATTCTGGATGGTCTATAAACAAGAATATTTAACTAATTTTCCTTTTTACATTGTTATTATAGAGTTGGTAGTTACATGGCTCAGGTAATAAGTAATGAGTACAAATATTTTTGATCCATGTCTCCCCTCCCCTCACTCTCTGCTAGTCTTTCCCTCCTGGCCCCACCCACAAGATATCCAGTTTATTGAGTATCACAGCTACATTTGTTCACCCTTGTTCCACCTTTTCTGTGTCTTCCCTGACCCTCCCAAGTACAAACAAACAAGACAAAAGGGAAAAAAACCAAAATAGCAACAATGAAAACTAAAAGTCTTGCTTCCTTTTCTTGGAGTTCACTTCATAGAGTATTATTTTATATGATCATATGCACATAGCTATTGAGCTTTTGTCAACCACTCCTATGCATATAGCACTTTTCAAGTAAAAAATTTGCCCATGTTATGTGACAGTTACAAGTGAGAATTGAGATGACTTGAATTTTGGTCAGGGGTTCCAGTGGGATTTGATGGTGAGCTGGTTTGTCAGAATTCAAATTTGAGTATGTTGGGCTCCAGTGTATGTGGGTGTGTGGGTGTGTATACTAGGGCCTCAACTCAGAGATGAGGCATTGTCCCATAGCTTTTTCACTCAAAGCTGGTGCTCTGCTACTTGAGCCACAGCTTTTGTGGTTAATTGGAAACAAGTCTCATGGACTTTTCTGGTTGTACTAGTTTCTAGTAGATCTTCAGACCTCAGCCTGCTGTGCAGCTGGGATTTCAGGTGTCAGCCATTAGCTGCTGCCATTTTGTATATAACATCTTTAGTCAGCAGCAAGAAGACACTGAATGCATTGAGAGCTCTTGTCATGTGCCAATAGTGACTTTATTTTTATTATTTTTTTTTTTTTGGCCAGTCCTGGGCCTTGGACTCAGGGCCTGAGCACTGTCCCTGGCTTCTTCCCGCTCAAGGCTAGCACTCTGCCACTTGAGCCACAGCGCCGCTTCTGGCGGTTTTCTGTATATGTGGTGCTGGGGAATCGAACCTAGGGCCTCGTGTATCCGAGGCAGGCACTCTTGCCACTAGGCTATATCCCCAGCCCCCAATAGTGACTTTAAATATACAAATGTATTTGAGTTGACAACAATCCTGTGACTCTCATCATCCTTTTTAGCCGACATAAAGGCACAAAGAGAATTAACAACCAGAGCCACCTAGGATGCACCCTTAAATGAGATTCAAAGCTGGTACTGAAGACTCTGGGCCGCTAATTCCTGTTGTCCTATGATTAGGCAATGACCCTGTGGTAGCAGGCGCCAGTGGCTCACACCTATAATCCTAGCTACGCAGGAGGCTGGGGTGAGAATCAATGTTCAAAGCCATCCCAAGCAGGAAAGTCCACAAGAAACTTCTCTAGTTAACCACCAAAAAGCAGGCTGACATGGTAGAGCACCAGCCTTGAGCAAAAGAGCCAAGCAAGAGCTCAAGGCCTTAGGTTCAAGCCTCACTACTGTCACACACACATAAAAAGACTACCCTGTGGGATCCATGGAAATTCAGTCTTCCAGACTTTCATACACCTTGCAATGAGCACCTTGCTAGATGTTGAAAGGTTTCAGGGTTGAGCTTCAGCCGCAGACACCAGGAATGTGCTCAGAACTTTATGAGAACGTATACTGCATCATAAAGTTGAGTGTCTTGTTCTATGACAGAACTCATAGGGAGGGAAACTCAAATATGAAGAAACTCATATTTGGACGATGGCTACCGTCCAATTAACTGCATGGCCCGGGAGGAAACAAGAACGAGACATTCTCCTTTTCCAACTCAGAAAAGAATGTTCTTGACAAGGAGAGACCAGGATTCAGAATTCAGTGTGTAACTAGTCAAAAAAAACAGTATGTTTAATAGTGATTATCTGTTCACCTTATAACTGCCAGATATATAATTAACTAAATCAGAAAGGTGACTATGTCAAGCCCACCCACTCTCTGAGAGACAGGAGCCTTCACACAATTTTGTGTTAAGAGTAAAACTCAAACTATACTACAACTTAAAGAGAGAAGCTGTTTGGATGGCGCTCAAGGTCCCTGTATGTCCAGAGGTTCTCAGATGTAAAGACAGGTGAGCTGTAGGCAGACACCGGTGTCTCACACCTGTAATCCTAGCAACTCAAGAGGCCCAGATGCAAGGATCTTATTTCACAGCCAGCCCAGGCAGCAAAGTCCATGAGGCTGTTATCTCCATTAACTGCCAAAAGCAGAAATGGGAGTTATGGCTCAAGTTGTAGAGTGCCAGCCTTGAGTGAAAAAGCTAAGGGACAGCTCCTAGTACTGAGTTCAAGTCCCAGTACACATACTTACACACAAAGATAGATGAGCTGCCTTTGAGGAAAGGGGCTTCCATGCAGAGCCCCATTGATCCTACAGGGCCTTGTCTACCTGAAGGCTCAGTGAGAGCAGGCAGATCTTGCCATCCTCTCACCTGGGGAGCTGCATTCAGAATCCCAGATGCTGTACTCTGAAGAAGGAAGTGCCCTTGCCTGGGCTCTCAGACCTCAGTGGCATCCAGTCAAAGAACACTGGGTGGTAAGGCCTTGGTTCAAAGAGTGAGAGTGCTTCCAGCCACACAGCCTACACATGACAGGCCATGGCTGAGCAGGCCCCGGGAGCCCAGCGCCACCCCCAGGGTCCCTAAGGGCTGGTGTCTGAGCTCTGCTGCACAGCAAGGCTCAGCATCTGCCCCGTTGGCATCACAGGCCATAGTTCAGTGGCAAGGACCTTCAGGAAAGACCTTTCCCAAAGATCACATCTCTCCTCCCAACCTTCCGTTCTACGAGTCAAAATCTGCTTCTTCTGTCATCTTTGCAGCTTCCTTTGGAAAAAGTGATACAGTTTTGCGCTGGGTGCTCATGGTGGCTCGCTGTAAGAATATCTGAGCATGCTTTGGAATTGCTGTTTTTGGGTTCAGTCTAATGGAGATAGACACTAAAAATCATTCTCAGAGGGTCATCTGAGAGACAGGAAGTGACGGTGTCCATCGATGGTGGTGAGGGACCACAGGTCCTCCCCTCAGACACTAGGCACACACTAGGGCCACTGTAGATAGGAATCCATCCGGCCTTCTTGTGACATCACCTGGGAGGCAAACTCACAGCAGAGAATGGGCTCAGGCCCCCTTCCCAGAGACAGCATGGAGGTTTCTCTATCTAAGCAGGTCTGACCGAAGTCTCACCTGCACTGCTGGACCAAAGCTGAACTGAGAGCCAAAGCGAGCCAACTTGGGCCTCTGAGGTTGGGGCCCAGGGCTTGTGTGGAAGGGAAGGATTTCTGCTGATCCCCAGGACTGTGATGGTGAAGTTCATGGAAAGGTATGCTGCCTGCTTCTAGTGGATCAGAGCCCACTCCCAGGGCTCTGAGCAGCCAGCCCCACTCTGGACCCTTCTCCCATCCTGCTTTTGCACTCTGCCAATCAGTTCCACCCTCGCCCTTGAACACTCAGCAGCCGCTGCCAAAGGCCCCCAGCCCTCCAGTCTCTCAAATCCCTGGGTTTCCGTGGCACATTGTCAGAGGGTGGCTGACGCTGATGTCGGCGCGGACTTCATCGCAGCTGCTGCTCCATCTCTGCTTCGGTGTTCGTGTGTGTGTGTGTTGCATGTGCATGTACATGTGTGCATATGTGCTAGTTCTGGGGCTTGAGCTCAAGGTCTGGGCACTGCCCCTGAGCTTTTTTGCTCAAAGCTGATGCTCTACCACTTGAACCACAGCTCCACTTCTGGATTTTTGCTGGTTAGTTAGAGATAAAAATCTCACAGACTTTCCTGCATCAGCTGGCTGTGAATCTTTTTTTGGGGGGGGCGGGGTGGGGAGGGCAGTCCTGGGCCTTAAACTCAGGGCCTGAGTACTGTCCCTGGCTTTTTTTTTTTTTTTTGCTCAAGGCTAGCACTCTGCCCCTTGAGCCACAGCGCCACTTCTGGCCATTTTCTACATAATGTGGTGCTGGGGAACTGAACCCAGGGCTTCATGTATAAGAGGCAAGCACTCTTGCCACTAGGCCATGTTCCCAGCCCCAAGCTTTGAATCTTGACCGTCTCAGCCTCCTGAGTAGGATTACAGGCTTGAGCCACCAGCCCAGCCTAACCGTTGTTTATTTGGAAACTGTCTGCAGCCCACATGACAGAAGCAGAACACCTCTGCAAACTCTATTTACAAAGATGCTCACTGCATCTGTAGAGAGCAGTGACAGACCCAAGCACCTGCCCTTTCCTTCTTCTACCTACAACTTCTGTTTGGCTTAATCATGCTGGGGATAGCTCTGCTTTAGTGAAGGTTTGTTGTTGTTTGTTTTTAAAAACCAAAGTTTTTAATCCATAGTATCCTGGACTAATTTAGGGTTGGTCCAATTGTAGCTGTTGGAGGGTATGTGCAGCAGCTGCTGGACATTGTTATAGAACAATGCTTTTATTTTTTGTTGTTCCCAGCCCTAGCTCTAGAGAAAGGGAGTTACTATAAAGTCCTCACCCACTTGCCATCCTGCTCCTTTCTTGCCTCCTTCTCACAAGGGTCCTTTCTCAGCACACATCGTAATCTTCCCCTCCCCTCCCCATTGCCCTTGCCAGCCCCTTCTTTCTTTGCTCACTTTGCAGAGTAGCTCTGAGGTCAGCAGCCTCTAATGCTGACCTGGTGCCCTTTGGTCATCCATCTTCTCCTCAGTTCTGTTCCCAGGAGGAGCCCAGAACACTCTGGCAAGTCTACAGAGGCTATAGGAAGACACACCTACAACTTTCTGTTCCTCTGTCTTAGGAGTCAGCAAGCACGGCTCAATAAAGTTTTATTGAGACATAGTCATACATGCACAGTATCCATATCTGATTTCATGGCACAATGGTGGAGTTGAATAGTTGTGATAGAAACCTCATGGCTGGCAACAAACCTAAAATATTCAGTGTAGCTATCTGCAGCAAAAACAAATATAAAGTAGAAGTAAATTTCTGACCTATAGCCAGGTGCTAGTGGCTCATGCCTATAATCCTAGCTACTCAGGAGGCTGAGATCTGAGAATCACAGTTCAAAGCCAGCCTGGGCAGGAAAGTCTGTGAGACTCTTATCTCCAATTAACCACCAGAAAACTGGAAGTAGTGCTGTGGCTCAAAGTGGTAGAGTGTTAGCCTTGAGCAAAAAGAGCCTCAGAGACAGTGTGTTGGCTGAGTTCAAGCCCCACAACCAATAACAGTATCCACAGTCTGGGTAGCCATGGGTTTGCTCTGCCCAAGTGGTTTCTGGGTGTTCTCTTCCAAAGTTCCTGGGGTCTTTTGGCACTGATGAGCCCCGTGCAACAGAGAAGTCAGCCACAGATGCAGACCCACTTTGTAGTGCCCTGGAAGCGGCACAGCAAACCTCTGGGCACCATAGACAAGAAGCAGAGGACCGGGCTCCTCCTGGCCGGAGGGAGCAGGACAGCAAGCCCCCCCCCCCAGCAAAGCCCCTCCATTTCCTCTCCATTCCTCTAAGGAAGAGCCTCTTGGTGCCCCCGGAACAGAAACAAGCATGCAGGGGAAGTTTCTAGGTAACTCATATGTACAGCTTTCTGGAACTTTCTTCTTCAACACAACCCCTGGCTAGCAAAAGTGTCCCTTTGCTGATTGAGCCCAGACTAGGGCCCATGGCTTCCACTCGGTCTCAGAGTTTTCTTATCTCACACCCACACGTCACTGGCTGTGTAGCATTGGGTCAGTTTAATAATGACAGGCACCATGGACGTATCCACTACTGCACTCCTCTACATATTCAGGTATAATATTCCTTGCATGCTTTGCTCCATGGGGGATAGCTGGATGGATGCACAGCGGTAGCTGCACACAGGCCCCTCGGCGCTCCTTCCCCTCGCACCCCTCCACAGTGGGTCCCGTGGGGTTCAGATGCTGGCAACAGAGCTCAGGGCAGCTGGGGTTCTCGCTGTGGCTGCGCTGGAAGCGTCTCTGAGGCTATGCCGTCCTCAGATGTCCCGGCCCCTCCCAGGGAGTGTGGAGGCCGCAGCCTAACTTAAAACAGATCTGCATGGCCACGGCCCTGCAAGCTGCCCTGGATGACGGTGCCGCTCTGCTCCTCAATTCCAGTACCGTGGTCATCCCTGAGCCATCCTGGGCCTCCATGCTTCCTTGGCTTTGACCAGCTGTGGACCTTCAGGTCTCGGAGAAGAGCCTTCACACCCGTTTCTGTGTAGGTGCCCTCCTCAGTCTTCATTGCTGCTGCTGCTCAGAATCTCAGGGTTCTGGCCACTTGACACACGTGGAAGAGCCCCTGTGTGCAGAGTAGACAAGAGAAGCCTGCGCCAGGGTGGGAGAGAGACAAAAGCACCCAACATAGGCACGGTCCAAGAGAGTTTGCCTGAGGAGTAACACCAAGGTATAGGCAGGGAGAAGGGCTTGAGCTAGGAAGCGAGTTCTAGATAACAAAGAAGCATGAACTTTGGCCTGCAGGCACAAGGAGAGGGTTGGGCTTAAGGAGTGTGATCCATCTTCACTAATAGCGACCTGCTGGTTGCATCTAACGTCTTGAAGCTCCCTGCCCTGCTAGCTTAGCATCGCGGAGGACGGCCACCAGGGTGACTTGCCCTCTAGCTGAGGCATTTTTGTCTCTACCATGCTGTATCATTCTGGCTTCTCAAGGTAGGAAAATGAATGTCCAGGATGGATGTGCTGTGCTGTGAACCAGCACTCCAAGCACCGTGTCCGCGCCTCACTAACATTCACTACAGTTTACTGGGCCTGACTGTGCTGTCACACAATCGTGATTACCAGGCAGCTGAAATGTGGGACTTTTGCTTGTGCTTGCATAGCTTTAATGGTGAGAGGCCTGGAGACTGAGAAGCCTAGTTCTCCGAAAGAAAAACCAAACCAAAGTGCACCAAAGTGGTTAACCGGGTTTGTGCTCAGCTTGATGGTTTTCACAAGATTGGCTCTGCGAGTGCCAGGGGCATCTGGAAGCAGGAGCGTGTCTGGTCAGATGACAATGAAAAGAGGCTCCTTCCACTGGATTTGCCTGCAGGAAGGGGTCCAGGGGCAGGGCAGCAGGAAAGGGGTGGGGTGGGAGGCATACCAGGCCACTCCGGAACTGGCCTGAGGCCTACGGTTTCTGCCTAGCCACATTCCAGCTGGTTACAGACAGCAGGATGCAGGCCACAGAGCTGCTTGGCCCAAGGCAGGTATTTGGTGGGACTGTGCCTAAGTCCAGCACTTTCCTCCCAAAGCCCCTCCCCTCTCACTCAGAAACCTCTGGTCTCTTCTGCCCCAAATGCTCAGCTCAGCAGTGCACCCGCCTGCACCCCCCACCCCCAGGCTGAGCCAGGCCATGGCCCTCAGCCTCCTCCTCAAGCTTTATTCCAAGGGCGACATTTCTTGGACCACTCTATTGAAAAAATAAATGTAAATAGTCCCAGGCTGCTGCTGGGCCCAAGAGGCACACAAGAAGGCCAATCGTTGTCAAAGGAAATCAGTTTTGAGACAAGAGGCCACCTGTGACCTTTCCTGTTAATATCGCTGCAGTTTCTTTTTAAAATTTCTTTCCTCTCTCTCCTTGCAGACTTTTTTTTTTTTTTTTTTTTTTTTTTGGTGTCAGTCATGGGGCTTGAACTCTGAGCCTGGACTCTGTCCCTGAGCTCTTCAGTTCAAGGATAGTGCTCTAGCACTTGAGCTACAGCACCACTTCCAATTTCCTGGTGGTTATTTGGAAATAAGAGTCCCATGGACTTTCCTGCCTAGGCTGGCTTTGAACCTCAGTCCTCTTATTTCAGCCTCTTGAATAGCTAGGATTACAGGTGTGAGCCACCGGTGCCCAGCCTTCCAGCAATCTTTGATGAATTAGGTCAGGGATATGAGTTACTTGCTTAAACTTCTCTACTCCCAGGACGAGTCTAACACCCTGTCTGTGGGGTGTTAGTGTTAGTTAGTGTTTCTATCCAGGGTAGGTGTGATGCCCCCCAGCCCTCATGGGACCATCTGGTAATGACTTCCACTCTGTAGGAAATTCTCCCTGCACCACCAGAGCCCCTCAACCCCTTCCAGTTTGGGGGAACTCACATATGTGGGAGACAGGACCCTTTAACTCTGATACTTTTGATGGCTTTGCAAGTTCTCTTCTATTTGCAAAAAGAAAAGCTTCCTCCCTGAAGATTTCTTTTACTGAACCAGGTTAGCTGCCCCCTTCCTGCTATGTTAAGTCTAGCTCACTTTCTTTGGGACAGTAGATTGCCATTTATTTACTCTTACAAATGTTCTGTTGCAAATGTTATTTTCTGTGTCTCCTAACACACAAAAGCAAGCATATCCATACCTAGAAGTGAAATCATTAGGCCATAAGATTAAGAAATACATATTTTTCAGGCTAAAAGGAGAATCAAACTATTTTTCAAAGTAATCCCTCAATTTCCACTCATGCAAGAAAGGAAATAGGTAGTGCATTTCCTTTCTTTCTTCCTTTTTATGTCTTTCCACTTTCCTGATGGTACTTGGGCTTGAACTCAGGACCTCGAACTCTTGCTTGGCTTTTAGTTCAAGAGTGGTACTCTACTTGAGCCACACCTCCACTTTGGCTTTGTGCTGGTTAATTGCAGGTAAGAGTCTCTCCAATTTGTCTATCCTGGCTGCCTTCAAGCTGTAATCCTTGGATCTCATCCTCCTGAATAGTTAGGATTATAGGCACCAGCCATCAGCTCCCAGCCTTTCCTTTTCTTCGAATGCCTTTTAAAGAAATTTTCCAATTTAATCTTTATTTTGATGGCACTTGTCTTATTTAAGACATCCTTTCTTCTCCCAACACCAGAAAGATATTCTCCATATTTTATTTCATATTTTTAAAGCTTTTGTCTTTCACATTTCATTTCATAGTAGACCTAGAATTAATTTTATGTATGGAAATGGTTTGGATCCAATTTATTTATTTTAAAAACATTCTCATATTAGCATCTATTATCTGTACAAGGTCAGGGGGGTGCCACTGGAACATTTCTATATATACATACGAAACATCTTGCTCAAACTCCATCCCCCCTCCATGCCTCTCCTCATTCCCCTCCTTCTGCTTCAAGCGATATCAACGGGTTTCATTGTTATATTTCAATACATACAAATGACTATGTGGATCACATTCATCCTTCTTCACCCTCTCCATTGACCCTCTCTATTTCCCCTGGTGCTGGCTCCTGAATGCGGCCTGTTGTACTTTCCTGTCATTCATTTTTCATCATTTATTTACTGCATATTAATTGTACAAAGTTATTTCACCATGGCATTTCACATATGCACCAATTATACGTTAGCCAGATTGAATGAGGAAAGAAGGATAAGATTTGCCATCACACCAATGTCCATATTAGGATGGCTTAAAAAAAAAAAAGATTTCTGTAGACATATAAGCATGGTCAGGAGGTGAGGAAGAGCCCCTGGGGGAGACCACAAAGACTGGGAGAGCTCCTGAGACTCCTCGGGCCTCTGGTGGTCATTGGTAAGAGAGTACCTGTTAGCATGGGTGCTTTTGTTTACAGATCAAAGGGCATGTTCCAAGAGGTAGATAAGAGGATCTGGGATAGAGTAAAGGTTAGATACACAAAAGAACAGACACTCATCCTGTTTTTGGATTAGAATCCTGTGCCTTTGCTGCTTTCATCTTACCTGCACGACAGCCGATTAGCGACAGCAAACACTAACCAGAAGTTTGCCGCTAGCATCAGGCTATCTCCACAAACCGCCCAGCTGGACTTCCTGCACCAGTCATAGCTCCCCAGGAATCCTTGGGCACCCACGGAGTCACAACTGTACAGGAAGCAGAAAGGAGGCCCACCCATCAGAAAGCCTTCTTGTTCTCATTATTTAACCCAAGGCCAAACCCTGGAATGGGGGAGACAGTGGGGGAGATATCCAACATGGCAGACATGGGCTAAACTGCCATCTCCCTGGCCGTGTCTACATCAGGGGCTCTGTCATATTTCTCTCCTAATAAAATTTTCTTATCATCTTTCCTTATGTTGCCATCTTGCCTGAATTTGTCTCTTGCCAGATGTAAGGACCAAGGTCAATGAAGCAGCCCTAAACTTGCTGGTGACATCTTCAGTGCTCTGGCTGGAGGTCAGGAATTAAATATGTCTTTGCGTGACTTGGACTTAGCCATTGCTCACATAGTTTAGTGCTATGACTCGGACTGTTCAGAAGGTTACACACAGGAGGACAGGAGATAGAGGACTTGTCCTGGAAAGAAAGGGTCTAGCTAGCTCTGAGGTAAATGTAAAACAGGTACAGAGAATGAGCCCAGGGCTGGGAATATGGCCTAGTGGCAAGAGTGCTTGCCTCATATACATGAAGCCCTGGGTTCGATTCCCGAGCACCACATATATAGAAAACGGCCAGAAGTGGCGCTGTGGCTCAAGTGGCAGAGTGCTAGCCTTGAGCAAAAAGAAGCCAGGGACAGTGCTCAGGCCCTGAGTCTAAGGCCCAGGACTGGCAAAAAAAAAAAAAAAAAGAGAATGAGCCCAACCCAGAGCAGCAGCCCAGCCAGGCCTAGCTTGGGGGACTTTTGAATGTCACAAGATCACCTCAAGCCAAGCAGGTTTTGATTTTTCACTCCTCTGCTTCTTAAAAAGCTGATGCCATTCAACAAGGATCTAGCTCTGTGATCACAGACATTTTATATTCCACTGGTCTCCATCTAGTCTGAGGACCTAGCAATGTGGAATTAGGAGAGGAACTGGCCAGTGGCCCCTCTCTGAACCTGAATGGAGACTGGCAAGGAGCTCTTCCTTGGGAGGAGAGAGGACACGGATGTCCTGGACTTTGGACAAACAGAGGGAAGCGGAAGGAGAACCTATGTGAATCCCTCAAGGGGACTAGGCAGAGCAGGAAGGTGGAGAATTGCTAAAGATGAAGAACTAACTGCAAAATCACTGCAGTCTTGGGGGCCTTGGTTTAGAAACCTTTGAAAACTTGGAACTGATTTAATTGGTGCTGAGACCTCAACCCAAGATGGTTCTACACACAAGAAACCTGCAGAGAGGCCTCCCCTGTCCCCCTGTAGCTGGCTTGGTGGCCCCCGGCCAGCAGTGCCCTCCTAAGATAGAGCAGGCCCTAACCAATTACCACGCTTATATTGTCACTATTTGCAGAGTGTACATTGTCTTCTCCTCAAATCAGCCTTATCTATTCCATTTTCTTCCTTTCTGCTTTGGTCAGGACATTAGAAAACGCAAGGAACAAACAACAACAACAAAAACCCTGTTTTAGGATTTTTGGTGGTTAGTTGGAGGTAAGAGTCTCACAGGCTTTTCTGCCCAGGCTGGCTTTAAACTGTGATCTGCATATCTCAACCACCTGAGTAGCTAGGATGACAGGCATGAGTGCCCCACAGAGGTGTTCTGTTTCTTGAGATGAAATCACCTGACAGTAGAACTGGGTTTAATGGCTCATCCTAGACAGAGGAGGTCTCCAGGCAAAGGACCATATTAGAGTGCTACAAGAAGGGGTTGATTCAGGGCAGAGTCCACTGTGGGCAGGTGTTCTCTCTCTCTCCAACTGTTTAGGAGGTCAGAGAGTAATTACCAACATCTAAAAAATTCCTCATTCATTGTATTTACCAATATATATTCATTTTCAGTGCCTTAATGTGGTCAGAATGGCTTTTTTTTTTGCCTATTCTGGGGCTTGAACTCAGGGCCTGGGCTCTGTCACTGAGCCGCTTCTGTGCTCAAGGCTAGCACGCTACCACTTGAGCCACAGCGCCACTTTCAGCCTTTTTTTCTGTTTATCTGGTACTGAGGAATCAAACCTGGCTTCATGCATGTTAGACAATCACTCTACCACTAAGTCACATTCCCAGCCTTAAGAATGGCTTTTGTACCCAAGCCTATCACCATGCACCAAGATCAACTCAAAATGGATCAAGGACCTCAATATCAGACCTGAATCCTTGAAACTACTGAAGGACAGAGTAGGAAAGACGCTAGAACTTATAGGCACAGGAAGGAACTTCTTGAATAGAGTCCCAGGGGCACAACAAATAGGAGAAAGACTCGACAAATGGGACTACTACAAATTAAAAAGTTTCTGCACAGCTAAGGACATAGCCACCAAAATAGAAAGACAGCCAACAATATGGGAAAGGATATTTACCAGCACAGCAACAGACAAAGGCCTGATATCTGTCATCTACAGAGAACTCAAAAAACTAAGCCCCTCCAAGCCCAATAAACCTATTAGGAAATGGGCAAAAGAGCTAAAGAGAGACTTCACAAGAGAAGATATAAAAACGGCAAAGAAACACATGAGGAAATGCTCAACATCCCTGGTAGTAAAGGAAATGCAAATAAAAACAACCCTGAGATACCACCTCACTCCAGTTAGAATGGCCTATACTCTGAACTCAGGAAACAAATGCTGGAGGAGGTGCGGGGAAAGAGGAACCCTTCTCCATTGTTGGTGGGAGTGCAAATTAGTACAACCACTTTGGAGAACAGTGTGGAGGTTTCTCAAAAAGCTCAATATAGACCTACCCTATGACCCAGCCATACCACTCCTAGGCATTTATCCTAAACAGCAAAACCTAAGATATCAAAAAGACATTTGTACTTCCATGTTTATCGCGGCACAATTCACAATAGCCAAAATATGGAAACAACCCAGATGCCCCTCCACAGATGAATGGATCAAAAAAATATGGTACTTATACACAATGGAATACTACATAGCGATTAGGAATGGTGAAATATTGTTATTCGCAGGGAAATGGTCAGAACTCGAACAAATAACGTTGAGCGAGACAAGCCTAGAACACAGAAAACAAAGGGGCATTATCTCCCTGATATATGACTGTTAACAAAGGGAGACAGAGAGACAGTAGAGACCAAGTCTGTGAATACTGTATATGTTCTTGATACATTGTATATTGTATATATGTCTACCTGACCTAGAGAAGGGATAGAAAAACAGGACGTAAGATATCACAAGAAATGTACACACTGCCCTACTATGTAACTGTACCCTTTTTGCACAACACCTTGTAAAAAATTTTGTGTTCAATTAATAAACAAATAAAAAGAAAGAATGGCTTTTGTAACATTTTTCCTATTTTGTTTGTTTTTGTGTTTTGGAGCCAAGTACTGGGGTTTGAACTCAGGGCCTCATACACTTATAGCTAGCACTCTTTTTTTTTTTTTTTTTTTTTTTTTTTGCCAGTCCTGGGGCTTGGACTCAGGGCCTGAGCACTGTCCCTGGCTTCTTTTTGCTCAAGGCTAGCACTCTGCCACTTGAGCCACAGTGCCACTTCTGGCCATTTTCTATATATGTGGTGCTGGGGAATCGAACCCAGGGCCTCATGTATATGAGGCAAGCACTCTTGCCACTAGGCCATATTCCCAGCCCCATAGCTAGCACTCTTACCACATGAGCCACACCTCCACTGCTGCCTCGTTTTGTTTTTTTTTGTTGATGTTGTTGTTTTTTCTTTTTGGCTGGTAAATTGGACAAAAGGGTCTTACAGATTTGTTTTCCCAGGCTGGCTTTGAACTATGATACTCAGATCTCAGTCTTCTGAGTAGCTAGTGACAGGAGTGAGGCACCAGCCCTGGGGGCCATTTTTCTATTTTGCTTACACTAGTTCGAACAGAGCTTTTTCAATTTTAGCCCAAGTCCTGGCAGATTATAATTACTGGAAGAATATTCTGTGAGCCTTTTTTTTTTTTTTTTTTTTTTTTTTTGCCAGTTCTGGGGCTTGGACTCAGGGCCTGAGCACTGTCCCTGGCTTCTTTTTGCTCAAGGCTAGCACTCTGCCACTTGAGCCACAGCGCCACTTCTGGCCGTTTTCTGTATATGTGGTGCTGGGGAATTGAACCCAGGGCCTCATGTATATGAGGCAAGCACTCTTGCCACTAGGCCATATTCCCAGCCTTGGAAGAATCTTCTGGATAACCTCCTTGCAGGTGTCTGTGGTGGACATTCATGACTCCATGTTCTGCTTTGTTTTGACCACTAGAGAAAATGAGACCTTTTACCTAATCATTGACACAAAATAACGATTTAAAATAAAGATAATCATATTAAGGAGCTGGACTCTGAATGTTAATGGTCCATGGTGTTGGAGGCATGCCGTGTATATGGCAACAATTAAAAGGGTAATTCATTGCTCAGCACACAGTAGCTACCATTGTGTCCTGATGTCTTCACAAGACTCATGTCACTCCCCAACCAGTCCATTTATCAGGGTAGATTTTTGAGATTCTTTGTTCATATCTTCCCCTTGGCCAGCTGTAGGACCACATATAGCTATCTCTTCCTATCAAAATCTTCACTTTATCTGCTTCACAGAATAGTGTCTTCATAGCCCATGCTTGTATCTCATGCCTGTAATCCTAGCTACTCGGGAGGGGGCGATCTGAGGATTGCAATTCAAAGGCAGCCTGGGAAGGAAAGTCAGGGAGACTCTTATCCCCAATAAACCATCAAAAAGCTGGAAGTGGAGGTGTGGCTAAAGCATTAGAGTGCCAGCCTTAACAAACAAACAAAGGAAAAAAGCCAAGGAACAGTGCCTAGCCCAGAGTTCAAACACCAGAACTGGCAGAGAAAAAGAAAAAAATAACAAGAACAGAATATTCCCAGCTCATGTGCCAGTGAGAGGACAAGTGGATTGCTTTTGTTTTTAATATAGCTACTGTCAGAGAGAAAGAAAGAGGGAAGGAAGGAAGGAAGAAGGGAGGAAGGAAGGGAGGGAAGAAGGGAGGGAAGGAGGGAGGGAAGAAGGAAAGAAAGAAAGAAGGAAGGAAGGAGGGAGGGAGGGAGGGAGGGAGGGAGGGAGGGAGGGAGGGAGGGAGGGAGGAAGGAAAGAAGGAAGGAAGGAAGGAAGGGAGGGAGGGAGGGGGGGGGGAGGAAAGAAATTCTTAAGATAGCAGCTAAAAATTCCCAGCACCTAGCCATGAAAAAGCTAAACTTATACCACAAATACAAATAAATCCACTCCTAAACACGTCATAATCAATCGTCTGCAAACCCAAAACTAAAAAGGAAATATTAAAAGCATCCAGTGGGGCTGAGGTTATGGCCTAGTGGCAAGAACACTTACCTCGTATATATGAAGCCCTGGGTTCAATTCCCCAGCACCACATATATAGAAAACGGCCACAAGTGGCGCTGTGGCTCAAGTGGCAGAGTGCTAGCCTTGAGCAAAAAGAAGCCAGGGACAGTGCTCAGGCCCTGAGTCCAAGGCCCAGGACTGGCAAAAACAAAAACAAAAAAGCATCCAGAGCCAGGTGCTCACACCTGTAATCCTAGCTACTCAGCAAGCTGAGATCTGAGGATCGCCATTCAAAACCAGCAGAAAAGTCCATGTGAGACTCTTATCTCCAATTAACCACTCAAAAAAGAAGAAAACAAAAGAACAGAAGTGGTTCTGTGGCTCAAAGCGGTAGAGTCTTACTTAGCCTTGAGTGAAAAAGCTCAGGGACAGCGCCCAACCTCTGAGTTCAAGCCCCAAGACCCACAAAACATAAAAATTAAATAAATGAAAGTGCCCGGAAACACATACACACACACACACACACACACACACACACACACACTACAGGTATAGATGGCTATATTAGTGACATCAAACAATTACCAATTGATATAATACCAATTCTATGCAGTCTTCCAGAAAATAGAGGATATTAGAAATGTTCTAAGCCACAATTATGAGGCCAGGGCTCTCTACAGAACAGCAGAAAACGTCATTTTAAGAAAACTACCTATGGCCACCACCTGCAGACACAGGAAGAAACAAGCTCACCCACCTACAGCAGCACACAGAAGCGACCATATAGCATGACCCAATAGAGTAGTCCTAGCACTGCCGGGCAGTGCAACATTCAAAATAAGTCAGTGCAACCTGCCACATTTGTAGGTTATTAAAATCCTGTGTCTATCTCAATAGCCATAGAAGGTGTATTTGAAAATTAGTAGCATCCATCTATGAAGAAAGCACTAGCAAGCTAAGAATAAGAAAGAATGCTCTCATATTGATAAGGAGCAGCTATCAAAACGGCCCAAGAAAACACAATACTAGTGCAAGAGAGAACGTCTACTCTCACCTGGGAGCAGAGATGTGAGCTAGTCATATAAAATAAGAACAAATGATGAATTTTAAAGTTCAAGAGCAAGTTGTGATACTGCCTTTATTCCTAAGTTATGTGATAAGCCGTGGATAAAACCTCGAAGAGTCTGAAAGAATATCTATTCAGTAAGTAAAGTTAGCAAGTTTGTAGAAAATATAAATTCATTAAGAACTGTTTTGGGGCTGGGAATGTTACCTTAGTGGTAGAGTGTTTGCCTACCATGCATGAAGCCCTGGGTTTCATTCCTCAGCACCACATATACAAAAAAAGCTGGAAGTGGCCCTGTGGCTCAAGAGGTAGAATGCTGGTCTTGAGCCTGACAGTGGTCAAGCCCTAAGTACAAGCCCCAGGACTGGCACACACACAAAAAATAGTTTTCTCCTTCTCTCAGAAGCATTTCACTTCTGTGTATCCATAGAACTGTATGCAATGGTGGTGACAGCAAAATGTGCTCACTTCTGTGTGATTAAAAATGAGAGATGTGGGGCTGGGGATGTGGCCTAGTGGCAAGAGTGCTTGCCTCCCATACATGAAGCCCTGGGTTCAATTCCCCAGCACCACATATACAGAAAATGGCCAGAAGTGGCACTGTGGGTCAAGTGGCAGAGTGCCAACTTTGAGCAAAAAGAAGCCAGGGACAGTGCTCAGACCCTGAGTCCAAAAGCCCCAGAACTGGCAAAAGAGAGAGAGAGAGAGAGAGAGAGAGAGAGAGAGAGAGAGAGAGAGAGATGTGCTAAGTACCAGAGCTTCACACCTGTAACCCTAGCTACTCAGGAGGCTGAGATCCAAAGATCATAGTTTTAAGCCAGCCAGGGCAAAAAAGTTCATAAGACTCTTTTTTTTTTTTTTTTGGTGTGTGTGGTCCTGGGGCTTGAACTCAGGGCCTGGGCACTGTTCCTGAGCCTCTTTGGCTCAAAGCTAGCACTACTACTGGAGAGCCACAGTGCCACTTCCAACCTTTTCTAAGTAGTTTATTGGAGATAAAAGTCTTATGGCCTTTCCTGCGCAGGCTGGCTTTGAACCGCCATCCTCAGATCTCAGCCTCCAGAGTAGCTAGGATTACCGGCATGACCCACAAGCATCTGGTACATAAGACTTATCTCCGATTAACCAACAAAAAGCCAAAAGTGGAGCTATGGCTCAAGCATGGAGTTTTTGTGTGAAGAAGCCAAGCAAGAGAGCAAAGCCCAGTACCATTGCTAAGTAAATAAATAAATACAAAAATAGATAACGACACATTAGTTTATCAGTTCCAAATGAAGAAGAATGTATAACAATGCTCCTTTGGTCCCTGGAACATTCAAGGAAGAGCAGACTGTCTTTAAGTCAACACTTAAGTCCACAGAATGAGAACCACAAACAAGACACTGGGAATCCAACAGTAAACAACTCAGGCGTGGCCTCCATCCTTTCAGCTCTGGCAACCCCTCGGGCCACCCAGGCCCCTGGGGATTTCTGTATGGAGTTCTGTAATCCAGAGTTCTGTTCTGGAATTCCCCAAGTGCAGGATTCCAAGAAAACAGGCACATTAAATTCCCTTTGCCTTCCTGTAGGCAAGGAGCTCTCTCGTTCCCTCGCAGTCGAGATGTTGGCAATGAGGAAGAAGAGCAAAAGAACAAAGAACCCTAACACCTATTAGAGTACCTTATCCCCTCAAAACAGAAACAAAACATTAGCCTGTCTTCCTTGTCATCGAATCCATCTTGCACATCATATCTCTGCACATGCACACTCTTGGGTGTGAGATCTCTGCACCTGCAGCATACTCTCAGGGCCATTCTCACTCTTCCCAGGAATGTTTGGAAGGGATGGTGGCAGAAAACACAAACCGTTTTCCAGGGAGGTTCTCCTTTTATGGCCTATGGCCTATGGCCTCTCTTGGCCCTGCGTGTTGCTTCAGTGATTCTTGTTTCAGGAAAGTGGGGCAGTTGTGAAACAGCCCAGGCTGGAGTGAGCAGAGGGCTTGGCATCCTAGGAACATTCTAGACATAGGCTTCCAAGAACTACCACAGAGAGAGGCACGGTTCCAGGAAAGCGAGGAGTTGTTCCTAGACACATGGGCTAGACACTCGAGGCCTGCCATCTCTACAGCAGTCTTGTGGAGACAGGGGGAAAGAGGGAGTGGGATTTTCTTGCAAATTAATCAGTTTGATTTTCTTGCCCTTTCAGATGTGACCTCCACTGATTATTCCCCAAGACAGAGACCCAGCCAGGCACTGGTGACTCACGCCTGTCATCCAACTATTCAGGAGGCTGAGATCTGAAGATCATGGTTCAAAGCCAGCTTGGGCAAGAAGGTTCTTGAGACTCTTACCACTAATTAACCACCAAAAATGCCAGAAGTAGAGCTGTGGCTCCACTTGTGGCCCACATTACTATGCTACATTGTCATTTCAGCCCTAAAAGAAAAATCCAAGTGGGAACACAAAGCTTCTAGTTCAAGCTCCAGTGGTGGCACTAAAAATACCAAATGAGAATAAAAATTATATTTAAAAAATCATGCTAGGTGCCACTGGTTCACACTTGCAATCCTAGCTACTCAGGAGGCCGACATGTGAGAGGCACAATTCAAAGCCAGCCCAGACAGACAGATCTGTGAGACTCTTATCTCTAATTAACCAGCAAAAAGACAAAAGTGGGGCTGTGGTTCAAGTGGTAGAGTGCCAGTATTGAGTGGAAGAGCTAAGCTAGATTCTGAGGTCCCGAGTTCCCCAGTATTGCCCCCTTTCCATATACAAATAGATCACACATATCTGTGGAAAAAGAATATACCCAGGAAAGTCCTTGTCACAATCAGGAGTAGCAATCAGAGCTGTTGCCACTCCAGGAAAGATCGGATGTCTTTCATTGGGTCCTTGAGGTCTCCAATGACCTTTCTGTCCCGGTCATCTGCAAAGTTAGGACATGAAACTCACACTAAGCAATATTTACTTCACTGTGAATCATTGAGAAATCCACAATTCCATCTAAAGTGAGTTTTCCAAATCACCAGAGCTTGCTCTATATGACCTTAAAATAAATTTAAGTGATTTTCACAACACAGCTTCTTTCCCTTTTCTTTCTTTTTCTTTTTCTTTTTTTTTTTGGGGGGGGGGAAGGATACTGGTACCCAGGTTTAAACTCAAGGCCTCACACATCTTATCTAGCTTTTCCATTCATCTGCTCCTCATACCAGACTTTCGAAACATGCTATAGCTTCCTGATGTTCATTTTGTTAAGCTGTCCAAAAATTGTTCAAAGGGTTTACACCATGAACTTCACTCTGGCACACATCATACCTTGTCAGCTTGATTGTGTATATAAACATATGTTCCTGTGTGTATGCATGTGAGCTTGTATTTGGAGTTTAAGATGTGCATAGGAGAGAAAACATACCCTTTTTCTTTCTGGGCCTGACTGACTTGTCACTTATATTTTTGACATGTGACAAGTATCTTCTAGATTTGTAGAGTTAGGATGTTGTTTTCATGGTGACAACGATCCATTCTCTTTTTATCTGTCTGATGTTAAAACATATACAGAAGTAGTTGGGTGGGCTGGGGATATGGCCTAGTGGCAAGAGTGCCTGCCTCATATACATGAGGCCCTGGATTCCCCAGAACCACATATACAGAAAATGGCCAGAAGTGGTGCTGTGGCTCAAGTGGCAGAGTGCTGGCCTTGAGCAAAAAGAAGCCAGGGACAGTGCTCAGGCCCAGAGTCCAAGCCCCAGGACTGGCAAAAAAAAAAAAAAAAGAAGAAGAAGTAGTTGGGTGCTCAGACCTGCAATTCACGCAGCTCAGGAGAATTGACAGGCAGATTACTATTCAATACCAGCTTGAGCAGCAAAGGAGGCTGGGCTCCATCTCCGAAATAACCATTACGGAGCCAGACTGGGGGTGTAGCTCAAGTAGTAGTTAGCTAGCCTTGAACATGCATGTGACTCTGAGTTCAAACCCCAAGACTTCCCCCACTCAAAAAAAAAAGACTCAATCTGGGTAGTTAATTGGCAGTGTGGATTAAAGCAACACAGTTTCTAATCCTGGTCAAGCCACACTTCCATTGATGCTTAGATCTCCCACCAAGACTGAGGAGACTGGAACACTGCCATCCTAAAGCATGAAAAATTCTTTGAAACCTAAAAAGAGAGTTGAAAACTAAGGGCAGAGTGTGCGAAGACACCATTAGTATGGTGTGAATGGTGTTAGTGTTCAAAAGGGAAAGCAAAAGAAAGCTAATTGTAGAAATTATTGGCCAGTAAATTGGATAGTCGTGGTAATAGAACAGATGTTAACAGTGACGATCCATCAACATCTGGAAAGGATAAAGTCTCAAAGGATTTATGGAGAGGCCTAAGTTCAAGAGACTCTATAGAGGAGAAAACCTGGGTGGAGCCAAGTCTTTAGAGAACGATCTGGAAGGCAGAGACAGGGCTGTGCTCAGCCTGCCAGGCCGTTCCTACTCGAGGGCCAGCTCAGATTGCCTCAGGAGAACACGTGGCCCCATGAACTCAGTAGTGGGCTGGGAGGTCATAAATAAAGGCTATTGACAGAGGAGCCCAGAATGCAAGTCCAGTAAGGGGTGTGGAGGCCGAGGCCACTTCCCCAGAGGGAAAGGAGCCGTCTGGTTTTATTTAATGTCTTTGCTAATGATTTTTTTTCCTGAAAGCAGAAACAAATGTCAAGAAAATGTGCAAAGCTATCAACGTGGAGACAGTCATAAACATCAACTGGCAACATTTCCCCAAGAGGACCTGCTGGACGAAGAGAGGGGACTGGAAATAACGTACATCAAAATAGTTCAGGAAAATGATCCTAAATTAAATGTAATCACAATAGTCAATGGATGTATGTGAAAATGGAACAAGGAAAACTGAGGTCATGGGAGGGGCTGGGAGAGATGGGGGAGAAGGAGGAAAGGTGACATGGTTCACCATGCCTTATGCTCACAAATGGATATGTTGAACTGAAACCCCTTTGTACAACTCCCTAAGGAGAAGAAAAAATAAAAACCCATCAAATACTTAGAAGAAAATACAGTCTCTCTTCAAGGTTGAATAAGGAAAAGGTGGCTGTTGGGAGGCAGACTGGGACGTCAGGGTGGCCAAAAGCAGCCCCATGGGATAAAGACAGTTTAGTAATAACTGGGTGCCGGTGGCTCATACCTGTAATCTTAGTTACTCAGAAGGCTGAGGTCTGAGGATCATGGTTTGAAGCCAGTCTGGGAAGCAAAGTCCATAAGACTTTTTATCTCTAATTAACCAGCAAAAAGTCCAAAGTGGAGCTGTGGCTCAGGTGGTAGAGCACCAGCTTTAGAAGGGACGTTGATGATAGTGAGAATTCCTACAGAATGGAGGTCCCGCCTTGAGGTTTGTAAAAGTGTGGCTGCAACTTATCAGGTGCAAATGAGAACTGACCCATTTGGCGTGTAGACATTTATAGAACATTCCAGAGTCCCAGGGGGCATGAGTCTATACTCTCTGGGGTCAGCAATACTGGAAGTGTGAAGTCCCATCACCTACTGTGCAGGTTACTCAATGTGTGGTCCGTGCTCCATGGCCGAGGGACAGATGCAAAGCTTGTACAAATTCTTCATCGGTATCGCGGGTCTAAGGGTTGGGGCCCTGTGGCCTCCAGCTAGGAGATCTGCAGGTTCTCCGAGTGGAGGATTGCTGGCCACTTTGCAGTGTTTAGGAGGGCTGACAGCTGCCCTCTCCCTGCTCTGGGGCTCGCCTGCCCAGGCCCTGCCTGTACAGATGGAACCAGGGCCATTCCTGGTGCTGCCACTTGTGCTTCTGGCTGAGTGCACCTAGGACCAAACCCAACTTCCTGCCTTCTGTATTTGCTCCACAGAGCCCCAGCTCTTTTGGGACCCAGCCAGTGGCACCATCACTGGCCTCTGAGTTCATAGCTCTGAGGACGGGGCCTAAGGCCCTAAGATGAATCACACTTCCTTAGAGGAATGGAGGAACCACTCAGACCTGGGTCCTGGAGGCAGCCAGGACTGAGGCAGTGGGGGTTGGGAAGCAGGAGAGAGGAAGGCGGGGAGGCTCTCTCCCCCACCAGCTTCTACCTGCCTTTAGCGCAGAGAGCAAACCAGTGACTCAAGGTCATGTGAGATATCCAACAACAACAAGAAGAATGGAAAAGATGAAGAAAGCCTACGTGTGTGTGAGAGACAGAGAGAGAGCATAGAAAGCATAGAGGTAGAAATAATGACAGAAAACTTCCTATGGAAGGCATAAACACCCAGAGCCATGGTGCCAAGAGAACCCCAAATTGTTTGAACACCTAGAGATCTTCAATAAAATACATTGTAATCTAATCATCAAAGTCAAACAACTCCCGAGGCCCACAGCCACCATCACAAGACAGCATATGTGTCAGCAGAAGCAGTGCAGGCCGGGAGAGAGCAACATGGTACATTCAAAATGCAGAAACAGGGGTGCAGGAAGGAGGGGGAACACCAATCACAAAGACTGCCATTGCAAAACTGTCTTTAAAAATAAAGGAGATCTGGGGCTGGGGATATGGCCTAGTGGCAAGAGTGCCTGCCTCATATACATGAGGCCCTGGGTTCTATTCCCCAGCACCACATATACAGAAAATGGCCAGAAGTGGCGCTGTGGCTCAAGTGGCAGAGTGCTAGCCTTGAGCAAAAAGAAGCCAGGGACAGTGTTCAGGCCCTGAGTCCAAGCCCCAGGACTGGCCAAAAAAAAAACAAACACACACACACACAAAAAAATAAAGGAGATCTGTCTCATGCTTGTAACCCTAGCTACTCAGTAGGCTGAGGTCTGAGGATCATCATTCAAAGTCAGCCCAGGCAGAAAGGTCAATGAGACTATTATCTCCAATTAATCACCAAAAAGCTGGAAGTGGAGCTGTGGCTGAAGTGGTAGAGCACCAGCCTTGAACACAAAAGTTCAAGGACAGCGCCCAGACCCTGAGTTCAAGTTCCAGGACTAGCACACAAAAAATAATAGTAAGGAAAGAGAAATGTTTTCCCAGAAACTATAGTGATTGATGTCCTTCATCTAAATGGTGACCCCCAAGGCTTCCATATTGAAATACAATCTTTACTATGAGGCATGGGAGGGTGTGAACTTATTTTACTGACAGGGGTCTTTAATGATAGTGGACTGTTGGCACTTAAGAGAAGGAGATGTGGGAAAGACTGTGCTGTGTCCATCAACCTGGGACTCTGCAGGTGCGAAAGCATCACCACAGCTTTCACAGGATGTCCCTGGAACTGGGGACCCAGACAGGCCTCTTCCTCTGCTCATCCACCCCGGCTGCAGCAGTGCAAGCATGCTGGTGCAGAAAGGGAACTACAGCGGGCACCTGAAAACGTAGCCACGTCTTTGAAAGCAAGTTCTATGCAGAAGAGGAAGGACATGAGAGGAAGAAACTGCAGGAGCAGGACAGAAAATACCCAGAGTACTCCACTCAAAAGTGGACTCCTGGGCTGGGGATATGGCCTAGTGGCAAGAGTGCCTGCCTCATATACATGAAGCCCTGGGTTTGGTTCCCCAGTACCACATATATAGAAAACGGCCAGAAGTGGCGCTGTGGCTCAAGTGGCAGAGTGCTAGCCTTGAGCAAAAAGAAGCCAGGGACAGTGCTCAGGCCCTGAGTCCAAGGCCCAGGACTGGCAAAGAAAAAAAGTGGAGTCTTAGGGACTGCTCTAGTACTGGCACACTCACCTGTGCATATACATACCTGCACGTGCACACACACATACCACCATGACGGCACTTGTAATAATCCTCTACTTCCCAATGCATTGACAAAATGGCTGAGTCAACAAGGAGGTGTGGCTTGTTTGCTCACATTTTCAGAAGCTTCGGCCCATGGTTGCTTGTCCCTGTGGCTTTCTGTGCCTGTGACAGAGTTGTGTATCATGATTGGAAGAGAGAGAGAATGGTGGGGGGGGGGGGGGGAGTCTGAGGGTACACTCCAATAACCCAACTCTCTCCAACTAAACTCTACTTCTGGAAGTTTCTACCACTTCCCAATAGCTCCCTCTAAATCTTTAACACATGAAGTTGCAAGGAACATTGTGTGTGTGTGTGTGTGTGTGTGCGCACCAGTACTAGGACTTGAACTCAGGGTCTCGCACACTTGCTTGGCTTTTCTGCTCAAGGCGGGTGCTCTGCCACTTTAGCCATGACTCCCTTACGACTTCTTGCTGGTTAGCTGGAAATGAGTCAGGTTTATCTGCCAGGCCTGGCTCTGGTCTGCAATCTTCAGCTCCCGAGTGGCCAGGATTACAGGAGTGCACCCAGCCAGAGGACATTGTTGGGATCTGAATTGTTACAGTATGACATGAGCTGTTTCTGCAAACTGCACCTGAGTCTGGGCCCCTCTTCTCTGAGTGTTTGCTCCCCAGGAGGAGCTGGGGGTGACACCGTGCCACAGCTACTTGTCCAATCCCAGCTCCGTGACAATTGCAGGACCCTAGATGACGGCTGGAGAGCTGGGGAGGCAGTAGCTATGCCAGAGAAGGAGGGCGGAGAAAGGACAGAGTCCCCGACTCGCCCTGCCTGGTTTCCAGGTCAGGAGTGGGCAGGGTGGAGCCTGGAGCACAGCCTCGTCCCAAGTGGCTGAGAGCAGATGGTGGGTCCGTGAGAAACACGGAGTTGTCTAGGGAGAGGACATCTCACGCTGGCAGGGCCAGCGGACTAATCAAAAGCAGCGCCAGCCTCCTCCCTTCCCACTGCAGATTCAGCGATGGGCATGGGAGGTCAGGGCACCCAGCCAGCCGCCCAGACCCAGCTGTGCCCTTTCAGACTCAAACCAGGATTGTTCGGTTGGAGGGGATACGTCTGGTGTCAGCTCGCCCTGGCTGGGTCCTCCATGAGCTCTGCCTCATTCAATTCCCTGACATCCAGCCAGAGAACCTGCTTTATGACAACAGCCTTCTTGCTAGGAATGCTTGAAAAATAAATCAATAAAATCAGGAGAGAGTAGGGACAGCTCAGTGTTTGCAAGAAGACCTGATCGAATCACCAATAAAATAATTCCACCCAGTGATTTCTCAGAGCAGCTTCGGTATAACGTAGACCTGGGCGAGCAAGCCTCAGTTTCTTCCTCTACAAAATAAAGAGAGTGACCTGGTGCTAGGTCATAGGCCAGCAGGCTGCAGCTCTGTTCTCCCCCACGCTGACGGGGAGCTAAACCTCTCAACTTTCCCTTCCTCTTGGCTCAAGTTGTTCTGTTGCAGGCTCTCTCTTTCACATTCTCTCTCTCTCTCTCTCTTCCTCCCTCCTACCTCATCCCTCTCCCTCCCACTTCATCCCTCTCTTTTCCCCTTTTTTCTCTCTCTCACTTTCTCTCTACCTCTTCTTTTCCCTTTCTCCTTCCTTCCCCCTGTCTCTTTTCTTCTTTCCCTCCCTACCTCTTCCACCCTGCCTCACGTTCTCCCTTCCTTCCTTTTATTTTTAAAAATAGTTTCACCAAGCAGCCCAAGCGGCCCTCAAATTCACAATCCTCCCGCCTCTGTCCCCCGAGTGCTGGCATTACAGGCATATGTCACCACACTTGGCCATACATAGATTTTGTACTGTCCTTTTGGTCACCCCTTCTTGATTTCTTCTGACTGTGACAATCCTATTAGACTCATCGTTTCTATGGTTTTTTGGTAAAGTACTGAACATCCATTCTTCCCTGTCTGTTAGGAATAATGCAATAGTTGGGGCTTGTGTATAAAGTGCAAGTGTATATACAGGTATGTGCATATATGCCCAGTGCACTGTGTTCCTGTGTGAACACAGAGTGAAAGCACAGTGAAGCCAGGCACCAGTGGCTCACGCCTATAATCCCAGTCACTCAGAAGGCTGGGATCTGAGGACCGAAAGCCATCCCAGGCAGGAAAGTTCATGAGACTTTCATCCCCAAGTAACCAGCAAAAAATCAGAAGAGCAAGTGTGGCTCAAGTGGTAGAGTGCCATCCTTGAACAGAAAAAAAGTCAAGGGATAACACTCAGGCCAAATTCAAGCCCCAGTACCAGCACCAAAAACAAACAAAAGAAAAGCCTCACAGTGGATTTTTGTGCTGCCAGAAGGGCTTCTGGGACTTATTGCATATAAATCTTGAATTTGAATGGAGAATCTTACTTATTTTTTGTGCCAGTACTGAGGCTTGAACTCAGGGCTTGGACACTGCCCATTGGCTTTTATGCAGAAGGCTTCACATTGCCATGCATTTCAGGGCTCCACTTCTGTTTTTTTGCTGGTTAATTGGGGATGAATCTCTCAGTTACATCTGCCTGGGCTGGCTTTGAACTGGTATCTTCAGATCTCAGCTTCTAGCCCTCTGCCTGGAGCCATGGGCCTGGAAATGGAGCCCCCCCCCCTCCACTCATACCCGGTGGGTTCAGCCCTGGCCATGTCCCATAGCCTCTATCCTTGCCTGCTTTCTCCTTGCTGACTGCCAGGTTAGATGGACCAGTTCCAGAGAAAAGCAGAGATGGAGCTGGCCACCAGGTGGCAGCACACAGAAGCGCATGATGCAGGATGCGCATGGTACCAGAGTCCCAGCCTGGCATCAAGGCATGAGGATGGCGCCCATAGCGCTCACACACACGTTCACTGAGCACAGAGCCTTTTGGGACTCATCTCAAAGCCACTCGCCTCACCCTGACTCTCTCTGACCCCCACTTTCTCAGACAAGGCTGATTCCTGGCCATGCTTTCTTTCTCCCCTCTCCTCTCCCAGAGAGGAGGCCTAGCTTCCCTACCTCAGTTTCCCCAGAGTCCAGCATACTGACATGCCCCTGCTGCTACATGTTTGCTATTTGGGGCTTTGGCAAGTGCAGATTCTCCCTTTTATCCAAGTTATTTTAGATCTGCTGTTATTGTAACTCAGTGTTAAGAATTACTCCTTTCTTGGTTTTGATCAGCAGACATTACTTGTTGGGAGGGGAGAGTTACTTGAGCTGTTGTTGATGGGTTTTGTGTGTGTGTGTGTGTGTGTGTGTGTGTGTGTGTGTGTGTGTGCATGCCACTACAGGAACTTGAACTCGGGACCAGGATGTTGTCCTTAGCTTTTATGCTCAAGGCTGGCACTCTACCACTTGAGCCACACCTCCACTTCCAGCTTTTTTTGGTGGTTAATTGCAGATAAGAATCTCATGGGTTTGCTTGCCTAGGCTAACTTTGAACCACAATCCTCATATTTCAGCTTCCTGAGTAGCTAGGATTACAGGCATGAGCCCTGAGTTCAGGTCCCTGTACTGGCACGAAAAGAAAATGCATACATCTAATAGGAAGCAAAGCAAGAATTCCAACTCCAGCCATAGACAGAGGAGCCGTTTAATTTAATGTACTATGAGGCTATTCATTTTTCCCACTGCTTTAAAATGTTTTATCTTTATTCTTGATTATTTCTTGTTTGACGGTAGGCAGTAATATTGGCTAATGGCAGCTTATGGACTTAATGGCTCATAAATAAACTCTTCAGTGTACATAGGAGAACTGATTGTAAACATTAAGGATTTTTATGTAATTCAAATAATCTGTGCTATAAGTTTGGGTTTTGATATATTGACTGTGTGTGTGTGTGTGTGTGTGTGTGTGTGTGTGTGTGTGTAGTATTAGAACTTAGCTCATGACCTGGGCAGTCTCTCTCTCAGCTTTTTTTTTCCTCAAGGATGGCACAGTACCACTTGAGACACAACTCCACAACTGGTTTTTGATGGTTGATTGGTGATAAGAGTCTCACTGACTTTCCTCCCCAGGGTAACTTCAAGCTGTGATCCTCAAGTCTCTCACCAGCTTTGGAAATGAACAGTCCAGAAGATAAGCAACGCTTTTGTACTTAAGTGGAAAATTCCCCAGGGGCTGCACACTGAAATGAGAAAGAGGCTGAGGAAGGCGAGCATGAAGATTTCTGTGAGTATAAACTCTGTTTGTCCAGTCAAACACTTGCCATTTGGGAGCAAAAGAGAAACACCTGCTGCTTCCCGAAGGCAGATTGTAGAGCAGGCTTCGTGGAGTTATTGCTGATAGGGACTGACTGTGGAAAGCTCCCCAAACTTGACATCTGGGCCCCAAGTTTATCTTCCCTTCCACTCACTTCCTTCATCTGTACTCCTGCCGTAACCAGACCTATAGCTGTGACTCCAGCCCAGCGCTCGGTCCCCACTCCATGTGGGATTTCTAAACACTGACATAGGGTAAAAAAGGGAGGCTCCTCTGGTCTCTCCCCTGCTGGGGTCCTGCCCAGCCCTGAACACGGATTGTGTGGGCCCTACTCTGCCCTTAGTGCACAGAGAGAGCAGGCCAACTGACCTGGAGCTCCCTTACCTGGAGATGGACCCTAACACCTGGAGCTCCCCCAAACCCAGATTTTGGTTCATTGAATCAAAAGTAGGGCCTGCAATATGTGTGTGTGTGTGTGTGTGTGTGTGTGTGTGTGTGTGTGTGTGTGTATGTTTCAATAAGTTTTTGTAGGTGAGCAGCTGTCTTGGGTTCCGTGGCACTGAATTGCTTCCCAGGGTCTAGGACTTTTTATGTTAAGTGGAGTGGTCCTGGGCAAATGTGGGAGTCACCTTGGTCAGAGTGGGTGATTGTTATTTGCAGCAGAGATCTACATGTTCCAGCTCACAGGCCAACCCTTGATTTACATTTTCCTATGATTTAGCTGGAGCAGTGGCTCAAATGGCAGAGCACCAGCCCAGTAATTGCACAGTCCTGAGTTCAAATCTTGGTGCTGGGTAACACATTTTGATTCATTTGGGTTTTGTGCTATATAGTAGCAGAGTTGAAGAGTTACAACAGAAATCATAGCAAATCCAAATCTTCATCAATAGCCATCTGCTGCTATCCATCCTGTGAAAATGTAATTCTCCTCTTTACAGAAAACGTTCCCTAAGTTGAATCTCTGTGACATTAGCTACTGCCTTTCTCTCTGCCTCAGCTCTCTTCTTCCCATCCTCAAAGAAATACTCAAGAGAATTGAAGGTCAAGGAATACTGGTCTGTTTATCGCTTTTCTCTCTCTTACACCTATTGTTTTCCATAAGCCCATAATGGCCTTCTCTACCCATAATGCCCTTCTTCCCCCCACTGTGCATGGCTACATTTGTTGGACCCAACAAGGCACAGCTTAGGGAGGTCTTTTCCTGGACTGTCTGCCTCCCTCAGCCAGGTTCACGTTCCAGAAGCTCCTGAGCACATCCCCGTCCATGCACACACTGTACTAAGCTCTGATTCATTCTTCATTTCTCCCTCCTGTCAGCCTAGAAGATCCTTTAAGGAAAATACTGGAGCCATTTTATACCATTTTATACCTTCCTTTCCTCTTGGAGTCCCAGAGTGGAAGAACCCCTGAATTCAGCCCTCGTTGAATTATAAAGCTTGTGTCAGAGCCATAAGCTTAGCTCCTACCCAGGATTCACCTGGGATTCAGAGCCCCCTGGAAGGGGCCTGGATATAGCAGTGGCTGGACAGTGAGATGGCCTTGGCCTGATCATCCCTGATTGGGGGCCAGAGAAGAGGCACACTCTAGATCATTCTGCCCAGCGGGGAAATGTGTGGTATCTGTGGAGCAGGAGAGAGGCCGCTGGTGGACACATTCTTCTGTGGCACAGCAAGAACTGGAATAAAGCTGGAGGTGGAAAGGATTTCTTTTTTCTGAGAATCACTCTTGGGAAAGCAGTCACCCCCACTCCCCAGGACCTCCTGAATCCAGTTATGCCACATGTGATCATTTTTGGCACAAAGTGAGTTGGAATGTGTTTTATGGCTCAAAACTATTAAATTGGCTTTAAATCAGCAATGACATCTAGAATGTACTTGAAGCTATGTCTGTTATTTCAAAACTTGGCTTTGCTTTTGAGGGAGTATTGAGAGGGGGGCAGTATCTGTTGTCTTAAAATTTCCAGACGCCTTCCAATCAATGATTCTACTCTGAGTTAAGTACATCTGCCAGGGCCTGTGGCTCACACCTGTCATCCTAGGTGCTCGGGAGACTGAGATCTGAGGACCATGGTTCAAAGCCTGCCAAGGAAGATGAATTCATGAGGCTTTTCAATTAACTAGCTAAAAGTGTAGGTGTGACTCAAGTGGTAGAGTGCCAGCCCTCAGTGAAAAAGGCAAGGGGGCTCACAAGGCCCTTGAGTTCAAGACCCAGTATGGGTACCTAAATTTTTTTTTAATTAAGAAAGAAATTAATGAAAAGACTAATCACAGAGGTAGGTCATGGCCAGGTCATAAGAAATACCCAGAAACCAACAGCAGCAGGAAGGAACGGTAGCAATCATATCATCCTTTGGCCTACAGGGGCAGAGGTGGGAGGGGTTACCTGTGCGCAGCAAGGCTTGCCTGGAGAGAGGCAGGGCTACCGGCACTGCAGCAAAGTTGAGAGGAAGTGGGGCTGTTAGCAGCTTGCTCCTCCTCTGCACTTCTATCTGCTGCTGACCCACTGACCGAGGCCAAGGGAGGCCAGGAGCTGCATTCCACAGAGTCAGCGTCCCAGTGCACAGAGCCGGCAAGAAGGGATGAGAAACAGATCGAAAGGGAGGCAATGGCTTTGCAGGGTTGCTGTTTTACCCTCCCCATCCTTCTCAGAGCCCCAGGAGCACTGTGTACAGAGTCAGCAACTGCTTGAGGCAGGAGGACAGAGAGAAACAAAGGGTTCCTAAGGAGGCCAGATTTGAACCTTTCATAGTGAAGCCCAGTGCTGGGCAGAATCCGGCAGTGCCTGACTAATACCCAGTGACTATAGGAAGGAAAGGGTCGGGCCTTGCCCCACTCTGAGACAGAGGCTCTGCCCTGAACATGCCACCCTCAGGTATGTGACCACCCTGGGCTTGGAGTGTCCTCTAGTGCTGAAATACGGACGACACGCCAGCCTCAGGCTTTCAGCAAGCCCAGACTCATGGCACCGACCTGGTGGCAGGGACCCACCACAGGGTCAGAAGATTTAGCAGCTAGCTTAGAACTTCTGGAAGGACAGGGCCAAAGCCAGAATGGAAAGCTTACTGGGAAAATTGAGCACTTCATCTTTCAGCATGTAGATGGTGGCAGAGGCCAACAAGCATTGGGAACTTAGGAGAGCCATGATCCTGCCACACAGACAAAACACATCTCCGGAACAGACTGCAGAGCAACTGCTGTGTATGAGCTTAACAATTGCTGCTTTCAGGTGTGCTAAATTCAAGAAAATGTGGAGAAACAATGCAATGCTTTAGCAGAGATGCTTGGTGGCGACTGTAGCAATTTTTAAAGAAAGAAAATAGAAATGTGTGTGCACGCGTGTGCACACTGGTACTGGGGCTTGAACTCAGAAGCCTAGGCAATCTCTCTTGACTTTTTTGCTCAAAGTTAGCTCTCTACCCCTTGGGCCACACCTCTACCTCCAGGTTTTTGCTGGTTAGCTAGAGATAAGAGTCTCAGATTTGTCTGCCCAGGCTGGCTTCCAACCTCAATACTTGGATCTCAGTCTTCTGAGTAGGTAGGATTACAGACATGAGCCACCAGCACCCAGCAAGAAGTTCATTCTGTTTTTATTTCTAATTTCCTTTCCTATGTTCCAGAACATATGAGTGACACTGGCTTTACTGAGGCTTCTGTGGCAACTTCGCACAGCAGCTGTTGGCTTTGTGCTCCAAGTATACTTAGCACCAATGGATATACCAAACTATGCACAGTACAGCACTACATACCAGTGTCACATGTGCATATGCAGTGTCTCCAGATCTTCTACATCTCCATATCCTTTACAATGATCCACTGTTTGCTTTGTCCACTGCTGTCTCTCCACGACCAACAAATCATCTTCCCACACAGCAGGTGGCTCAAAATGGAAGAAGTAGACTAGAGGGAGGAAGGATCACTTGCAATTAACATCCTGGATGCTATTGCTATGCTGAGTCCATTTTGATTCTCATCGTGATTCTAGAAAGTTCAAGAAGCTTCTGCTTGAATATGGCCAGCAGGAGGCAGAACCTTTGAGAACATTGTTTTTCCATATCTGTGGAAGGGAGGCAGGCCTCAGTACCATGACACAGGAAGAGAAAAGAGCTCGAAGACAGGGCCTGGGAAGGTACAGCAAGACCTTAGCCTATCTTGTCTCAAAGGCAGAGAGAGCAGGTTGAGGTACCTGCACACCCTTCCTCCATGGCCCTCCATCCTTCCTTAGGTGGAGTGTGGGCTGTAGCGCACACCTTCAGACTTCACTGAGGAAGACTGTGGACAAGAGCTCAGATGGCCCATCCCAGTCTTGAATATGAGTTCCTTCATTCTCAGGAGGCCCCTATGGAGTGTCTGCCATAGCTACCAAAAGGGATGGCTCTTCTGAAGGAATGTCTATCTGGTCCTGTTGTCTTGCCTGTTGCCTTTCCCTAGCTTGCGTAATAATTCTGCTAATATTTCGCCCTTATACTCTGAACCTGCATGTTAACTTTGTTCCTCTAGATTGGGGTCTGTCAAGCCACCTGTAGTCATGGACAGAAAGCTTCATGTGAACTTCCCTCTGGAGTCTTGTTGTGGATGGACCCCCTTCTATCTACCTAAAAGACCCCTCCAGAGGGTCCCAGGGGCCAAACGCCACTCCTCCTCTCAGCAGGAAGCAGCTAGAGTGGCTGCTCTCCTCCCCTAAGGCAGAGGGGTGGGTGCAATCTGAGAGAGGAGCGAGGGAAAGTTAGGCCTCATCAGTTAGAGAGATGGATAAAAATGATGGATAGACCGTGTAGCAGACAATATGTGGCCCCACATGGCCCACCTTCTTCCCATAATGCCTTGGGTTCTTGCTCAACCAATGAAAGGAGCCAGAGTGGCACAAACACAAGCCATCAACCAACCAGTGCAAAGCCCAGAGAAGGAGCCCAGACTATAATAATGGCCCCTGGAGAAGAGGATGCCACTGGACCCAGCTCTGGGCCCCTCTCCACAGAGAGTCTGTACGCCACTTTGTCTTTCAAATAAACTGCTTTGTCTGCTTAAGGGGGAAAAAAATGGGTCCCTGTTCATTTATAAGCTCTAGAAAATTTTAGAAAGTTCTCTCTAAACAGGGAAGACTATACCTGCCAACCTAAGTCCCAGTGTTGTTGTGGGGGGCAAAGGACAGAAAGAGTTTGGAGAAACCAAGACTTTGGCCAGATTGTCCCAAGCTGTCAACTTGGATCAGCTTCTGGCACTTAGTTTACCAGATGAGAGCCAGGCCTAGTCAAGGCACAATGGTAGCCACGCGGGTGGGTGGTTTTGCCCCAAAGGCCAGGCCATGCAAGGTCTGCCTTAAATGGCACTTATGTGTGAGAGACTCTTTATTTAATGATGTGTAAGCCGAGCTAGGGTTTGCTGTTAATGTTTCCAACTTATTTCCAGTTTCTGCAAGAATTTTATAAGCATTCTTATACAACTATTCCCTCTCTACATCACTTCAGACAGGCTAATAGCTGATTTCAAATGTTGTGTCTTCTTCTGAAAAAAAAAAGAGAGAAAAGAAAGGAGGGTTCATGAAAGAGAGAGAGAAAAAAATGACTGGTCGGAATATCTTTGTAAACTCGTATGAGTAAAAAGAAAACATTCCATTCAGATTAGGTTGAAGCCAAGCAAATTCTCAGGTTCTGCAGGAGAGAAAAAAAGGTGACATCCGGTAGCCACCTGTGCTGCCTCGGAGTACATGCGCTGGGAGGTGAGTTTGCTTTGAGACCCGGAGTGTGATAAGGTTATTGTAACACAAGTGATGCATGAGGCCTCCAGACTCCATTTGTAAACACCCCCACCCGAGAATGGATGTCACCGCATGTAGCTGCATTCCTGGTGTCCCAGAAACTCAATTCCTGCTCTGACTCTACAGTTCAGTCATTTAGCCATTCAACAAACACTCTTCACAAGCTTTAGCTCCACAGTGGAAGCAGCATAAGATGCAGACTTAGAATTTGGGTTGGACCTGCAGCTGGGATTTAAATTCTCACCCAGTGTATTAACTACTTTTGTCATCATTTTGACCAACTATCTGACATAAACAGAGGCGAGATCTGCTTTCATAGCTAGAGATTCAGTGTGTGGCTGCTCATTGGCTTGGATAGATCATGGTGGTGGCGGGACCATATGGCAAAGGCTAATCTTTTGTTTGTTGAGTGTATGTGCGTGTGCACGTGCACACACCCACATGCTATTTCTGGGGCTAGAACTCAGGGCCTCAAACTCTCACTTGGCTTTTTTACTCAAGACTGGCATGCTACCACTTGAGCTTATATCTCCACTTGTGGCTTTCTGTGGGGCCGGGAATGTGGCTTATTGGTAAAGTGTTTGCCTTGCATGCATGAATCCCTGTGTTCGATTCCTCGGCACCACATACACAGAAAAAGCTGGAAGTGGCGCTGTGGCTCAAGTGGTAGAGTGGTAGCTTTAAGCAAAAGAAGCTAGGGACAGTGCTCAGGCCCTGAGTCCCAAGCCACAGGCAGGACTGGCAAAAAAATAAAGAGTCTCATGGACTTTTTGAACCTTGATCCTCAGATGTCAGTCTCCTGAGTAGGTAGGGTTACAAGCGGGAGCTTGTTTTTGGTGGCAGTTTTTGGTGGGAGGGAAGCAGCGAGGGACAGGAAAAGGCCAGGGACAAGATACTCCCCAGGGTCTGCTCTCAGCGATCTGCTTCTTGCAGCTAGACCTCCTAGGGTTTCTAGAACTTTCTAACATAGCCTCACCAGCTGAGCACCAAGTGTAAAACAATAAATATGTGGGGTCCACTTCATATCTAACTCATTACACTAATGCTGCCCATGGGCCAGCCCAGGCGATCTTCACACTTGTGCTTGTGATAAAATCACTGTCATTCTCTCTCCCTAGAGATGACCCAGTTGGAATCTGTTGGAAGTCTATTCCTTTCCTCACAAACTTTCAAAACAAATCCAAATAATATTTTTTTAAAAAAAGGCCAGGTGCCAGTGGCTCATGCCTGTAAACCTACTCAGGAGGCTGAGATCTGAGGATCGCGGTTCAAAGACAGCTCAGGCAGAAAAATCCTCATAAGACTCTTATCTCCAATTAACCACTCAAGAACTGGAAGTGGTGCTGTGGCTCAAGTGGTAGAGCACTAGCCTTCAGCACAAAGAGGCTCAGGGACAGAGCTCAGGCCCACAAACGGCAAAAACAAAACAAAACAAAATACCATAACACTAAGTTCCTTGTTAGGCCTTGGGCAGGCAGCTCTGTGACAACTGACTACTGGAGAAAACTTCCGCATATCTTAGCTCCACAAACAGTTCAACCTTCTTCCTAGATACTTGAACTTGAAGTCTGATAAGATGCTGAGCATTCAGACAACTTTTTTTTGTTTCTTCTTGTTGTCAACTGCAAAAGAAGCTCTGCGCTGGTGAGCTACACAGGGCGAGGGGCGGGGACTCTGGGTGGTCAGCTCCACTCAGGGATGATATCACTGCCCTTCTCACACTGTTCACTACCCTTTTTGAATGAAGGGATTCATATGTTCCCCTCCCCCTGCCTTCATTTGACCCATCTGCCCCGCTGCACTGCAGTTAATCTCTGCTCAACAGGACAAGCAGAAGGGTGAACTCGACTCCACCTATCATGGGACCTTGGTGAGGTGCTTGCTTCCCATCTGCAGAGAGCCTGGGTACCTCACACCTCATCCCAGCTCCTCAGGAGGCTGAGATTTGAGGATCTTATTGTGAAGCCAGCCCAGGCATAAAATCCATGAGACTCTTATTGCCAACGAACCAGCAAAACATAAGCGGGAGCTATGGGTCAAGTGGTAGAGTGAAAGCTTTGAATGAAAAAAAGAACAGACTAGACCCAGAAATCTCCACCACAGGAAATGGAGGGCAGAGGCCTGGTCCACTCTTGGCTTGCTTCAGGGGCTCACGGCTCTGACCCTACTCAGGGGATCATGGTTGGCAAAGCTAGCAGGCCAGAAAAGCCCATGAGACCCTTATCTCCAATTAACCAGCAAAAAGACAGAAGTGGAGGTGTGGCCCAAGTGGTAGAATATGGGCCTTGAGTAAAAATTCCAAGTGAGAACATGAGACCCTGATTTTAAACCCCAGTACAAAAAAGGAAAGAAAGAGAGGGAAAGAGAAAGGAAGGAGGGAGGAAAGGAAGGAAGGAAAGAAGGAAGGAAGGAAGGAAGGAAGGAAGGAAGGAAGGAAGGAAGGAAGGAAGGAAGGAAGGAAGGAAGGAAAGAGGAGGAGGGAGGGAGGGAGGGAGGGAGGGAGGGAGGGAGGAAGGGAAGGAGGGAAGGAAGGAAGGAGGGAAGGAAGGAAGGAAGGAGGGAAGGAAGGAAGGAAGGAAGGAAGGAAGGAAGGAAGGAAGGAAGGGTCACTCCAGTTAGCGTTACCAAATTTAGCAAACAAAAAGCACAGTGTGTATCTGAACCTTGCGTCAACCACATGTCTCTTCTTGTGTTGGTGTGTGCCATGTACTACTGGGCACCCTGTGTTTAACCTGGCTCCATGATCCTGAGGCCCGCAGCTACCCTCATGCAGGCTTGGCTCCCAGGGAATCTCAGGATCCTCCCCACCTCTGACCACTTGGGTTGCACTCCACAGTCTGGGTGCCTGAGAGGGAGCCACAGGTCCCACCTGGCCTGTATGCATGAGCACCCATCTCCCAGAGCAGGGAGCACCAGCAGTCACCCCAACATTCATTTGCCCAGGAACGGCCTCCTGAAGCTCCACAGGGCCCTTCAGGGATGATAGGTAGCACTTCCAGACCTAAACAATGCAGAAAAGAGTGATAATAAGGGGCTGGGGATATAGCCTAGTGGCAAGAGTGCCTGCCTCGGATACACGAGGCCCTAGGTTCGATTCCCCAGCACCACATATACAGAAAACGGCCAGAAGCGGCGCTGTGGCTCAAGTGGCAGAGTGCTAGCCTTGAGCGGGAAGAAGCCTGAGTCCAAGGCCCAGGACTGGCCAAAAAAAAAAAAAAGAGTGATAATAAAATAGGCTGAAGTCCACATAAGCATCTTAGAGACATTGTCTCATTAGGTCCTGGCAACAGCAATGGGTAGGAGGAGGAAGGCTGGATAAGGAAGGGGAGCATGTTAAAGTTTACCTGTGATTTGTTTCAACTGGGCATGGTAAGATGGAAATGACTGTCAAAAGGGAGAAGTTCATACTCGCAGATCCCTAGAAACCACAGACAGGGAGAGTAGAGCAGAGCCCAGAGTCTTCATTGGGGGAGGGGGGATCTTCAGGTGGAAGAGAGTGAGTGGGTAAGAGCAAGCCTGCTGAGCACATTTAAGCTTGAGGCAGGGCTTGGGTAACCTCAGCAGGTTCTGACTGTATGGGTGGTCTGTTAGCCAGTTGCTCTCCCTTCAGCTTTAGGGAAGGGGGAATATTGACTTGGTATGTGAGTTTGATATAAGAAGTGCTTGGAGAAGTAGGGTTGTGATTTGTTGGGCATTTTCCAAAGAAACTCATTTGTTATCTCTAGGAATTTGCTCATCCTAAGAGAAGAACCCAGAGGCAGGCGAGGCAGGGTAGCAGTGCACACCTGTAATCCCTAGCGCTCAGGAAGGGGAGAGCTGAGATCGGAGAGTTGTTGTTGGTTTTTTGTTGTTGTTGTTGGTGGTGGTCGTGGGGCTTGAATTCAGGGCCTGGGCACTGTCCTTGAGCTCTTTTTGCTCAAGGCTAGCACTCTACTACTTGAGCCACAGTGCCACTTCCGGCTTTTTCTGTTTATGTGGTATGGAGGAGTCAAACCCAGGGCATTGTGCATTCTAGGCAGGACTTCTACCACTAGGCCAAACTCCTGGCCAAGATTGGAGAGTTTTAAGCCAGAAAAGTCTGTATGATTCTAATTAACCATCAAAAAGTCAGAAAAGAAGGTGTGGCTCAAGTGGTAGAGTGACAACCCTGAGTGGAAAATCCAAGCAATAGTACAAAGCTCCAATACTGGCACATATGTGTGCACACACAGGTGAGCAAAGCAGAGACCACAGGATCGCAGGGCTCAAATGGCTGTTTCTTTGGGCTTCAGGGTGGGGAGTATGAGGGCAGCGAACGTCACCAGAAGTCTCTCCTTGGGCATAAAACCATTGTCAAGGCCTTGCTAGGATCAGTCACATCAGCTATTGGCCCAAGATGACTAAGAATCAGAAATGATAGCTCAAGCCCTGAAGCGAATTGTCTCGCCTTTCCAAGCTCAGTAGGCTTTATCAGGATGCAGCAAAGAATAAAATAACAGGCTGGGGGTATGGCCTAGTGGCAAGAGTGCTTGTCTCCTATACATGAGGCCCTGGGTTCAATTCCCCAGCACCACATATACAGAAAACGGCCAGAAGGGGCGCTGTGGCTCAAGTGGCAGAAAGCAAAAAGAAGCCAGGGACAGTGCTCAGGCCGAGTCCAAGGCCCAGGACTGGCAAAAAAATAAATAAAAAAAAAAGAATAAAATAACAACAATGGAAATGCCACATGTGACAAGGGCCAGGGGGCCTCAGAATCCCATGATACTTCCACATCCCCACCAACTGCATGGAACAGCCTAACTTGCCAGCCCAGTGATGCCCGTCCTTCCTTCCTTCCTTCCTTCCTTCCTTCCTTCCTTCCTTCCTTCCTTCCTTCCTTCCTTCCTTCCTTCCTCTCTCCGTCCCTTCCTCCCTCCCTCCCTCCCTCCCTCCTTCCTTCCTTCCTTCCTTCCCTCCCTCCTTCCTTCCTCCTTCCCTCCCTGATTCTTCCTTCCTTCTTTCCTTCCTTCCATCTTTTTTCCTTCCTTCTTTCTTTTTACCTTCCTCCCTCCCTCCTTCTTTCTTTCTTCTTCCTTTCCTCTTTCTCCTTCCTTTCTTCCCTCCCTCACCCTTCCCCCCTCCTTCCTTCCTTCCCACCTCCTTCTTCCTCTTTTCCTTCCCTCCCTGGTCCTTCCTTCCTTCCTTCCTTCCTTCCTTCCTTCCTTCCTTCCTTCCTTCCTTCCTTCCTTCCTCCCTCCCTCCCTCCCTCCCTCCCTCCCTCTTTCTTTTTCTTCCATTCCTCTCTCTCCCTTTCTTCCTTCCCTCCTTCCCTCCCTCCCTCCCTCCCTCCCTTCCTCCCTCCTTCCTTCCTTCCATGCCAGTACTGGAGTGCTTAGACTCAGGGCCTCACACTCTCCTCTGCTTTGTCACTCAGGGCTGGCGTTCTACCGCTTGAGCCCCACTTTCACATCTAGCAGTGCTCTTTCTGTGGCCAGCATTGAACTTACCGCGGCCTGGGGGTGGTATTGCAGAATTGTTGAAGAGAGGACTAAGAGATAGTATGAAGGCTGAAGAAATAGGGCCATCATAGATGGTAACCGTGTTATGAATGATTTCATTTGCTAAGTAATCTACAGTCTAATGGATATCAGATGGGATCCCATAAAATTATAGGAGAAATGGAGGTCACCCCTCTCTCAGAGAGCAACATCTCTGCGACATCACACAGCTACGGCAACTTTGAACCCTGAACTTGCAGTTGTGGTTTTATGTAGGCTTGTTGTCAGACCCCGCTGGGCAGGAGCATCTTAGGACATACAGGATGGAGTGTGTGTGTGTGTGTGTGTGTGTGTGTGTGTGTGTGTGTGTGATGCTAAGCGGACTGTAACATCTGCCATGTGAGCTGCTGCTTGAATTGCAGTCTTGTGCCTTTCTCTGCACACAGCCCCTGAAGCTCAGCAAGCTGCGGCCTCTTTGCTTACACCGATGAGCTCTGAGCTCAGCTCACCGCCCTCTCAGCCCTCAGCCTCCAGCTGGAGGCCATGCTGAACCAAAGGCCCAAGCGAAGCCGTCTGCCCTGAGTGTGGGCAATAAGAAACTGCAGCGAATTTCAAAACAATAGCAAAGCCAGCTACAGGCCATTCTGCTTCTTATTATTACCTCATGTGCCAACAATTCCAACCAATGATGGAGTCCTTCTTCCAGAAACCCTTCTGCTGGTCTCAGTTCTAAACATTTACTGTGCTACTGCTGACCCTCCCTCCCTCCCTTTTCCTTCCTTAATTCCTTCCCTCCCTCCCTCCCTCCCTCCCTTCCTTCCTTCCTTCCTTCCTTCTTTCCTTCCTTCCTTCCTTCCTTCCTTCCTTCCTTCCTTCCTTCCTTCCTTCCTTCCTTCTTTCCTTCCTTCTTCTCTTCTTTACCTGCCTCCCTGCCTCCCTCCTCCCTCCCTTGCTTGCTTCCTTCCTTTCTTCTTTATTTTTGTGCCAGTACCAGGGCTTGAGCTCAGGGCCTCACATTATACTCTGGCTTTTTCACTCATGCTGGTTCTCTGCCATTTGAGCCACACCTTCACTTCTGACTTGCTGCTGGTTAACTGGAGATGAGTCTCTGAGAGTTCCCTGCCCCATCTGGCTTTGAATCCCAATCTTCAGATCTCAGCCTCCTGAGTCACCAGCACCTGGCCTGAGCTTTCATAATAACACGAAACCTTCAACTTATCGAATCTTTATTCTTAACCTGCTTGCCTCCACAGAGGTTAATTTGAAGTCCCAAAGGCAGTCCTGTCTCCACACACATGCATTCCACCCCCACAGCGGTATGGAGTAAGTGCCTAGCAATCTGTGATTGCTCACGCCGTGTGCTCAGGTCCATGGCACTAGACAATCCTGGTTTTAAACAGATATGTTGGTGTAGGAATTGTAGCAGAGGAGTTATAGAAGTGAAGAAACAAGCCTTGAGTTTCTCAAGAATTCTGTCATTTTGGTGAGTGCCAGGAGGAATGACAATAGATTTGAAGGGGGGGAAATCAGAAAGTCTCAAACCCTGAGCCTGGTCACCAAGGACTTGATCTAAAAAACCAGGGTGTCAAAATGTTAACAACATTTACTCTGAGTTCTGTAGGACAACTTTGGAAGTTTTAAACAGAAATGCTAAAAATCTATGATAAATTATCTTCTTTTTCTTTTGTACCATACTAGGCTTGAACTCAAGTCCTTGTGCTCCTGCTTGGCTTTTTGGTTCGAGGCTGGTGCTCTTTCACCTGAGCTGCAACTCCACTTCTGGATTTTTGATGGTTTGTTGGAGATAAGAGTCTCATGGACTTTCCTGCCCACAAGCAGACTTTGAACTTCAATCCTCCTATCTCAGTTTCTGGGCTGGCTTTGAACCTCAATCCTCAGATCTTAGCCTCTTAGGTGGCTGGGATGGCAGGCCTGAGCCGCCAGCCTGGCATCAGCATCAGAATCTTGCTCCTCCGCCTGGTCCTATGCTTGCAGGGAGGAAGCGAGCCCTGGGCATTCACTGAATGTTTCCCATCCTCATCCCCCTTTTGTGGCCTTGTTTTCCATTCTAGAAGCTGCAGAGAGAAAAGGTGACTGCGGATTCCTGAGCATCACTTGCCACGGGAAGTCTATTTTCATACCAGACCTGGTTTCCTGGTGTGCACAAATTGTGGCCTGCTAAAACAGCAGCTCCATCTCGAATCCACTTAGATGCACCTTGAATCAAGAGTTGTCTTTGGATCATACCAGCTGGCCATTGCCAGGGAGCTGGGAACTGACCAGCCCGGACAGGAAAGTCTGTGAGATTCTGATCTCCAATGAGTCACTGAAAAGCCAGCACCAGGCTTGAACCAAAAAGCTAAGGGACAGTGCTTAGACCCTGAGTTCAAGCCCCGGTACAAGTACAAAAAAAGGGTGGGGGTAAGGAAAATGAAATTGTGAATCTTCAAAGATCCTTCTAAGCTAGTCTTGAGCCCTAGGTTCTAGCTCTTGCAGAACTCTCTGCTCCTTCCCACCTCACCCAGCTGCAAGCTGGATGGCACATGTGCCTCTGTTCCTTCTAACCTCACTGCAATCACCACCTCCACACTGGGCCCAAAAATGTCCCATAAAATTTAGGAGCATAAATATTTTGGAGCACAAAAGAACCAGACTTGGATGTTGTGGCTGAGACATGAGCAGAAGTAAGGGAGCCCGAAATAGCTGTACGGCTGCAGAACAGCTCAGAATAACTTTTTGGCTTCACCACAATGCCAGGCTGGACACACACACACACACACACACACACACACACACACACACACACACACACGCCTGAGCCCTGAGCTTACACAGACAGCCTGGGGTGGGGTGGTGAAGTGTTTAGAAATGGGGACAGGGGAAGGAGTCACCAGAGAAAAGCCAGGTCTCTCCTCGTTTGGGAAGAGTGGCGACACCATCAGAGACTCTGCGGACGCTTCCAAGGGATGGTAGTCTGTCAGTGTGGGGCCAGGTCTGGAGACACCAAATTGTCCATTGCCATGTGTTCTGAGCCAGAGAGGGCTGGGTGGAGGAGCAGCAAAGTCATCCACCAATAGACACATGATCTGCCCTGTTGGGGGCTGGAGACCACCACAACATGAAGACCTCATCCTCCTTGATCTTCACTGGTACAGAGGAAAGGGCACTCATCTCCCAGTAGCAGGAGTGGAGGCTCGTGGACATTAAGAGATCAGGGTCAAGCTGGGTGTCAGTGGCTCACACCTGTAATCCTAGCCTAAGGAGGCTGAGATCTGAGGATCACAGTTCAATGCCATGAGAGACTGACTCATCTCCAATTAAACACCAAAAATCCTGGGAGTGGAGGTATGGTTCAAGTGGTAGCATGCCAGCCTTGAGTGAAAAGCTGAGCAAGAGCTTGAGCCCTGAGTTCAAGCCCTAGAGCTAGCACAATAAAAACCATTACTTACTTGATAGATTTGGGTCAATGGATAAATTATGGACCTGGGATTTAAATGTCAGTGTAATGTGTATGCATGCCAAGTTTTAGCTGGGCCCTAGCAAAGGGTAGGGTTCTGACCTTGTGGGAGGGGGCGTGTGGCCGGAAGACTTCAGGTACTTGAGAACTGTATCCAGAAGTGCTCTGGGAATTCCTCTGGGGGTGCTGGCTCCATCAGCAACATCAGAACCGTAGGGACAGGATCTGGGGAATCCTGGGCCCTCCAGATGGTCTCTGAGGCTGGCCCCTGATCCTGGACATACCCCCAGAGAGGCGGGAAGTGCCAGGACCTTGTGTCTAGAAGGAAGCTATGGGGGGCCTCTCCTCTTGGGAACCACAACACCTGCTACCCCCACTCCCATCTCTGGAGCCCCAGTTGACAGGAGGCACCACGTCCCTACCCCCCAAGACAGTTTCTCAGGGCTGGACACTCCTCAGCAATACCCACGACATCTATAGAAATGGCCTGGGAAGGAAGCAGGGGGAAAGATGTCACCCTTAACTGTGACCTAGGTTATCCTGGCCCCATTCTCACCCAGCATCCTCAGCCTAGCCGTAGGCCAACACCTGGTGGCTGTCCTAGGTCTCTCCATTTCCCCAAGGGGTAAACTGTATCCACCCCTAGGGTACTTGCTGGGTAGGTAGGTGGACCAGACCCCCACCAGCAGGGGGCAACGTGGAGCAAATTTAGCTGACCACCTGGTCCAGCCCCTTCCCATCCCAGCAAAACAGTCCAGGAGGAGGGGTTGGGGGGTGGGGTGGAGGACGTTTGTATTTGTTGTTTTGTTCCTGTGGTAAGTTAAAGTATAAGCGTGTTCTGAATCATCTGCCACTTTATAAGGATGACCGCTCTGCCCAGGGCTTCCACAAACACAAACAGGTGAGTAAGGGGCACAGGTGGAAACCATGTGTGCTGGGCACACGGGTCACATGACAGAGCTCATTCCCTGTGCCCCCCCTTCCCAGCTTGTCTGGGCCAGGGGCGCAGTGAGCAAAGTCAGGGGCACACCCACTGAGCCACTGAATGGGGACCGCAGCGCTTTCAACAGTGCCGACTCCTTGGTCACCTCAGAGATGCTTTGAACTTTATTGGCTGTGCTCTTCTGATGATATTTAATCCGTACATTTACTTTAGTCTTTCAGTTGTGTGATTTAGGAGTTTATGCTCCGCGTTCTATATGTACATATTTAAGCGACATCATAAAAATAAGTTAAACACTGGTGGCCTGTGAGCTTTCTTCCCCTAGGCAGATGCGACCACACTTATCTCTTCATTCTCTCCCCTTCCTTCTTCTTTCTTCCTCTTCCTTGTCTGCTCCACCTCTCTCCTTCCGTCCTCCCACTCCCCTTCATCTCCTTCCCTCTTCCTCTCTCCCTCTGTCCCCTTCCATCTTTTCCCCTTTGCCCTTTCCCCTCCTCTCCTCTCCTCCCCCCATCCTGGCCAGCCTCCTGCCCACCCGCCCCACTCCCTCAAGTTGGCTGGAGTGAGAGGCTGATGGAGACCAGAGTGTGTTCAGTCAGAAAGCAACCTTGGGCCTCCAGGCCCACCCAGCATGTCTGGCTGCTATGCACTACCCCGCACCCTCCTTCCACTACGCCTTTGGTCACTGTCCAGTGAGTGCATTAATAGGAAGCCAGGCGAAGTGGTCTCAGCCTGCAGCAGGCCCTTACCAGGAAAAAGCCAAGCCTGTTTGTGCCTGCATGACCTCCTTCCTCAATAGCAGGTCCCTTTACACAGATGCATCAGACAGAAACTTCCAGAAAGCCAGGCTACAACAAGAGCTCTGATTTCTGCTGGTACCTAGGCTTGAACTCCCAGCCTCGTTTCTGCTTGGCTTTATTTTTGCTCAAGGCTGATGCTCTACCACTTGAGCCACAGCTCCACTTCTGGATTTTGCTGGTTAGCCAGAGGTAACAGTCTCAGGAACTGTCCTGCCTGAGCTCATGTTGGACTGTAACCCTCAGATCTCAGCCCCCTGAGTTGCTGGGGTTACAGGTGTGAGCCACCAGTCCTGTTTTGCCCATTTGGTTTTGACGGGATAGAGTGCTCATGGAGCAGTTACTCCATGAAGATCTCCTCTTCCTTTGAAACATCTTTTTGCTTGTCCCTGATGGAAGTACTTAGATAATGAATATTTTTATTCTGCAACAGAGACATTGGATCCCTTCTCCATGCTTTCCCCATGAAGCAAAGAGAGAAGGCTGGGCAGGGAGCACTACACAGAACTTAAGGAGCACACCAACTAATTTTTAAAGAAATATCACATGGGCAGCAGGAAAAAGGCAAGATGCTGCGGGTGAAGGCACGCCTTGAAACTGCCGCCATCCGTCCCCCGCCAGCCAGGAGGGCTCCAGGCATCTCAGTGCAGTGCAAAACAGGCTGGGACAGAGTCACCTGCAGACAGGAGAGGTGCACAAGAGGGGCCTGGGGGTGGAGAAGAGCCCCCGGAAGAGGCAGAGCTGGGTAACTTTCAGAACATGTGTGCAAAACAAAAGGGGACATGTTTAACATGAGAACTACATGGCGAGCCTGTCATCCCAGCTACTCAGGAGGCTGAGATCTGAAGATCTTGATTCAAAGCCAGCCCAGGCAGAAAAGTTTGTGAGACTCTTAGCTTCAGTTAACCAGCAAAAAGCCAGAACCGGAGCTGTGGCTCAAGTGGGAGAGTGCCAGCCTTGGGGGGGGGGGGGGGGAACAAAAACCATAGGAAGGGTGTGAGGCCCTGAATTCAAGCCCCAGTACTGGCATACACACACGCACACATGCACACACGCACACATACACACACACACACACACACACACACACACACAATGTCTAAAGATATGATCACATTCTACAGGGGGTTGCCAAATGTTCCTGATCCCTGGAGGACCATCAAGAAGCTGGAAGGTCAAGAGGCCGCATGGGGAGGGCTGGACCTGGCTCTGACATCCTTGCCCACCTACCACTCCCTAGGAAGTTGCTTCACCTCTGGGCTCAGCAAAGATGGAGCCAACAGCCCCTCCAGGTAGCTCTTGGGACCACCAAAGAAGGGACAGCAAATACCCCCAGCTGCCCCACGGCCAAGGCCCAACTTCTGCACTGAGCTTGTCCCACCTATCCTGCTGTGACTCAGCTTTATACGATCTCCCTCTCTTCCCTCCCTCCCTCCCTCCCCACTCCCTCCATCCCTCTCTCCCTCCCTTCCTCCTTCTCTCCCCCTTCCCTTCCTTTCCCTTTTCTTCTTGCCCTCTCTCCTTCCCTTTTTCCCTTCCTCCCTCCTTCCCTTCTTCCCCCCCTTCCTTCCTTCTTTCCTTCCTTCCCTCCCTCCTTCTTTCCTTCCTTCTTTCCTTCCTTCCTTCCCTTTGGGCAGAGGCCTGCTATCACACATTTGAAGGGTCACTATATAAAGGAAGGCTCATAATATAATCTGCACCGCTTTCTAGAAGAAACTGGAAGCCATGGGTAGACTTTCAGGGAGCCCAATTTCAACTGCGAATAAGGACAAGTATTTGAGTAATGTGAAGATAAAACAGCCTTCTGAGCACACAGTCATCCTTGTCCCCAAGGTATTTAATCAGCAGATGTCCTGGGTGCTGGCGTGCGAGGTAGGCTGATGGCTCCTGGGGCAGGTCCAGCTCTCAGCTGTGGTTTTACGTCCAGGAGAAAAGGAGGCTGTGCAGATCCTCCAGGGAGGGGCCGTCACACAGTCAGCAGCCACCGAAGCTCTGGGCTTGGGTCTTCAAGGGCTCTGCCGAGGACTAGACCTGATCCTTTTGATCTGAGCTAGGCTGGATTTATGCCCTAGTGCCCAGAAACCATGACAATTGTTTTTTATCTTGTTTTATTTTATTGTTTCATTCAAATTTAATTCATATTTGTTTAGTGCCAGAACTGGGGCTTGAACTCTGAGCCTCATAGTCTCACTTTCCTTTCTTACTCCTAGCTGGTGCTCTGCCCCTTGAATCACACCTCCAGCCTGGCTTTATGCTGGTTATTTTTGAAGGTGGAATTTTGCAGACTTTTTTGTCTCCTCCCCTCACCAGCTGCAGGGCGGAGTATATTCAAGAAAAGAAAAGTGACTCACACTTATAATCCTAGCTACACAGGAGGCTGAGATCTGAGGATCATGGTTTGAAGCCAGCCCAGGCAGTAAAGTCCACAAGACTCTAATCTTCAATTAATCCCAGAAAAAGCTATAAGTGGCACTGTGGCTCAAGTGGTAGAGTGCTAGCCTTGAGCAAAAGGAGCCCAGAGATAGCACCCAGGCCCAGAGTTTAAGCCCCAGGAAAAGAAAGGAGGTGGGGGAGGAAGGAAGGAAGGAAGGGAGGGAGAGAGGGAGGGAGGGAGGGAAGGAAGGAAGGAAAAGAAAACAGCTCTCTCCTAGGAGACCCTATGTTGGAATTTCTGGACATCCTGGATATCCATTGACACAGTGTTTACCACCTCAAGTCCTAGTAAAGTTGGCTTTAGTAAAGTTGGCTAATGGAGTTTACCCATCTTTTCTTCACTTTTAATGCTTGTCTTTTATTTTGTCAATATTTGGGGCACAGGATACCATTTTAAAAACTATTATTTCACGGACACTAGTTTCTGGAGGATCTATAACATGCAAAGGGGAATTGTAGTGGAAGGTGGAATCACACACTTTTCTCTCTGTCTGCATTCTGGTGTCCTCCCGGCTATGCAGGAAGCTGGGGTCTGGAGATTAGTGGTTCAATGACAGTCTGGGCAAAAACAAAGTTCCATAAGGCTCCATCTCCACAAAGCAGGGCTGGAGGTGTGGCTCAAATGATAGAGAACCAGCTATGAGCAAGCCATATGAGCAAGCAGGAGGCTCTAAGTTCAAGCCCTGATACTGCCAAAAAACAAAACCCCAGTGGCAATACTTCAAAGAGAAGGCGAGCAGCCCTGGCCTTTCGCTCCTCCAGGACTGCCCTGGAAGAAACAATGGCTTTGGAGCAGCCTAATCAGAATTGTCACAAAGCTATCAGGGACTTGTTTCTGAGAAGCAAACATTGCCTCTTATCCTGGTTTTCCTTATTTGTGAGGCTGCCTCGCCCTCGCTGGCCACCTGGAGCGAGCCAGGCTGTTTCCAACATGCAGCTCAGGTCCCGCTGGGCAGGCAGGTGGGCGGCAGATTAGAGGGAGCAGAGGGCAGAACCGAGGCCCAGAGGGCGCCCCCTAAGTCTGCCACCCTCCTGGGTCCCCTGTGCAATTGGGCAGGCTGGCTGTTTCTTTGGAACCTCTCCACACAGAGGGGACCCTGCCACAGGGGCTGTGAGGGTGGAATGTGGGACTGTGGTGGCAGCTGCCACTGCTCCATGTGGTCCCCACATTTCGTGGAGAAAGTGGGGCGGGCGTGCCCCCCCCCATCAGATGGACCTGGGCACCGCACAGGGCAGCCCCGAACCTGGGACATTGCCTCTGCTTTTCTCGGCCTCCTCTGCTCACCTCTGTCCTCCTGGGAGCTGCAGCTGATAAATGGGCTGCTAGTGTGGCCATGGAGGGGCCCGTACACCCTCAGGCCTGGCCATGGAGGGGCCTGTACACCCCCAGGTCTCCTGAGGGACTCAGTGTCATTCTCTTGGAACCCCTGAGCAATTCAGGGGAAGGCCAGGCCAAGTGGTCCCCACTGTAGCTTCTCCAGCTCAGCCAGAGAAAAGCCAGAAGTGGAGGTGTGGCCTGAGTGGGCTGCAGCTGGGAGCAAAATGCTTAAGGGAGTGTGCCCGGGGCCCAGAGTTTAAGCCCTAGGACCAACACACACACACACACACACACACACACACACACACACACACACACACACACGAAAGCAAAGATGCAAAGGTAGCCTGCGCCTCAGCTGGCAGCGAAGGTTGGAACTGGAACATCCCAGAGGTGGTGACCAGAGTCTCACATTGGACCACAGCTCTCTGCAGAGAGTTGGAAAGGGCCGTCCAGCCACTGGTGAAAGCCTGCCAGGGTTTTCATTTTCTTAAAGGATAATAAAAAAATTATTAGATTGCTCAACATAGTAAATAAAACACTCAAATACTCTTACTCTATTCTAGTCTACTACATTCCATTCTAGTCTATTTTGTGCCAAACAAACATTTCAACTTGGGACCTGGGTGCTGTCCCTTTTTCCTTCAAGGCTGCCATTCTACCACGTTAGCCAAACCTCCACTTCAACTTTTAGAGAGTTCATTGGCGATAAGAGTCTCACTGACTTTCCTGCCTGGGCTGGCTTGGAACTTCAGTCCTCAGATCTCAGCCTCCTGCGTAGCTGGAGTCACAGGCATGAGCCACCAATACTGGCTCAGTGGGTGTTTTACAAGTGACTGAAGGAACAAACAGTGCTGACCTGGGTCTTGTTTCTCATACAAATGTTCACAGCGGCGGGGGAGGAGAGGGGAGGGTCACAACACAAGGACACTCACTTTCAAGCCCACTGGGAGGCAGAAACTATCCAGGGGTAAATCCTGAGAGGGCAGAGGGGGCCGCTGTCTCATCCCTGCCACTCATGAGGGTGACTTTCTTCCAAATGTCAGCTCACCAGGTTCCCCCATGCCTCAATGGGCCTGGAGTGACAGCATAGAGACCCCAAAGCTAGCTGAGGCCTCTCAGTCTCCACTCTCCATTCTGCATCCCACATGGGGACAATGAGGCAGAGTTGTGACCCAGCGGTGGTTCGGGGTGCCTAACCACACACACAGAGGTGCACGTCCTTGAGCAGGGACCATCATTCCTGAACAGTTCAGACTTCATGAGGACCAGTAGCGTGAAGAATTTGGTGAATCCAGGAAGCTTTCACTGCACCTGGGTTTCTAAGATAAAACAGGAGTGTTTTACTGATTTCCTCTGGCCTGTGTCCACGTGCCTTGGCGTGAGGAGCCATCCCTCTGGTCTGATGACCTGCTGCTTGTCCTTCATCTCCATGCCCTGGGCTCCTGCTCTGATCTCCAGCCTGTTCAGATTGCTCCTTTGAAGAGCCAGCCACGCTTCCCCTTCCCAGAATCCTCTCTGCTGTCACCTCATCTTCTCTATGGCATCCAGGGCCTTCCTTTGCCCCTCAGTCACGGCAAAGAGCACAGTGCAGAGACAGGAGGCCACAGCATGGGTGTCATGGTCACCCCCTTGACAGTGACAGAGAGAGGAGCTGGCAAAGAGAACCAAGCAAGCTCTTCTGTCCACACTGGGAGTAGAAAATGCCAGAAGGAAGTAGGCCAGGGGAGGGCTGGGACAGCAGAGGAAGTGTCTGGAGACAGTTCGTCTTGCTGCTGACTTGAAGTCTGCACAGGCCCAAGGCTGGCGGTATGGCAGGCTGGGCTGGGCTCAGGGACCTTTAGCCCATGCCTGGGGTCACACATGGGGAGGTTGGGGGCCGGGCCACCCCCCACTGCTCAGTGAGTGGGGTGGGGTGGAGAGGGCGTGCTAGGGCAGCTGGTGGAGGTGAGCCAGGGACTGCGTCTTTATTTCCTTGGTCCCTCAGAGCCTGCCCCCTGCCCATTATCTTACAGAACAAGATTTTACGGGGTCAAGACAAAGCCTTCTCCATTTGCTCAGTGCCAAGTCTTAACCTACAGGACTTGCAGCTTCCAGCAGAACCAAGTGAGCCAAAACTAAGCTACCTTTATCGGCTTTATCTGTAGCTGGGAGGGGAAGAGGGAAAAAAATGGTTTTATATATCTCAAGGGTTTGGCAAAGACACCAATTCCTTTTGACATTCTGCCTCTCCTTCCTGGTGCCATTTCCTTCTCCATCTTATCTCTGAAAGTTCCTGCGGTGCACAAGGTAGAGGCCTGCACTTTGATCTGAACGAGGGACAAGATCAGGAGGGAGGCAGGCAGGCCCGGCCTGCCCTCTCCACGCTGCCTTGGTTGTGCTGCATCTCAGACCCGAAGACTGTGCAGGATGAAACCTGTGTGACTGTGCAGTGGCACATAGCAGCCGTGTGTGTGTGTGTGTGTGTGTGTGTGTGTGTGTGTGTGTGTTGGTTCTGGCCTGGGCACTGTCCCTTAGATTTTTTTTTTTTGCTCAAGACTTGTGCTCTACTGCTTGAGCCTCACCCTCCACTTCTGGCCTTTTGCTGGTTTGTTGGACACGAGAGTCTCCTGGATTTTTCTGCCTCACGAGGAAGTGTACTATGTCTTCTTGCGCACTGGTCCCCTCCTGACCTGCTCCGTGGGAATTTACCCTAAGAAAAGCCCATAGAAAGATGTGGGAAAGCATACACAAAACACAAAAGAACACAAACTATGAAGCAGGGCTGCTCGCAACTGGACGTGGTGCTGATGGTAGACAGTAGGAGGCAGAGAAGGAGGGTCAGCGGTGGTGTGGTATTTGTTACATAGCTGTACATGATGCTATACACTGCGCTGGCTTGACACAGGTGGCTCACACCTATAATCTTCACTACCTGGGAGGCAGAGATCTGAGGATTATGGTTTGAAGCCAGCCTACACAGACAAATCCAAGAGCTTTGTAATCTCCAATTCACCAGCAAAAATCTGGGCTGGAAGCATAGCTCAAGTGGCAGAGTACCAGCTGTGAGCAAGAAAGCCAAGCAAGGGTGCTAGGCCCTGAGGCCAAGCCTTGTCACGAAAGAAGTGAAAAGTGGCGGAGAGCCCCAATGGAAGTTGTTAAAGATGAACAAGTGTATTTGTTGTGTATTTTAGAAGAACTGAGCAGGTAGGCCACCATCAGACCCCCCAGAAAGGGCAAAAGATGCCGAGTCTTATTAGCAGTGGACAATATCTTTCCTCATGAAGGCTATTTGGATATTTGTTTCTTTGTTTTGTAGATCTAAGACCAGGATTTGAACTTGGTACCTGCTGCTTTCACTTACTGGCTAACACACTACCAGCTGAGCTAGGCCTCCGACCCCTCATTTGAGTATTTCTAACGTCATTCTGGGACCGTGTGCAATTGTGAGTGCCGGCGAAGGACTGCAGGCAGCCCACGAGCAGGGAGGCCTGGGCACTGCCTGTCCCCTCGTGGAACAAACGGCCTGGCAGGACTCCCCTGGTGCCCAGTGGGCATCCCCAGCCCAAGTCTTCAGGAAGGTGATGAGGATCGTGTGGAAGTTCTGTAGATGTATGAGTTTAGTGGTTCTACCAAGTAAAGCACAAAATGTCAGCACCGAAAGCATCTGAGACGGCTTTGTGCCCAGCCCAGTTGTTGCGAATGAGGGCCAGAAGAGGGCTGTGGGAGGGCGGTACGATCCTGTGCCCACAGAGGCCCAAACCCCAGCCTCGGTGCCTTCCTGTGAGGTATGCACCCCACATCCTCCCTGGGTGTCATCGGAGAGCCAAGGCACAGGGCTGCTTCTTCTTCTCCCATACAGGCAGAGGAAGCTGCTGGCAAGCACCATGCAGGAACCAGGGGGCCATGGAGGAGCCACAGGCCACAGGACTGGTGTCCCGAGGGCATTTCATCTCTAATGCAGCAGCAGGACAAGGCCAGGGCGTGGTGCTGATGGGCGGCAGGCTCTGTTGTGCCAAGTCGTGAGACCACCACCAAGAAGACCACCGAGACTCAGACATTCCGAAATGCAATAGCAAGGCAAGACTTTATTCAAGCGGGGCCACGGCCCAGGCCTTGTCCTACCCACCGACACAGCGGAGGTTAGGAGGCAGCCCCCAGCTGCGATTACACAGAGCTTATAAAGGCCAAAGACAAAGTTACAGCAATCAGGTGTTTAAGCAAGCAAGGTTATGGGTACAAATCTGATTGGCTCAGGGCTCGAGGCATTCTAGGGGCGGTTAGAGTTAAGCATTCCCAGTCGTTAGAGCTCTCGACCGGCTGGGCCCTAATAAGCTTGTCCTGGGTTTGCTCACAGGGCCTGCTTATCTCAGGTTTACATGGTAAAGTGGGGTTCCCGTGGTAAAGTGGGGCCTGACTTCAAAGTCTGGCTCTTCATTTCCCCCCTTCAGCACCAGTTCAAGCCCACAGGTGAAAGCAATGGAGTCCTCTTCATCCTTGCAAATAAGGGTCTGGTCACCTGGAGCAACTCTATCCTCCCTGCTCAGGAGACCAAGGGGGCAGAGCACTGAGGTTGACACGAGGCAGAAAAGAGCCAGCATGATTCCATCCCCAAAATAAACAGCAAAAAAGCCAGACTGAAGGCATGGCTCAACTGGTAGAGTGCCAGCCAAGCAAGCAAGCTGAGCGAGTAGCAGCAAAAGCCCTGAGTTAAAATCTGGTAGGCAAAGAGAGAGACAGACAGACAGACAGAAGAGTAGGCAGGCAGACAGACAGACAAAGAGAGAGGAATCTAAGTGGATCCTAGGACAGTCCAGGGCTCCCACAGACCTTCCTCAGCCCCCTCCCCGCCCCCTTCCCCACCCCAGGTGCTGAGATGACCGGATGGGCTCCTCCTGCATGGTCAGCTCTTCCCAGGCCTCCAGAGCCGGCTGGACCAGGGCTGCACCTCCCAGGGCTCAGTCCAATATTTTGTTTTCTTTTTGTGCCAGTACGGGGGCTCAAACTCAGGGCCTGGTGCTCCTGCTCTGCTTTTCCCCTCGAGGCTGGCTCTCTACCACTTGAGCCACAGCCCCACTTCTGGCTTTTGGCTTGTTTAGTGAGACATAAGAGTTTCATGGCTGTGTCTGCCCAGGCAGGCTTTGAACCCTGATCATCAGATTACAGCCTCCTGAGCAGTTAGGATGGCAGGCGTGAGCCACCAGTGCTAGGTTTTGTACCCCTACTCTGAAGGCCTGCTGCTGTCTGGACTTGGTGCCACCTCTCAGCACTGCTGCTGGAGGGTAGAGAGTGTGGTACAGGGGTGCTGCCCTGGTCACTCAGGTCCCCCTCCTGCACAGTGGATGAAATCCTTGTATCCATCCCAGATAGACAGAGGCTCCATCCATTAAATGTCTACCTACCCTCCAGGGTGTGTCCCTTGGGTCCTGCAGCATGAGTCACGTGACTTCAAAGGGCACACAACCCTGCCAGACCCACGGCCTCCAGAGGTGCCGAGGGACCCTTTGAGATGCTGGGGACTGTAAGTGCATGTGTGTCCATGATGTGCAGAAGGTGTAAGGAAAGGAAGCATGTTCATGAGACAGAGCAGGAATCACCAAGGTGACTTCAAACCCCAGGCTGGGGGCCGACCAAGAGTTTTACAAACTAATGTGACACACGATCAGAAAAAACCAAGCCAGGAACTGGCATCCTACTTGAGAGGCCCAGCTTGGAGGCTAGCAAGCAGTTCAAGACTAGCCAGGAGGAAGAGCTAGCAAGACTCCATTTTCACAGCAAGCCTGTCATCTCTACTATGGTAGGAAGAGCTCTAGGCTGGTCATAGTGAAAAGTTGAGACGCTATCTCAAAAATAACCAAAGCAAAAGGGGCTAGAGGCATGGCTCAGTGGTGTAGCGTCTAGCAAACAGGAAGAACTCTGGGGGCCACGGGGGCAGGGAGCCAAGCCTGTCTGTTCAGCATGGGAAGGGTTGCTGAGGCCAGCAGGTAGGTCTGAATTCAGACCTCTGCATTCTTTAGCTGCTTCTTCTGGAAGCTTCTAGAATGGAGGAGGACCTGGGGGGCAGCCAATGGATTTGTAGAAAGTATAGCCAGTGCTCTGCTGACATGTGCAGGTCAAACAGAGAAAGGGAGAGAGGAGAGTTCCCCTCGCAGAGAATCTCTGAGACGGTGGCATGGCAGAGAGAAGGCGCCTGCCAGGACAGAGGCCGGTCCTGTGGCAGCTGAGGAAGGATTTCTCACTCAGTGGGAAGTGCATGCCAGCCTATCACAGGGCTGTGTGTGTGAGTATGTGAGTGTGTATGCATGTGCACACATGTGTGCATGCATATGTGTGTGTCTGTGCACACACATGCATACTGGGGCTTGAACGCAAGGCCTCACACTCTTGCTTAGCTTTTCCACTCATGGCTGGCACTCTACCACGTGAGCCACACCTCTACTCCTAGATTTTTGCTGGTTGGTTAGTTGGAATAAAATAATTTAGCATCTGTCTACCAGGGCTGGCTTTGAACTGTGTTCCCCAGATCTTAACCTCCTGAGTAGCTATTATTATAGGTGTGAATCACTGATCCCAGCTAAAGTGGGAATTCTGTGCTAAAAACCAGCAAGTAAAGCACACGGGAAAGCCTTAGAGCTCTGGCTGGGGTAAGACAGACATGCCGTGTACATGGCCCGTGGCAAGGGCATCAGGGGCCTGCCCCCTCCTTCTTTCCCTCCCCCCCCCACCCCCCCGTCCTGGGCCACCTGCTTCCCTGGCATCAAGGAAGGAAGGTTTCCAGCCCAGGAAAGGCTGGACGCCTGAGAGCTCCACACACACAGCAGCACCACGCAAAGGCCCAGGTGCCGCTCCACCACGCCAGGTTAGTGTGAGGACCAGCCTCCCTCCCCTTCTCCGCTCTTCTATGGGATCCCTGCCATTCTAGACTGAGCCCCCCTTCCTGTCTGGCCCCCTTCCCCCAGGCAGGCCGGGAGCCCTCCCCTCCTCCCACCCCTTGCTCTGCCTCTCTCTGAGGTAGGATTGTCTGGGAACAGCAGCCAGGCAGCTCCTGGCCCTCGCTGTCAGCCATCCCTGTCACCAGCAGAGCTCAGCTTCCCCTGGAGCAGCCACAGGGAACATGAAACCCCAGTGCCTCAGCCCCTCCATGTGGGTTTGTTTCAGGGCTCAAGGGCAGCTGAGCGGCCAGTACCCAGGGCTGTCTGCCAGCAGAGGCCTTCCAGGAGCTCTTGTGTTACCAGCACAGCGCCAGGAGCACGGAGAGGGGAGGATGCAGGCCAGGCCTGTCTTCATCTTCTCCATGCTGTCATCACGGTCCCAAACACTGTCATCACCACAAACACACACGACACCCCTGGGCAGCACAAGCTGGGGGCCAAGCCTGAGACACACTGTTCAAGCAGTGTGACCACCCTGTTGGGAAAGGAACTGCCCACAGCCACCCATACAATCACACAGACACCTACCCAACCCCACAGCCACCCACGCAATCCCACAGCCCCTGAACTCTGAGAGAAACCAGCAGCACACAAGACTTCCCCAGAACACACACATTCTTTTCTGCTGGGACTAGGGTTTGAACCTGGGGATTTCTTGGCTGCTGCTCTGCCACTTGAGCCATGTCTCCAGCCCTCCTTTTAGCTGGTTATTTTGGAGATGAAGTCTCATGGACTTTTCTGCCTGAGCTGGCTTTGAATTGTGCTCTTCAGGTCTCAGCCCCCTGATTAGCCAGGAATATAGGTGGGAGCCACTGGAGCCAGCTACTGGGCCACATAAGTTTTGAGAAGTACACTTTTTCAAAGAGAAGTGAATCAGTTTTCAAAGCAAATAGCTCTTTCACTTATTAGGTAATTGATGCATTCTATATATTCCTTTATGTTTAAATGGAGAGCCAGGTGCTAATAGCTCACATCCATCAAGAGGCTAGGGTTTGGGGATCGAAGTTCAAAGCCAGGCTGGGCAGACAAGTCCACGAGACTTCCCTCCCATTAACCAGCAAGAAAACCCAGAAGTGGAGCTGCTGGCTCCAGTGGTAGAGCATCAGCCTTGAGTGGAAAAGTCAGGGGACAGCACCCAGGCCCTGAGTTCAAGTGCCCAAACTGGCACACATAAAGTAATAAATACATTAATGAAGTCAAATTTTTAAATGTTAGGCAGAGATAAGGCGGGTGCAGCCAACACCTTGGGATCCTTTCCTACTCTCCCTGCACCCCAGGGGTTCTGAGAGTGAAGCCCCCCCAGGCAAGCGCCCCCCAGAAGGGTGGAAAGTGGGGGACTTGGGAATCCAGAGTCTGTTGGGCTTGGCGAGGGCCCCACACTGAGTCACTGCAGCCTTATTTTCTCTTGGTGCTGGGGTGCTGGGGTGGGTCTGACAATTCTGCCCGTCAGTCCCCGGGGGGAGGGCTGTTTCAGACATAGTGAAACTACCTTCAAGGTCACTTCTGTCCCTGTTTTCAGGTTCTCTTGAAAGCTGCACCTGCACACAGCAAGTTTTAGTGATGAAACTCGGTTTTTCTCAGCCCGGGGACCTGTGTCCATGCAAATGCACCCCACCTGGAGCCCCGGCAGCCAGCTTCAGCTGGCTCCGGTGGCTCACCCCTGTAATCCTGGCTCCTGAGGAGGCTGAGAGCTGAGGATCATGACAAGAGCCAGTTTGAGAGGCTTCTCTCCAGTTAACCGGCAAGAAGCCAGAAAGGGGAGGCATGGCTCAAGTGGCAGAGTGACAGTCTTGAGCAAATAAAGCCCAGCCTGGAGTTCAAGACCCAGTGCTGACCCCGTTGCCAGGGCCATGCAGTGTGTAGGGATAGACAGACCCAGAGGGTAACAATGGCCCCTCTCCTATGGCACGGGGTGCCAGCCTGAGAGGCCGGGAGGTGGGTCCTGGGTGTTGGTTGTCACCTGTATTGGCCTCTGAACTGAGTGCTGCGTATGTGTGTGCACACGCATGCATGTATGCGTGGGCACTCTAGGTTCATGGAGCAGAGAGAAAGATAAGATTCATTCATCATTTATCTGAAATCTAATTTATCCCTGTGATCTGAAGCTCTCCTGTGAGTTCTGGGTGCGTCTTGGGCCACCTTGCACATGCAGTATAGCAGTCTGTGCAGTGTAGTGGGTCTGTGCGGTGGGGCGGGTTTGTGTAGGGGGGGGGTCTGTGCAGTGGGCAGTCTGTGCAGTGGGGCAGGTCTGTGCAGTGGGGCAGGTCTGTGCAGTGGGGAGGGTCTGTGCAGTGGGGCAGGTCTGTGCAGTGGCCTGGTCTGTGCAGTGGCGGGGGGCTCTGTGCGGTGGAGTGGGTCTGTCCAGTCAGTGGGCAGTCTGTGTGGTGGGGCAGGTCTGTGCAGTGGGCTGGTCTGTGCAGTATAGCGGGTGTCTGTGCAGTGGGGGTTCTGTGCAGTGGGATTTCTGTGCAGTGGAGGGGGCTGTGCATGAGGGGTCTGTGCAGTGTAGCGGGTCTGTGCAGTGGGGTGTCTGTGCAGTGGGGCGGGTCTTTGCGGTGGGTGGGTCTGTGCAATAGGGGGTCTATGCAGTGGTGCGGTCTGTGCAGTGGGGGGGTCAATGCAGTGGGGCAGGTCTGTGTGGTGGGGCGGGTCTGTGTGGTGGAGTGCTTCTGTGTGGTGGGCGGGTCTGTTCGTGGGGTTGGTCTGTGCAGTAAGGGCAGAGGCCGGAGGGGCTCTGGGATGTGGGGGAAAACAAACATGGGAAGCTCGTGGGACTTAGGAAAGCCACACAGGCCCAATCCCATGGAATTGGGTTCAGTTCCAGTGTGGCCACAGAAGCAAATACAAATGCGAAAGTGGTCTTGAAGCCATGTTGCCAGGCCTGTGGACATTTGGGCTAGGGTGTAGAACACCTGTGGGGCCCTGCTGGCTCTTGGAGCCGAGGACTGGGGCTCCCCACCCTGTCCCCACCTCTGTGGATAGCTCTGGAGGGGCAACCCAGGTCCCACCCTTAACTTGGGCCAGGAAGGCTCTGCAGCCTGGGTGGGGCAGTGAGCCCTGCCCACAGCAGACACCTTGCTGCCCCTCAGTGTCCACTCCCCAGGCCCCCCTTGTCCTCCACCCCCTACCCTAACCATCAGTGCTCCCAGTTCCTCCATACCTCCTCCTCAGTCTCCCCTAATTCTGGCCTTTCCGTTTTGTTTTAGTAGTGCTGGGGATTGAGCCCAGAGCTGGGCAAGTGCTCTACCACTTGAGCCATGCCTCAAACCCTGTTGTTTGGTTTTGAGGTGGAGTCTTCCTATACATGCCAGCATGGCCTCAAACTCAAAATCCTCCTGCTCTCAGCCTCCTAACTGCTGGGATTAAAGGCATGCATGACCATAACTGGCCTCCAACCTTTCTTTTCTAACAATCCCTGGAGGACTTATTTCTCCATGAGCTCCAATGGAGAGGAGTATCTTTGTTCAAGACTGGCACTCTACCACTAGCCACAGCACCACTTCCAGCTTTTTATGGCTAATTAGAGGCAGGAGTCTCCTAGACTTTCCTGCCCAGACTGACTTGAAACCATGGTCCTCAGATCTCAGCCTCCTGAGTGGCTAGGATTACCAGCGGGAACCACGGGTGCCCAGAGTGGACAAACCCTCATGATGTGTGAGTGCATGCGTGGAGAAGCACACGTATGCCCGTGGTGGAATAGCTGCAAGTGTGCATCCACGCATGAAAAGCCCTGAGCACTCAGCCAGTGGTGCACATGAGGGATTCCCCAATAACACGCACCTAAGGTATTACCTTACAAAGGCAGGAGAGTACACACACGAGAAGAAATCTACAATCAGGAAAGTAAACTTGTTGAAGTGTGCAAAGGGCCCCTCTCTGGGTGTGACAGAAGCAAGCTGGCCAGCCTCTCCCACCCGTGACTACAGGATAACCCGGCAGACCAGCACCAGGAGGCCATACCAGATAAGAGATAAGGAACCACCGTGTCATCTATTTAGCTGCTCTTTCCTTCCAACCAGCTCCTCCCAGCTTGTCAAGAGATTGAATGAGAAACATGAAATGTTTGTGGGGAGTGGGTACGGGGGCTTGGATTTAAGTCCTACACCCTCTGGCTGGGCTTTTTTTTTACTTAAGGCTGACACTCTACCATTTGAGCCTCAGCTGCACTTCTGACTGAGTTTTTGTTGGGTAATTAGACATGAGCGTTCTATGGGCTTTTCTGTCTGGGCTGGCTTTGAACTGTGATGCTCAGATCTCAGCCTCCTGAGTGGCCAGGATGACAGGGACGCGCTGAGGGTCGTGCTGTCCTCCGGCTGAGTGTGCTCTTCCTGGCCAACCTGCTACACTGCGGTTCTCCTGTCACCCCTTCCCCCACAGCAGACATCACCCCGGGACTCAAGTTCTGTTCTACCAACCATAAATTCCCGTTATTGTATTGCCATTCAGAAACAATACCTGGAAGAAAAACGCAACCTACTAGCCGGGCACCCATGTCTCCTCAGGAGGCTGAGATCTGAGGATCATGGTTCAAAGCCAGTCCTGGAAGACAAATCCAAGAAACTCTTCCCTCTGATTAACCAACCAAAAGCCAGAAGTGAAGGTACGATTAAATTGGTAGCGTGCAGCTGAGGATACGGCCTAGTGGTAGAGTGCTCGCCTCGTATACATGAAGCCCTGGGTTCGATTCCCCAGCACCATATATATAGAAAACAGCAAAAGTGGTGCTGTGGCTCAAGATATAGAGTGCTAGCCTTGAGCAAAAAGAAGCCAGGGACAGTGCTCAGGCCCTGAGTCCAAGGCCCAGGACTGGCCAAAAAAAAAAAAAATTGGTAGAGTGTCAGTCTTGAGTAGAAAAAGCCAAGGGAGAGTATGAGGCCCTGAGTTCAAGATCTGGTACAGTACAAAAAAAAAAACTAAACTAAAAATAGCATCTAACTGAAAAGTAAAACCCCCACATAAAACAAGTCTTCCCAACCCCTAGTCTAATAGTCTAAGGAAATGACAGGCAACTCTGCCCCTTATTGAACCCATGTGGATAATCTTTCAAAAATGCAAACAAATCTGAAGTGTAGACATCGAGTTGGTTGTTGTGATATTTCTGGTTGCTTTCTCCTCCCCTGTTTGAGTTCTTTTTCCAAGCTGCTCAGGGTCCCGGCTGTCCTCCTCTGAGTTCTCATGGCTGCAGTGGGCGCCCACTGTCCAGGGCAGGTAAGAGCTTTCAGGTCCTAACCATCCCCAGCCCTGGCCCCCACCCAGGGAGTCAGTGCCTAGGGGAAGGAAGAGGAGGGATGCTTAGCTACAACTCAGGTAGTTGTAGGTCTCTCCTAAGGACCAAAAGGAAGATGGCTGGTGTTGTAAAGGATCACCTTATTCTTACACAGTCATGTGTGTGCACACACATATGCACACCCCCCCCCACACACCCTTTATTATCTATCCATCAGCTAATGTGAGGTTGGGTCTTTGCTCCCTGCCTCACCTGTAGCCCCAGCAGAAAGCAGCCCGTTTTCACAGCTGAGAAAACAGAAGTCGCTTGCCAAAGGTCACAGAGTTGGGAAAAGGCCGGGCAAAGTCCGTTCGCCAGGATCATTACTTCTCACTGTACCACCTGCTCCTAGCTGAGAGTGGAGGAGCTGGGAAGAGCCCCACGGGTAGCTGTGGCCCCGTCTCCCCTTCCCCTGCTATTAGAGAAGCCCAGCAGCTTTCACACATCCAACTTCATGGCTGGAGGCATATTTAGTGGTAGTGATTTTCTCTTCTTTTTATTTATTCATTTATTTTTTACTATGGCTCTCCATCATGTCCTGTATACACACACACACACACACACACACACACACACACACACACACACACACACAGTGAGATTCTACTTAGGACTTGTCAGGCTCATCTCTAAATAGTTTTACTGAAAATAAAGCAGGCTCTGTGTGTGTGTGTGTGTGTGTGTGTGTGTGTGTGTGTGTGCTAGTACTGGGGCTTGAACTCAGAGCCTGGGCACTGTCCCTGAGCATTTTTGTTTGTTTGTTTGGTCAGTGGATTGGAGTTTGTTTTTTTGGTTGTTTTTTTGTTTGTTTGTTTTTTTGGTGTTGATCTGGGCCTAGGCTGAGTACTCAGGTCCCTTAGCTTTTTTTCTCAAGGCTCTCTACCACTGAGTCATGTCTCCACTTCCATCTTTGGACCAGTAAATTAGAGGTAAGAGTCTCATGGACTTTCCTGCCCAGGCCAGCTTTGAGAAACAATCCTCTGACCTTAGCCTTCCAGGTAGCAGGGATTATAGCTGTGAGACCCACACCTGGCTCTCGTCCCTCTTGGGTATCCTCTGTCTGGCCGACCCTTCCCCAGCCCTCTGATAACCTACACAGCTGCTTCAAAGGCTGAGCCCCTGGGATCCAGGTCAGCTGACCCCTGGAGGCACCAACCTGGGCCCAGCTAATTCTACTTCAACTGCCTCAGGCCTTCCTTGGGGGAAGCTTATGGTGGGAGGCCAGTCCTTGGGACACCATGACACCAGCTTGCCTTAAACTTGGGTGGGGGGGGAACATGTATGCAACACTAGGGTTGGTGGCTGGAAGGACACATTTGACTCAAGGATGAAGGGTGCCCTTCCCCACTTTGAAAGGGACAGAGGGGAAATGGGCAAAAGCAGAATTGTTGTCACGTAGCAGTCAGACATCTAAGCAGGGATTGGATAACTACAGCCAAAAAAGCCAACTCATCCATTTGTGAATAAGAAAAGAATTTAGCCCAGTGCTGGTGGCTCACACCTATAATCCTTGTTACTCGGGAGGTTGAGATCTGAGGATCAGAGCTCAAAGCCAGATCAGGGCAGGCAAATCTGTAAGATTATTACCATCAAGTAGCCAGCAAAAGGCCAGAAATAGAGGTTTTGCTCAAGTGGCAGAGTGCCAGCCTTCAGCAAAAACACCAAGATCCCAGAGCATGAGGCCCTCGATTCAAGTCACCATATGGCACATTCACAGACAAAAATAATGGAATTTAAATGTTTACATGGTTGACTGAAAAGAATAGTTTGTGACACCTCTGATGCTCACAGATAATGTCTTACTGGAAGCAGCTGTGTCCGCTAATTTGCATATTGCCCCTGACTGCTTTCTTGAAATGACCAGGTGGGCGGGGGAGTGGCCTGGCCTTGTGGCCTGCACAGCCTAAAATATCACTCATTTGACCCTGAGTAGAAAAGCATTGCTGATCTGGATCTGGAAACATCATCACAATGTCCCCAGTAAGTGACTTATCACATTGGTACCTCTGATGGTGTCACTAGAAAGTCACTAACCCCATGTGACTGCACGGGAACGCCCCCCCCCCAACCCGGCCTCGCCACAGACAGGGGCGCCGACCTTCCTCTGCACCACTGCTGCCCCTTGGTGGGAGATGCTAGGGGAGCAGTGGACTCTGGGGCTCAGGCTGTAGAGAAATACCTGAAACAGCAGCTTTGAGGAGAGAGAGGAAGAGAGAGAGAGAGAGAGAGAGAGAGAGAGAGAGAGAGAGAGAGAGAACCCCCACCCTTGCCATGCAAAGGCCTCTTTGTCATCACCATTATTGGAAATGTGCACATGTCAGCAAAGCTGGCAGGTCACACAGCACAAAAGCACAGGGAGCCGGAGGGTTCTGGGCCTCTGCAGGGTGTGGAGTCCGACTCCCCATAGAGGGAGCTGGCTGGGGAAAGCCCAGCACAGCTCCCATGTGACCAGAGTCCTCGCTTGTCTTTCGAGCAGTGTCTGTCATTCTCTGCCTTGCCCCTTGCTACTGGCTCAGGGGTATGGGCCTGAAGTTCTGGAGAATTTGAGGAGTTGGCAGCACCTTAGGAGGGAAGCAATGGGTGTCTAGGGTCTGTTTCCAACAGGCAACTCGGCAGCTGGCCAGGACAAGCCACAAGCCCCTGGCCGCTGCCCACAGCCCCCAAGCTGGCCTCTGGGCCCGAGCCATACAATCACGCCTCCACAGGTGGCCAAGTCAGTCTCAGAAGCTGTACGGGCTGTGGCGTGTTGCTCAACCTCTCAGAGCTGAGATACACCCAGGCACCAGTTACATCTGAAACCCTGGCTACTCAGGAGGCTGAGATCTGAGGATCCCAGTTTGAAGCCAGCCTAGACAGAAAAAGTCCCTGAGACTCAGCTCCAATGAACCTCCAAAGAGCTAGAAGTAGAGTACCAATCTTGAGTGGAAAAAGCCAAACAAGGGCGCAAGGCCCTGAGTTCAAGCTCCAGTTTTGTCACTGGTGCACATGTACACACACACACACACACACACACATGTGCATGCACACACACCAAGGTGGGGGTTACAGGGATGGGTGCGCACCTCTGGTGCTTGAGGTTCAGTCCCCAGTAGCATTGGTGTTAGAACAAGGAGGGAAATGATCACCCTGACAGGGCAGAGCTGTGTCACCATGAGCCGCTGCTCAGGTGGTGGCCTTACCTGGCCTTTGAAAAATCTCAATAAACCATAGTTAGGGTGACTATTGACTTCCAGTGGAGTCCATGGGGTTTGCACTTGAGTGCTTTACATACCACTGGGGTCTGTAACTCCCTCAGAGCACGGGATGCTTCTGGCTGGGCCGAGGGTGTCAGATGATGGAGTACCCCATGCTGGTGCCTTGCCAGCTCTAGGCTCGGCGTCCTGTAGAAGGGACTATGTTTCTTGGTGTCTCAATGGATGGAGGAGCAGAGCTGAACTTGGAGCGACCAGGAGCTAACTAGGGAAAGCAGAGGGGTGCTGGTTCTGACCCCTAGGCTATGAATCCCTGCCCCCCTCACTGCCCCACTGCCCTGCTACCTCTCTGGGGCAGTTCCTGTCCCAGCTGGCATTCAGAGCAGGCGTGCTCAGCCTGCTCCACACAGCCCTGAGCCTCTGGCTCAGCACTTCCTGAAAATGGAGGCAATGCCTGTTTCAGAAATATCCAGAATTCAAATGGCAAAAAGAATCATTTTCCTTTCTGTAATAACAGAAAATAAGCCTGTTGAAAAGCACACGCGGGAGCTGGGGAGAGAGGGGGATGTTTCTCTTTTTTTTTGGCCAGTCCTGGGGTTTGGACTCAGGGCCTGAGCACTGTCCCTGGCTTCTTTTTGCTCAAGGCTAGCACTCTGCCACTTGAGCCACAGCACCACTTCTGGCTGTTTTCTGTATATGTGGTGCTGGGGAATCAAACCCAGGGCCTCATGTATATGAGGCAGGCACTCTTGCCACTAGGCCATATCCCCAGCCCCGATGGGGATGTTTCTATCCACATGCAGAGCCTGTGAAAGCCCCAGGAACTGGGGAGGGGATGAGAGGGGACAAAAGGCTCAGAGTCAACAGGTGTCTGGAGCTGACCCAAGCAGGCGAGAACCTCCCAAGGCACCGCTGCCTGAGGGCAAGGAGCAGGGGGCAAAGAGGGGCAGCCCCAGGCTGCCAACCAGCCATTTGCCCTGGCTCCCAACCTGGGCTTTCAGGAGCCAATGTAAAGATTCTGTTCAAAAGTCCTTGCCTCGCTGGTATTTGCTTAAGGATAAGATGAGCCAACTCGCACTATATTTAGTGCATGAAAAGCTACAGGTGTTTGACTCTTGGAACTGCTTGGGGTTTTGCTAACATGAAGTTTTCTCAGTCCCATCCCTTCTCAGTTTCACTGTTCAGAGGCACAGGTGAGGGATTTCTGGCCTTCTCTAGACGCTTCCCTGCCCCTCCAGCCAGCAGCAGCAGGGGCCCTGCTGGGCAGAATGGAGGAACTGTTTCCATTTCAATTCTAATTTAAAACTTCAAGACCAAGCAATGGGTCCCCTATTTTACGTTAGTTGGTCTAATTGCTGTTTTTAAACTAATGAATTTAGTCAATGGCCTTGGCCTTCTTGGCTCTCCAAAGGCTTCCCTGGGGGCTGGCTGGCGCTTGCTTCCAGTGTCTTCCACATGCAGCCCACAGGAAAGGGACACACAGCACATCGAAGAGCGAGGTAGACTCCAGCAAAGCTTGGCGCCAGTGGCTCTCATCTATCATCCTAGCTACTCAGGAGGCTGAAATCTGAGGATCGCAGTTCAAAGCCAGCCTGGGCAGGAAAGTCCATGAGACTATCATCCCCAGTTAAACAGCAAAGAGCTGGAAATGGAGCTATGGCTCAAGTGGTAGAACACCAGCTTTGAGGGAGAAAAGTCATGAGAGTGCAAAGCCCTGAGTTCAAGCCCAAGTATTAGCACATGCATGCATGCACACACACTCACATATACATGCGTACATGCACACAATGCACTCATATACATACTCACATGTTCACATACGCACATGCACACACGTGCACGTACACACAAATCCTGAGCTGCTTCAGGGTCCAGCACCCCAATGTCAGCAGCTGTCATGGGTTGGTTTCTTTATCTGGGCACAGTCATCCACTCTGTGTAGGACCAGGACTTGGAACTCGATGAGGAGCCCCACTCAGCGCCCCCCTGACAGGATGCACAGAGCTAGGGGCGCTCCGGAGAATCCGCAGGCCTGTCTAGGGAAATCCTCTCCCGAAGAGGAGACAGATCTGCTGCCAACAATTCAATACCTTTTGGCCTGGAGAGGGGCTGGTGTGACACACGTTTACCCACGCCCAGAGGCTGCTGAGGGGTGAGCTGGGTGGCCAGATATTTGTGCTCAGGTCCAGGACCCGAGCTGCGCTGGCCCCTGGGACTGTGCTCAGGGTGTATGGGCACCGATCTGAGGCTTCCTGGGTCAGGCTAACACCCTCGGCAATGTGCTCACGCAGACAATTCCATTTGCTCCTGGCTTTGTTTCGAGCAGACAGCTTTAGCAACGCTTCATGCACTGTTCATGTTGAAGGGGTGGATTCTCAGGGCTCAGGGCATAGCCAGGCACAGGTGGCTCACATTTGCACACTCTCCACAGGAGACAGAATAAGAGGATCATGATTCAAGGCCCAACTTGAGCAGAAAAGCTCATGAGATCTCGAGCTGTAGCTGGGCACAATGTTGTGGGCCTCTCATCCCAAACAATGGGGAAGGCTAGATTGGGAGAATCAAGGTTCCAAATCTACCCAGGAGAAAAACAAAAAACAAAAAAACTGCATTAGTCCATCCCCATGAACACAGTGGGGCAGCCTGTGGCTAGGCAACGATGGAACGAAAGCTCAGGACTACATCCAGGCAGGAAGCAAGAACTTACCCTAAAAACAACCAGTGAAAGTCAGGGCCAGAGGCATGGTTCAGATGCATCTGGACACCACACATTGTCGATGATGACCACTGGCCTCCCCCTCTCCCTGCCACGTACATGAAGCCCTGGCTATCTCCTTCCCCACACAGCACCTGAGGATGGAGGTGAGCCTGGCCTTTCTTCTAAAACTTCCTGTGGAGGGCGGGGGCAACCTTCTTTGGAGTGGATGCCCTGAACTTGAGAGGCTTGTGATCAGTTGGGGCTACAATTGGTAGCGATCATACAACGCTCTGTCAGGAATGGTGCAAAACCAAGCCCCGTGACACAGCTCTGCTGCCCTGGATTTTTGGTCCAGATCATAGGAATCTAAGAAGATGCCAGCCCAGAGGCTGGGGCTACGTGAGCTTCGTGCACTGTGCTCTCCTGGAGATGGTCATTCCCAGGGCCCACCCACAGGCCTGTGGCTGAGGAGGAAGCTTGGGGCCAGGAGGCAAGGAGGCAAGACTGTGGACCCCATCCACTGCTGTCTCTTGGGGACAGGCTGTCACCCCATCTCTCCAGTCCCAGGAGATGGCTCCTCAGTCCCCTGGGATTGACACTCCCCAGTGGGAGGGGCGGGCAGCGCCCATCACAGTGCCACGGGCTGTTCTTCACACCTCCGTCTAGGAGGTTCTGCGACCCCTCTCAGGAACCTTCTGGCAGTGAGCCCAAACTACTATCCCCCACTCTCTGACAGAGGTGAAAAGAGAAAACCTCCCCCATCTACTTAGAAGTGTTGCTTCTGAAATCCTACAGAGCCTGGTGCCAGTGGCTCAAACCTAACCACTCGGGAGGCTGAGATTTGAGGATCTGGGTACAAAGCCAGCCTGGGGAAGACCAACCTGAGAATTTTCATCTCCAATTGATAAGCAAAAAGCCAGAAGTAGAGCTGTGGCTCTACCACCAGCCTTGAGAGCAAAAGCTAGGCAAGAGCATGAGGTCCTGAGTACCAGTACACACAGACACACACATACACACACACACACCCCTAATGTGTGTGGGGGGGGGGGGGGGGAGTTGGGAACTTTCAGGAAGAGCACAGCAGCGAGGGAAGCTGCAGCCCTGGTGATGACCCGGCTCCGGAGGTCAAAGGCTTCGGATCAGCGGTGGTGGAGGACGTGACTGCTCACCCAGGGGAGCTGAGCACTACTCCCCTCAGAAGCCGTGCTGCAAGCAATATTTCTCAGGACTCCAATACCTTCTGGCACCAGAACGAGGCATTACAACACACTCAGGTAAATACCCAGTATTCGCCTCCCGGCCTTCTGTGGCCTTGGTCCAAGTCCTACGGGGATGAAAACATCAAGTTCAACATCCCACACACCACCTGCATGCCAGAATGGGGGAGGCAGGCAGAAGAGGAGACAGACAAGCATTTGCAATGTAGGTGGATGGCTGGGCTTAGCCCCAAGGGTGCTAGCAGACAGGCGGGGTGGGGGTGGGCCAGAAAAGGGGTGACCCTTTGCTGAGCTTCTCTAAGCTGGTTTGCATGGTGAGTTGTCCAGGGGAAATTGTGCACCCTCTCAATTTAGGAGAGGGGTTCAAACCACAGGCATTTACAAAACTGGGAGGGTACTGCTGGCTCACACCTATAATCCTAGCTACTTGCTCAGGAGGCTGAGAGCTGAGGATCACAGTTTGAAGCCAGCTCAGGGAAAGAAAGACTGCAAGACTCTCATCGCCAATTAAGCACCAAAAAAAAGCCTCAGGTGGAGCTGTGGCTCCAATGGAAGTCCACCACTTGGAGTTGAAAAAACAAACCACCAAGCAAGAGCTCAAGGCCCTGAGTTCAAGCCCCAGTACCAACATGCACACTGTTAAGCTCTTCCTGTGGAGGGTGGGGGCAACCTTCCTGGAGTAGTATGGAGGCTGAGGTTTGGTTTTCTTACTGAGATGAGCTGGGAGCCATGGGTGCCAGAAGAAACCTAATACCAGCTGAACCTGTATTTTGAGATGACACCTATGGTAGAAATTTGCCCACAGGCTCAAGACCACAACAAAAGTCAGTGGCAAGTCAGTCTGACTCTTGCAGAAGGAGTCTGTGGTCTCCAGTGTAACCACACTCACCTTCCAGCCAAGGTGAATGGCTAATCACTACCCACTCCAGGCATCCAGAATCTTCTGCAAGGTGACCATTGAAGGGATGCAACATAGCAAGAATACATGACAGACAGGGCTTTCACTTTTAAATATACTTTTATTTCTCAAACTCAAAAGCTTTATTTCACCAAGTGCTAACATGTTTGCATTGACAAGAGAGCCTCATCTGCAGTGAGCAAGGTAAGTGACCGGTACTAAGGAGGAAACCCACACCACCCTCCACTGCTGAGAAACACTTTAAGGCAAATTGAGAGCCAAAGAGCTGCCCATTTGGTTTAAGAGGTACTGGACTTTTCATCCAATATTTATTTGGATAGATAGAGGTGCTTTAGGAAAATTAACTTTCCATCTTAAAAAAAAATGAACCAACAGGAAGACCAGGTAGCTGGAATGGAAAAATAATCATTACAATGACCCCAGATCTATGCATTTCAACTACTTCCTCTTTAATGGATGGTCACTTAACTTTCCCACACAAACACATACACGGAAATTTGCACAAGCTCTCAAGAGCCCAGGCAAGACTCCAAGCATTTTCTGTAAGTCTTTGGAGTGATAGGTAAGATGCGAGGATTCCATTCACATGGCAGCCACCTGGGAACCAAGGCTGAAGGGGTAAAGAGCATGGGGACCCTCCTCCAGGTGGTAGGTTCTGGAAACAGGCCACACACTGCCCTGGGGGGTGTTGGCAGGTGCTTCCTCTGTGGCAGGCAGTGAGTGGCCTTAGCTCAGGCCCCCATTCTGTCCCCAGGACACTGGGTTCTGCAAAGGGTCCTGGAAGGTAGTGCCCCAGCCTGGCCAGGAACAGGAGCACAGTGGAGCTCTGCCTCACCTCACCCATCCGTCCAGCTGGCATTAAGACTTCAGGTATTTTTGGAAACTGACAAGTACAAAATGCCTGGAAATCAAATGAAGCATCCAAAAGAAAGGCTTAGGCACTTCATGTTCTTCTCCTAAAGCACTTCCTGCCAAAAATATCAGTCACATCCAGCTCATATTGGAAATAACAGGGACACCCTTGACATCCCTCTTCCCAGAAGAGCTCATGGAGGGCCCTTCATACACCCTGTGGCCAACACAAGCTGCCTCGGAGGTCCACTCTGTTGGATGATAGACCGTGGAGACCCACAACTGAAACCAGACATCTAAACAGCTCCAGGTTACCTCTGCTCACAAAGGAAAGCCAGGAGAGATAGGACCATGGCCGGGTCTGCTTTAGGGATGAGCTGCAGGCACAGAGATGTAACCTTACTTAGTAGTGAGCTGGGGAAACCAACTCAGTGGGGAAAAAAAAAATCCCTACAAGTAACATTACTGTTACAAGGAGACTCTGGAAAGGTCAACAGCTGACTTTTCATCGTGTATTGAAAGGGGGAATGCTGGCTAGACGGATGGGATTCCTGAGAAAGGAAATACATGATCATTACATCACTAGCCCTAACAGATTTGGGTGTGTAATGGGTGGGCTGAGGAAGCTGAGCACCTGGGCAAGTCCTTGTGTGGACTGGATTCTACCAGAACCAGGGGGCCAGGGAGTAGAATTTCTGTAGTTGAGCCAAATGGAGTTCCATGAAACTCCCAATGAGTCATGAAGCCAATTAATACCAGCAAAAAATAAATAAGTAGTGTCTGGAAGCAAAATATTGGGAAGGATACTGCAAAAAAAAATTCATATGTGGAAGCTTAGAAGACAAAAAAATCCAGATACTAATCTCCACTAACTTAAACATAAGCCCAGCCACATGGATAGAGAAAACACAAGATGTCTAGGCTTCAATCAAAGCAAAACATAAAAGAAAAAAAACCCTCCCTCTTACAAATAAAAGAGAAAGGTCACAAGGAAACATATTTCCTCCTAAAGAAATCCAGTTCTGAACACCATCTCCACAGAAACAGTCTTCAGAAAGAGAGAGCACTTGTGACCACACAGTGTGGGGAAAGGTAATGAACTTCCCAGGGGCTCTTAATGAATAGGGAAGAAATGGCCACAGAGCTTCCCAATGTGAATAAGGCTATAGTCGAGTGGTGCTGGTTCTCTGTGGGGCTGAGAGAGATGATGCTGGCCACACCCCTCCTCAAGAGAGCCTTCAGCTCCACACAGGCCTGTCTCTCTGCTTCTGATCAGACGCCTGAGGGATCACCAATGATGGGACTGGTGGAATTTCCAGGTTTGGTAAAGAACCTTTTTGCTCAAGTAGCCAAGTAACAAGACTCGGGAGGTTAGCTACCACCTTGAAATGTATTACTTTCAAGCCTATATTAAAAAAAATGCCCTGACTTTCTAGCCTCTAAAAGTATAATTGGACAGAGGAATGGTGACAGAGGTAAGTAAGGGTCACGTGCTGCCGCCCCACACAGTGAAGAGCGGCCCTTGCATGCTGTCAGCTCTTGTCTAATGTCCAGAGTTGCCTGGGACCAGGATTTACTGTCAATATCGTGCCTGTCCTCACTCAGTTTTTACCAGTGAAGACCATGACAGGATTCTTGGGGACTGTCTAAACCTAAATTGAACTGTCTAAACCTAACAGATGTGGACGACTCTAATGGAGATGGATCTGGGTTATAGCTGAACTCTCTGAAAAAGCAAATAGAAAAAGGGAATGAAACTATATCAGCTGGAAAAAGACACGGCTGAGATGCAAGGATGTGTCCAGAAAAGTTTGAACAGACTCAAAAGGAAAAAAAGACAGACATCTCAAAGAAACAAAGGAAGGACCGAAAACATGTGGCATACTTCACATGGGTGATCACTTGACAAATCTTGCTAATCTCAGTGGGGACCCTCTACTGCCAAAGAAATCAAACATCGGCTGGGACACTAGCCACCTGCAGTGCCCGTTGCTGGTGACCACTACACACGAAGAAATCTTAAAAAGGACACCAAGAAGTTTTAGTCCATGTACATGGAAAATATACTTTGCAATCCAACCATAGCGATCATGTGATCTTGGTGGATATCATTCTTTTAGAATTAATGAAAGTCCAGAAAGAGCTAGGCCATCCAGTAGGGGCTTACTGTTTTAGAAGTGAAGATCAAGAAGAGCTTGGTTTTGCCAAAAATGCATGAGTTCAAGCACTACTGGAAACAGAAATGATTCAAGGGATCTAAATTGTAAAAGAAAAGGCTCAGCAAGAGCGATCTTCTCAAAGACTGCATACAAAAGCTAAGCAGAATGGAGAGAAAGAGTCTCAAAGGAGAGTGCAGGAAACAAATCACCAAACAGCTAATCACAAAAATGAGGACTTAGAGAAGGCAAAGCAGTACCTTGAACAGTAAGCAGGTCAACCACTATCAGAAACAAAGACTATCGGGCAGACTTGGAAGAGCGCAGCATGTGCCGATGGAGGCTGAAAAGCCAACCCTGCTAAAGAAGCACAAACTCAACAGCACAGAGCACTAAGGAGAGATGCCAAACTGGATCTCCATGGAACTATCAGTCACAAACCCAATGTTATCTGCAAACCAACAAAAAACCACCACCAAAAACATTACCATTTTTATATTATGTCTTTTATTCAGATGTGATTTCTGACACTTCTATTCAGATCTGTCACCTGAGCCTTGCTTGGGACCTCAACTTTCTGGAATCTAGGAAAGTTGGAATGTAAGCCTGAAGCAATGAAAGAACCTCACCAGAACAACTGGAATGACAGTCATGAAGATGTGGTGTGTGACTCTGAGATGGAGTAAGAGGCTGACGTCACAAAGATATGGGATTCCAACTTTCTGAAGGAGGTTGGAAGAATGGGAGATGAGGTCAAAATGTTACTTTCATCAATAAACAACTAAAAAAAACTCCTGGAATATACTAAAATTTCTACAAATCACTAACATATGGTTTGAGTGAAGGAAAATGTACATAAAACAAAAATCTTCATGATTTTCTTAAAATTTAGCAAAATCCATAAACCAATATTATATTTATTTCCCTTTATAATTCTCATAGTCAGCTGATGGGGTCAGGAAAAAGAAAAGAATATATCAAAATCAGATAGTCCATTGCTAATTCTGAGACAGGTAATCAATATGCAGCCTTTGAACTCTCAAAGAAAGAGGGGTGGGAGAGGCTTCACTTTCCTTAGAGATCGCCACAAATAATCTTGAGAAGTTGCCAGTTCTTTGGGAACACCTCTCCTTTATTACTCCTCCATTGATCCGCTGAACTCAATTGGCTCAACTGCAACATGCTCCAAAGTGAACTGTGAAATTCTGGCATCAGATTTCACAGTGGACTTAATTCTCTATGCCATGAAGGCTGTGGATCTAACCTTGGCAACTTCAAGTTCTTTCATCTTACGGAATATCTACGCAAAGGCCTATCCCTGATGTGGAACCCCAGGTAGGTGCCCCAGAGGAAAGCGCCTTGTGGTCATTCAGCGCTCATCTCCACTGGACAGCCAAGCTGAGTCCCATCTTTGGAAGAAGGTGCTGGAGCTAAAGAATGTAGGGGCATCGTAAAACCAGATGGTAGCACCAGAAAGTTCACGAGAAAGGAAGGCGAAGTGGTGGCTCAACTGGCTGCACTTCGCCAGCTTACCACAAAGGAAAGGGGCTCGAACTAGAGAGGTGGCTGAAGGATAAGCAGATCCAGGGTTTCACAGCAACTCCATTATCACCACATCACACAGCTTCTCACACAGCAAACTGTCACCCAAATCCCCAGGACAGACTGGGGAAACAAAACAAAACACCACATACACCAAATGCCATCTTGCCTAGCAACACTCCCCATCGCCCAGTCCCAAGGTCACCCGTGCACACCCTCAGCCACGCTGACATGAACCTATTCCTGATACTGCCTCACTTCAGGGTGGAAATAACTGTGTGAGGAAAGGCATCTTATTGCCAAGGCAAGACTATAGGATGAAACTGAAGCTGGGGCCAGGAATTTAGTGTGTGGTCACTTGCCAACTAAAAGGCAAAGGAACTATTTTTCATTCTGTTGCTGCCATTCTCCCTGGCCCCCAGGAAGCGGGTGGGAAACTTGGTACCAGAAAGCAGTTCAGTCTGGGGCCACTGAGAGACTGCTTCCATTTCCACTAGAACTTGCACTTGAACTTGAGTGCCCTCTCCTACTGCCAAGTTTCATGTACACATACACACAGACATGCACACGTGTGCACGTGCACACACAAGAACCACAGGACTTGGTGGCTCAGTACACGTTCAGGTACCTGGTGCGTGTATGGCCAGCATGGAAGGCAGGCTGTGGATAGAATTTCCAGACATCTGAAGTTCAAGGCTACCTAGCCAACACCAAGGCTGGCAAGTCTCACAGAGCAAGAAGACAGCAGTAGCTCGGGCGGGGGAGGGGTGGTATGCTTTAAAAGTGTATCTTTGGTCAGCAACTCATATCAAATTCTCATCCTACAAAAACAGCTGATCAAAAGGTCTATCAAGATGGGCATTCTGCAATGGTGGTGAAGAACCAGGGAGAGGAGTGGGTGGGTGCTTGCCACTATTGTGCCCTCCCTTCATTCTCAGAGGATTATGACCAGATCTGGGGGAGGGGGGGGGATAACACAGAAGCTGAAACTCCAAGGGCAAACTGGAAATGTAAAGCCTTGATGCAGGCATCATCTTTCTGTGCTCTTCCAAGTAGAAGTAATGCGGATTTCTGTTAGCAATCGTGTTGGGCAGCGCATCATCACCTCACAAATGCTTTGGTTAAACAAATCTGTCATTTCTGTGCAAACAGGTTGTCACTGGACCACCGCGGCAGCATTTTCAGGCCAGGGGTAACCAGAGAGTTTTCAAAGTTGAGCTCAATTTTCATTATTTGCTTTGAACACTGAAGCACCTCAGGTACCCCTTAGAGAACTGGCCTCCAGTTAAAGGGCAGGAACTCCAACGCAACAAAGGTTCAGAGGGAAGTAGAAGCCAGACTACTCACAAGTGGCTCTGGCCACCAATCAGACACCACACAACGTGGACGCCGGCTAGGCCTTATGTTTCCACCAGGTCATCTTCAACAAGACAGTATCTATGAAAGCACATTCCAGAAGAAAGTTGAGGCACTTCCGCACCTCTCTGCTCACAGAGGAAGCCACTACAGTTAGGGCTTGGGATATTTTTTTTATTTTATTTTTTTTCAGTTTTAGAAAATGAGAATCAAGTGTGTGAATTTGATCAACTCACATAAGAAGCCAAGCTGGATAGCAATTCTGACTATCTTTACTCCTGATGCCTCACACACACAAAATTCAAGATATAAAATCTCACCTAAACCTAACCAGGAGAAGCAACAGTGGCTTCGGCCTCTCATGGACAAGGCCCGTTTCACTCTGGAGATGCTCTAAACACTGTTTTCTAAAATGCACAGTCTAAACAAACCCTACAAAATTAAGAACATCTTTTGTTCACTTGATTTGTCTACAAATAGATCAAAATGATTTCTGAGTGCACACAAGGCCAGATCACTCGTGTCTCCACAGGGAGAGGAGAGGAGAGTCTAAGGATGCTGGTGACTTAGCTCTATGGAAACCCTGAATACATCTGCTAACAAAAGAGCCTGAAGAAGGACATCGGAACTTTTGAAGAAGACAAGGAGAACGACGACAACCAAACCCAAAGGCCAAAATACTCCAGCAAAACAGCAGTCACAGATGGAGTGTGACCAGAATGGGTTTCCAAACTCCAGGGAAGGTACTCACGTCAGCCACGAGAGTGACTCCAGACACTGCACAATAACTTAAGTCTTCAGAAGAGCACAAAAGTTAGCCAACAGAGCACTAGGGAGGGAAAACGTGCCATTTGGTAAGAATTCCTTAAAGAAACAATGAAAAAAGAAAAAGGGAAAAGAACATTCATATTGCCTATTTATAACCACTACCCCCCACCACAATTCTACTTTAACATTGTATTCCACATTTTATTTTTGTTTTCAAGTTACCTTTTCAAGAAAAAGCCATTCTTTTATTTTCCCTCTCCATAGTATCTTGTAATTCCTCAAGATAGCACAGTGTCTAAACCATAAACCATTTCCAATCAGAGCTGCAGTCTCCAGCTATTACCTTTGGTTTATTGATCAAAGAAACCCTCCACTCCTGACAGGGACTAAACATACACCACATTGACTCCTGGGAACAAAATTCCAATCACAAGAGCACCCTCGTGTTTCTCTCTCCCTCTCTCTTTTTTTTTTTTTTTTTGGCCTGATTAAAAGTGACACAATAGGAGACACACTCAGCACAAATTCATGAACTTGCTGAGAACCCCAAGTACAGACCAATGACCACTGCCCTAGAGTAGCTTAGGTAACTTCTCATGTGTGGGGCCAAGCTCCCCCAAACTCAAACGCTGTACAGTGCCGAGTGGCCGGTACACACAGCATGGCAGTGTCTTGTGTTGGAAAGCTGTGGTTGACACTTCCTAGTGCATTTTGCAAAGTGGCACTTAGAAAATGGGTCTTTTGGGGGTTGGCTCATGATCGACCCACTCCGATGGGTAACACGCACCAAAAAAAAAAAAAAAAAAAAGCAGAAATCAGAGCTGAGTTGCCCCCTTTAAAAGCCAAACACCTACATCTAGAAGGGGGCTGCTCTCCCTGGCAGGTGTTGCCCTGCTGGGCCCCCAGGCCAGGAGCCCCAGGTCTTAATGTTAGTTACAGGGCAGCCAGGTAGGGTAAGGCTGGCTGTAGGGGATGGGAGGGTGGGCGATGTAGTAGTTGTTGAAGTTGCCGTCGCTGACGTAAGGGGCTGGCTGGTAGTAACAGGTGACGTTGGTGGCGTTGGGGATGATGTTCTGCTCAGCCAGCACGCGCAGGGCCAGCAGGGAGATGAGGTTCAGGGTCTGCCTGCGCTCGTGTCCCATGAGGCACACCGTGCTCTCATTCACCACCCTGCGGAGGATCATCAGGTAGTCATACTTGCTTCTCTCTTCTTCAGCAAAGTGGTTCTGCAGGTAGGTCTCCAACTTCCTCTGCTGTTCCAGGATGTCCGGGAAGTCGATGAAGAACCGGGAGCACATGTAACGCTCCAGGGTTTTGATCTCCTCCTGGTCGGCGGGCCGGAAGTCCCGCACCAGGAGGTTGCTATACTTGAGAAGCCCCCCACCTCGGATCTCTTCGGGGTTCTTGGTGGCGATCAGTCTGTTCTGCAGGTGGTCGAAGGCCTCCTCGAAGTCCCCGTACACACTCTCCGCGATCACTGTGGGGTGGACATGCTCAGAGATGGGGTTACTGGAGCAATCATAGAAAAAGAGCAGAGAGTCCAGGATGATCTGGAAGGAGTCCACGCTGAACTCAAACTGACGCCGGATGGAGTCAACGAACTTCAGTTCCACGTTCCTCCCGTTCTTGTTGGAGAGGGAGATGAGGCTCCAGCGGTCCGTGTCCGTGCAGACCTTCACCAACTTCTGCACATACGCCTCCTTCAGCGTGACCGGGCTGATCTTCAGTTTATTCACGCCCTCCGGCAGGAAGTTCAGGAGGGAGCGCAGGACCACGTCCCTCACTAGCTGGAATTCGGCCTCTGTGGGAAGAGCCACATGAAAAATCAGGTCCAGATCTTTGCAACCCAAGCCGTTGTCTTTGACCAACACGTGGCCAGCCGCAGAGCCGTTCAGCCGCACATCCTGCACGTGGATGCCCGCCTCCTGCAGCCGGCTGCGCACTGTCTGCACGATGTCCTTCAGGGTTATCTCCAAGGTTGGAAAGTTGCCACGACCATGGATGGGGACCACCTCAGTCAAGACCTCGTGCAGCCGGCTAACCTGGCCCCAGCTGAGGACGCTGAAGGATGCACAGGCCCCGGAGCTTCTGCTGGCCTCTGCCATCTCAGGGGACGTGGTGGCCGGTAAAACTGAAAAGTGAAGGTGAGACACTGAGTTAGGATCTGCGTGGGGGAAGGCAAAGCCATCCAGGGCTCAGATATGCTGATGAGAGTCCCAACTGTTTGTGATGGGAGGAATTAAATGTGTGAACGGGGCACCAATGGCTTATGCCTATAATCCTAGCTACTCCAGAGGCTGAGATCTGAGGACCAAGGTTCAAAGAGAGCCTGGCAAGGAAAAGTCCATGAGACTCCAGAAATGGAGATGTGGCTAAATGGGAGAATGCAAGCCTTGAACAGAAATTCCAAAGAAAGACAGCACAAGGTCCTGGGATCAAGCCCAGTACCAACACAATGAAGAATGAATAAATATGCTTGTTAAAGACAAAAAAAAATTAAACTGCAAACAAATATGGATACATTAGAAAGCCAGAGTGCCTGTGGCATTCGGGGGGGCCCCACTAAACCCCGAGCAGCTTCCCCAACCTCATGCTTTGCAGCTTGCAGAACATTCACAAAACCCATCCCGAAGCACTTTCATTGTTCTAAAGCTACTGTGCCTGTCATCAACGATGACAGCATACACCTCCTGGGGTTCCGCAAGGACTTCTGGTACTGCCCAGGGCCAGGGATTTCAGGGCCTGTCACTCAGGGTCAGGGCCCGCTAGGGCATAGCAATAAGCTTTTGGTTGCTCTTCACAAGGAAGCGGGTGAGGATAATGTCAAGCCAGGCGGTTCTCACGGGAGGACGCAAGTGTAACAGAAAGCTGAGAGTCGGGTCCCCTAGTCAGTGAGAACAGAAGGACAACTATGGGAAGGAGACTTGTCCTTCAGGAAAGCAACATGAGCTGCTCGCTGGGGCCACACACAGCTGGAAATACCAGGCCCCATGCACCTCTCAGTCCAGACCCTGGCAGCGCTTTCAGATCTCACTTAATGAGCTAGAATCTGTTTGGCTAGAAGGAGGAAGCAGATTCTGCCAGCAAAGCAGACTGGAGAAGAGCTGCCCAGATAGGCCTATAATCCTTGCCACGAAGGCGGCTGAGATCTGAGGACAGACTCAAAGCCAGCCTAGGCAGACAAATTCAAGGGGCACTTCTCTCCGATGAACCAGAAAAAAAGTGCCAGAAGCACGAGGTGTGGCTCAAGTGGGAAAGCACCAGTGAAGAATGAAAAAGCCAAGGCCCTAAATTCAAGCCTAAGTACCAGCACAAATGTCCTCCTCTGTACTGTGTTTAAAACAAAAACTCAACAGGTAAGCCATCTCATCTAGGCAAGGTTCCTTATGGTTTCACAGAGCTGCTGTCTTATTTCAAGTGCAGTACCACCACCCTCATGATACTGTTACATTGACTTGGTTCCACCATAACCTCTCCTCACATACATGGATGGAAAATGACAAACAAGCAGTCTATAAAAAAGCAAGCAGAGTGTCAGACACAGACCAATGCTAACCCCACAACATATTGTTTGTTTTGGCCACTGAACTCAAGGCCTCGCCCTTACTCTGGGGCAATACCACTTCCAACTTTTTTCTGGTTAACTGGACTTAATAGTCTCTTGGACTTTCTTGCCCCAGCTGGCTTGGAACTGTAATCCTCAGATCTTAGCCTCCTGAATAGCTGTGACTACAGACGTGAGCCACTGGCACCTGGCCATCTTCATCATTTTTCATCCTCTCCATTTACCATGTTACATCTTTAAAGAAGCTGAGCCGATTTAAAAGCACAAATGTAAGCTACATTCCTATTAAGTTCTTAGCCTGAAATAAGTCATTTACATCTTTAAAAAAGAAAGTGTTCATTTCCCCCCGACTTATCCAAATAACTTCAAATACCAAAAGTACATTTTTCAGGTTACTTAGACAAATAAGAATGGACCCAAGTTATAGGCCCTGCGCACTTAGCTAATACACCCGCTTCCCCAGACAGTTTCCGTTTTAATTAACTGCTTTAAATCAACACCAACATAATCCTCTTATAAAAGAATCACATAAAACGCACATTCCCAACTCATGAAAGGCCCTGGTTGGAGGCAAATTCTAGTTAGCAGAATTAACAAACAGTGGCTAGGAAACAAATACATGTGCAGTCTAGTAACCTCCAAACCAGTGTTTGAGAAGCAGATTCACTGTAGGTTTTACACAGATGAATGTGTGGCACTTCTTACAAAACAGGATGGCCAACTGCTTCCCTGTTAGATTAAGGCTTGACTCTCCAAGAGCAATCATCCTAGAGACCCTCAACGTCTCTACTCCTCTGTTAACTGGCAGCAACAGAAAAACACATTATAGCTGCACATTATAGCTGGGTCTGGTGGCTCACACCTGTCATCCTAGTTACTCACGAGTCTGAGATCTGAGGATCCAAGTTGGAATCTACCCTGGGCTGATGAATCTGAGAGTCTCTTATCAACAATTAGCCACTAACAAGCCAGAAGTGGAGCTGTGTTCATTCAAGTGGGGCAGTGCCAGTCTTGAGTGAAAACCTCAGGGACAATGCCCAGGCCTTGAGTTCAAGTCCCAATACTGGCACGCACATGTACACATGCGCACACACACACACACACACACACACACACACACACACACACACACACGGATGGTCCTGGACCTCCACCCAATGACATTCACTGTGACCTGCTTGGGGGCTGGGAGATCAGGAGAAGTGCTATCAGTTTAAAGCCTTGCACCCAACAATCAAAGAAAGTGGATCCTACCAGGAGCTGCAGGGAAAAAAAAAAAAAAAAACAACAACAAGATATATTTGCAGGAAATTTCCAGAAGGAAGACAATGGACATAACTGAAATCAGAAACAGCCTGAGGACACACAGACTTGCAAATGCTAATTTAAGACTGGACACCTGCCACTTTCTGCACCTGCAGGCTTTGGTCCTTGAGAGCCCCTCTGCCAGAGAAGTTGGCTGGACACCCAGCTGCATCGGGGCAGTTGATAAGAGGGATAAAGAGAGAAGAGCCAGGCACCAAGGACCGGCATTCTGGGAGAAAGCCTCCCTTACTCCTTGCATTCCTTGGGTCAGTGAAGGCCAGGAGTTATCTAGGACCCATGGGTGACATAAGTAAGCTTTTTGTCTACCAGCTGCCAGGGAGGGCTCACATTCTAGAAAATCCCATAGCCACCAAATCCATTAAAACATAGGGCTTCACAGAGACACTCGTGTTTCATGAACATGAAATAAGTTTAGACTGCCTGAAGACAGATAAAATCATGTTTTTTTATTATTCTTTTTCGTTATGTTCTTTTTGTGTGCCAGTACAGGAGCCTTTTATTCAGGGCCTTTCATGATCCCTGTTCTTTCACTCAAGGCTGGCGCTCTATCACTTGAGCCACAATTTCACTTCCAGCGTTTTAGTGGTTCACTGTAGATTCATCTGCCCAGGCTGGCATTGAACTGCTGCCCTCAGATCTCAGTCTCCTGAGTAGCTAGGGTGACCAGTGAGAGCCACCAACACAACCAAAAACACCAACCCGAACTTGTGCTGTTGTTTTTTTTTTTTAAATAAAGACATTAAAATTCGATATCTCCTCCCCCCCAAAAAAGTTCTATTTACAGTTGCTACAACTACCCATGACCCCTTCTACCTTGGCTCAGCTCAAAGAAATAACCGCCCCAGGCCACAAGAGGAAACTCCGTTTAATAGTGCCCCAAGCAGACAGCAAGGCAGAGCTGCCAGGGCTGGGTTTGGATCAACCCATGCAATTCTCATAAAAGCCCTATGAATATGCCATGCCCTCACCCCCCTTTAAGGATGAGGAATGTTGGGGACAAAGAAGCACACCGGTGGCTCGTGCTAGCTACTCAGGATGCTGAGATCTGAGAACAGAAGTTTGACGTCAGCCAGAGCAGATGAATCCAAGAGACTCATCTCCAGTTAACCAGCCAAAAGCCACAAGTGGAGGTGTGGCATCAGGTTGAGTGGAAAAGGTAAGCAAGAGTGTAAGGCCTTGAGTACAAGCCCCAGTACCGGCATTTGCGTGCCCCCACACACAGAGGCCCTGAGAAGTCATTTAAGAACTGGGTGTTGCCAAGCTTCTGACCGTCTGAGACGGCCTCTTTGCACACGCTGCCTCTGCTGTCCCAGCAGCCCCTGTCTGTGTTCCCAGGGTTACTTGCAGCCTCCCACCTACTGCATACTGATGTCTACTAAACTCAAAAAACAAAGAAAATGGCACAGTCCTGGGCTGACACCAAGGTGGGATGTAGAACTGGAGGCTCCCTCAGCCTGGATTTAGGGCTCTGGGGACCTTCCCAAATTCTGACTTGCCACTCTTGCCAACAGCCCGTCAAGTTATCAGTGTCCGGGCTCTGTTGCAGACACCACCCAAGATGCCTTTAAACAGAAAGCTTCCCACCTTTCAAAACAGGAGGCCCAGCCCGGTGTGGGGGAGGAGATAAGACTGAAGGACTAGGGCTAAGCTGCCAGCAATGACAGGGGAATCAAACCACTGGCCCTATCCTCCAGCAGGGAAGTCGTTACAAATGGAAATAATCCCAGGGCCAGAACACAGGCATCTTTAGATGGAAGCTGCACTCTCACAAATGGAACTGGAAATAACCCTCATTAAACCCCTCCCTCCCCACTCCCAACATTTCTTTTGTGCTGGTCTTGGGGCTTGAACTCAGAGCCTTGTGCCCTCCATTGGTTTTTTCACTGGAGGCACTTGAGCCACACCTCCACTAAATGCTTTCTGCTGCTTAATTGGAAATCAAGTCTCATAGACTTTCCTGCCCCAGCTGGCTTTGAACCGTGATCCTCAGATCTCAGCCTCCTGAGTAGCTAGGATTACAGACATAAACCACCCCCAAGAGGTGAGATTTCGTTTTAGAGATGGACTAGATTGAAAAAAGCAGGAGGCTAAGGTTTATATAGAGGAGACAAAGTTCAAGGATGACAGACAGCGCTTGTCCACAAGGCTCAACAGAGCTCCAGCAGCTGTAATCAAACAGTCTTTTCCCAGGCCACTTGACCAGCTAACTATCTAGCCTTCACCTTTCAAACTAAGGCTTCCATCCTCTGCTGATAAAAGTCCTGTGTACTCATTAGCATCAGCCCCAGGGCCTCATTGGGGACAGAGGGAAGCAAATATGTAGTTCATTGTACAGTATTTATCACAGCAACATATTCTCTCTCTCTCTCTCTCTTACACACACACACACACATACACACACCATTCCCAAATGTCTCTGTACAAGTTAACCTCAATTTCAGTGTAGATGCTATTTTATTGCACACCATCCATCCCAGGTTTGTTTCCCACAAAAGATCTTCACACAACCAGTACTCCAGGTACCTTACTTAGTACTCCAAGTACTAAGCATAGCAGTAGTCAGAATGAAATAGTGTCTCTTTGGAAACATTAAAGTGATACTAAGTAACAGAAATTGGGTGGGTGGTCTTAACACAGAGGAACAAGACCCAGATGTAGTAGCTATTTCTGTACTAACCATCTTGGGCATTCCTATAGGTATGGTGCCACACAGCCTTGCCTGGAGCTGACAAGCACTATTAGCTTTTTACTGAGCAGTTAATATAGCTATTAGATAGCCTACAAACACCTTGAACTTGAATTGAAAGTACTTCCTAGTAACCAGCTGGGCACTGGTGGCTCACACCTGTAATCCTAGCTACTCAGGAAGCTAAGATCTGAGAATGGCAGTTCAAAGCCAGTCCAGGCAGAAAAAGTCTGAGACTCCTATCTCCAATTAACCAGCCAGAAGCTAAAAATGGAGGTGTGGCATGTTAGCCTTGAGGGGAAAACCAAGCAAGAGCACAGGCCCTGAGTTCAAAAGCCCCAGTACCAGCAAAAATAAAAATAAAAAAGAAAGAAATCAGTCAAGGAAGAACAGGGCTGCAGGAGGAAGCCAGAATTCCCAAGGGATGGATCTTCCTGTAAGCTCTTCCTGCCCCCTGGGGTTCATGGCCCAAGCATAGATAGGGACTGGCCAGAACCAGTGATGCACGGCTGCTCACCAAGCTTCTGTCTACAGGCCTCTAAACCAGGTCAGTGATGACATCGAGAAACAAAACAGCAAAAGGGAACGGATCAGCAGAACCACAACCCAGTGAGCTAGAGAGAAAGGCTGAGTGAGCGGCCCTGGCAGGAGGAGGGGAGGACTTAAGGGAACCTGGGCTCCACTTGAGAGGAGTTTCAGCTGAGGCCCAATTAGCAGTCACAGTCACTGGTCCTTGGTCCCCTAACTATATCCCCAAGACTCCCATTTGAAAGCAGACCCAGTTTGGGCACTGGTGGCTCATGCCTGTAATCCTAGCTATGCAAGAGGCTGAGATCTGAGGATCTCAGTTTACAGCCAGCCCTAGGGAGACGAATCTGTGAGATTCTTGTTTCCAATTAACCACTGAATAGCCAGGGGTGAGGATGTGGCTTAAGTGGTAGATTGCCAGCCTTGAGTGGAAAGGCCAGGCAAAAGCACAAGGCCTTGAGTTCAAGCCCCAACATAGACCCCCCCACACACACACACACTAATAAACGCAGACCCAGAAACGGCTCTGCATTTCAGGCTGGGATCTTTTGCTCTAGAAGGCCCCATCCAGGGTCTTGGCCCACCAGGACAGTACCCACTCCAAGTATGTAAGGAATGGCAGGCAGCTGCCAGTGGGAAGTTCATCCAAGTATCCGGAGCACCTTCTACCAGGAGGCCTGACCTCTGGGCAGGTGCGGCGCTCTGTGGAGGCACAGGTATCACCTGTCAGGGGCCCCCATGCCAGGGGCTGAGACCCAGTTCTTCAGTGCATCCTGAAGCGAGCCCAGCTCTGCTCCCATCTGGAGCCCCTCATGGTCCTGGGGTATAGACACCCCGGGCCTCCTTCGCACCTGCATGGAACCCTGGCCAGGAAGCACTTAACCACTTATGGGCTTAATCACTGCGAGCCAAGAAACAACGCCTCTCAGCCTGATGACAAAGGCTCTGCCACCAGGACCAGCCAGCATGAAGAGCTGCTTAGCATCAGCAAGTATTTCTCCATATTGGGTGGTTTTACCCCCATTGTTGTTCTAAGAAGTTCTGTGAACCATTCCAGAACAAGCTATGGGGGCCAGCTGTACAAAATATATTCATTTGGAACAATTCCTAAGGCTTCCTTATGAATTCAGGTGCTATATAGCTGCTTCCTTGAAACCATTTTAATTCCAAATATAACGTTCCCTTAAAATGCAAGCTGGAGAAACTTTAGGTTCTAGAAATACAGTAAGAGATGGACTTGCCAGAGAAATCCCAACAGTTTTAAAACACATGAGCACTTCAAGTGTGGAGGGGTCAGCACTATTCATAATGCAACCTACCCCAATTTAATTAATTCACTACTGTCCAAGCAGCAGGATGTCAGAAAACACGTTTTCCCTATGCTCCTGTTTACTTCAGTGACGATTTGACTTTTTATCTAACCAGGGTAAAGTCTCTTATCCAACAAACACCTCAGGTTTTGCCTCACCCTCAATCTCCAAATACATACACATAGGCATCAGAAATAGCAGAGGCAGCCCAGGGAGAGGTGGGGAGACCAAGAAACCCCAGCATAACATGAGCTTAACCTACCCCAGGCAAAAAATCAGGGGTTGCTGCTATGTCTCCCAGGAATACCAAATGGTTGACCTTACATATGCAGAGCTCTCAAGTAGCCCACCAGGAACAGGGTATATCAAAGAGGAAACACAAGACAAGCTACCACTGAATGGAGCAATTAAGAAAAAGGAGGGAAGGAAGGTGGGAGGAAGAAGGAAAAGAAGTTGGGAGGGAAAAGAAGAGGAAGGGGGGGGGGAGGAAATGTGTTCTATTCATGGTTCTGTGAGAAGGGCTCCATAGTTCCCGATTAGGTTGTCTTTATTTTTTGCCAAACTGTTCCTGGGACTTTTCAGAAGTGAGAGGAATTCTGTTCTCTGATGGGCAGAGCAAGGTGCACAGAATGTGTCCTGCCCTTGAACAGCGACTGGGGTGTCCTTGGGAGAGAGGTGGGGGGAGGGGGCTGGAAGTCCATCCGTAGAGAGCTTAGAGCTATCCATATTCACAAGAGGACTGCCTCTACTACCCCGTCTGAAAAACAAAGGGACCAGAGCCAAGCCACTTCTGTCAATTCCACGACTTAATCCAGAGACAAGGTAGCTATTGTGTGGGAAACTCAGCATAACCTGTGTGATGTGTTCACATCTCACAGTAAGAATTACTAACCAGATTAGGAACCTTTCTTTGGGGAAAAATTTAGAGGTCACTTCCAAGCAACATGCCAGTGTTGTGGAACAACTTGAACACATATATAATCCAACAAAATCTTTTAGAAGAAACTCCTCGTTGAGAATCTCTATAGTCCTAAACCATTTTAGGGCTTACGGAGTGGCTCAAGTGGTGGTGTACCTACCTAGCAACCTGAGTTCAAATTCCAGTACTGCCGATTTTTTTTTAAGTATGGGAGAAAAAAAAGGTTGCTGGAAAGTTACCTGTAGAGGCAAATTTTCAACCATCTGCCTCAGTTCATTAAACCCGACTCCCAGCTACCAAGGTTCCCAACTTCACAAGCAAGAATATTCAAGGACAGAAGGCCCCCCCAACCCACCCACCCAAGTCGATGGCCTGGCTCAGCCCCGTCCCTAAGTGGGAGGAAAGTCAGCCTTCCCGTGCCCCACCCCACCTCTCCAACTGCGGGGGGCAGACTGAAGGAAGCCCCGGCCCGCAGGTTCCCTCCGAGGACTCCCAGCGCAGTTCCCGGTAAATCCCCACCGCCCTCCCAGCTGGCCTCTGGGCCTCGCCAAATTCTCGATCCAGGCAGCCAAGCGCAGGCCCCGCCCCGCGCCCCCGCCCCGGGAGCCTGCACGGAGGTGGATACACTATCCATCTACTCAGGAGGATTCAATCACCCCCGCTTAACCTCCCGAAATGGGTAAGAGTTAGGTCTCCCCACCGATCTCGCCAATGTCACAATACAAACGATCACGCACACAACTATTCTTTACAAACAACCGACTGCAAAAGCACTTCACTGCGCGCCAGGGCTCCGTTTAAAAAGTTTTAAAGGAGTAGTCTGCACCCTCTGAAGGCTGCCTCCGCCCACAATGGGGAGCAGGAGAAGGGCTGAGACCACGCAGCGCGGACGAGCCCTCCTCCCCACGTTTCCTGCGTTCTGGGGGGTCACCCGCCACCCGCCCTCCAGGTAGGGCATCAGCGTCCCGGGCCGGGGTACGGGCTCCCCGCCCTCCTCCCCGCCCGTAGCCGGGGGTCGGCGTTAAAGCGTCTCCGGCTGCACCACAACGGGCCCCGCACCGCCGCCCGCCCGTCAGGCTCTCCACCTCCTCGGTGAGCAGCTCCGAGAGCTCGCTTCCACGGGCGCCGCATTCTCTAGAAGTTTCCTAGAGACCCGGGCCCTCCGCGCAAGGCAGGCGCGTGGATCGCCCTGCCGTTTGCGGGTCCACAGTCGAGAGCGAGTCCGAGGATCTTCCTAAAACCCAGGGGGTGGCACCGAACCCAGGACGCGCCCGGCCCGACGCCATCCCCAGACCTCTGTGCCTCCGCTGCGCGCGGCGAACCTGCGGGGCGCGCACAGGTGCGTGCGGCGGGGCGCGGAGAGCTCCGGGCCGCGATCCCAGACGGCGGAGGCACCGAGCGCCGGAGGAGGGACTGGGTGCCCGGCCGGCGGAAGGACTGGGTGCCCGGCCGGCGGGGACACCCGGCGCCCGGGCCGTCGCTCCCCTCCGCCGCCCGGCCGCGGACTCGCGGGGCAGGACCGCGCTCCGAGCTTGCGAAGCGCTGCTACGGGCTCTGAAGTCTGCGCTCCGTCCCGCGTTCCTCCCGCCCAGATGTGCGCGGCGGGGAGGTCGAGGCGCAGGGCGGCAAGCGGGGTCCCTGGCACCCGCCCGCCCGGGTCTGGCACCCGCCCCCCAGCGCCGCCGAGGGCGTCCGGGACCCCGCGGGCGGGCCGGGGTACTCACCTGGGCCGTGGAGTGGAGGCGACAGCGGCAGGACCTCGGTGTGGGCAGCCCCGGGCTGGAGCGGCGCGATGTCCACAGCCCCAGACAGCTGCGCCCGACGAGCCGTCCAGCCGCCGCCCCCTCCGATCTTATCCGGCCTGGGCACGCCCCGCCCCTGCCCCCGCCCCGCCGCGCCCCCGCCCTGAGGCCGGCCCTCCCGAGGGAGCCAGGGCGCCAGGGGCCGGCCCGGCCGGGTCCTCCCGCCCAGGCGCTGACGGCGGCCCCGACGTGCGCACGCGGCGCGCTGATTGGCTGTTCGTGTGAATGGTTGCCTAGCGACGTGTAAACCCTCCGCCGCGCCGAGGGGCGGGGAGAGCCGAGGAGGTGCCACTGCGCACGCGCCACGGAGAGGGGCGGGGCCTTGCCTTCGCAGTTGCCGGGACGCGCTTCCCGTCTAGTTTCCCATGGCTCTCCCCTCTCTTCTCTCTCCTCTCTCTCTCCTCTCTCTCCTCTCCCTCTCTCTCCTCTTCCCTCCCTCTCTTCCCCCTCTTTTTCCTCTTCTCTCTCCTCTCCCCTTCTCTCTCCCCTCTTTCCTCTCTCTCCTCTCCCTCCCTCTCTCCCATCTCTTTTCTCTCTCTTCCCCTCTCCTCTCCTTCTCTCTCCCTCACTCCCTCCCTCTCCTCTTTCCTCTTCTCCTCTCTCCCCCTCTCTCTTCTCCTCTCTCCTCCTCTCTCCCCCCTCTCTTTCCTCTTCTCTCTCCTCTCCCTCCCTCCTTCTCTCTCCCCTCTCTTTCCTCTTCTCTCTCTCTCTCCTCTCTCTCTCCCCCTCGTCTGTCCTCTCCCTCCCTCTCCCCCCTCTTTCCTCTCTCGCTCTCTCCTCCCCTCCCCCCTCTCCCTCTCAGTCCACTTTGCTCTCTGCTTGGGGATCTGGGCGCTCCTGAGCTCTTTCGCTCTAGCCTCGAGCGCTCCACCACCTGAGCCACAGCACCACTTCCAGCTTTGGGGTCGTGAATTCGAGTTTGCAAGTCTCTCTCAGACTTTCCTGGCCAGGCTGGATTCGAACCGTGGTCCTCAGGTCTCAGCCTCCTGGGAAGCACTAGGCCTGCTGTCTTGGGGGGGGGGGGGGGTTGGCTGTGGGTGACCTGGGCCTGGGGAACGGAGTGCGGACTCCTCAGCCCTGGGCCGCGTGCGTGTGGTGAGTGAGCCCCAGGGGCTCTGGGTCCAGCCCCAGCCCAGCAACGGGGTCAGCTTTGGCCCAGCCTAGAGCCAATAAGAGGGACCTGGCCAGCTGGGGGTGGGCGGCCAGGCGCTGACATCAGGCAGAGCTGAGATGAGATTCCCCGCCTCCAGGATGGCCATGGACAGGTAAGGAACCAACCCCCACAAGCAGCATCCCTTAGCCTGCCAATGGGACCAATGCCAGGAGAACTGCACGCCTGTGATCAGCCCTAGCTCCTGAAAAGCAGGTTCAAAACCAGTCACAGCAAACAAGTCTCTGAGAAGACTGAGAGTCCTGTCTCTACTTAACCACCAAAATGCCAGAAGTGGAGCTGTGTCTTAAGTGATAGAGTGCCAGCCCTGAGCAAAAAAGCTCAGGGAGAGAGATCAAGCCCCAGTACCGGGAAAAGAAAACAAAACCCGTACACTTAGTTATTCGTATAATACTTTTGATACAGTGTGTGTAGACATGCTGTTTACATCAAACAATCATCCTTATTTATCAAACATGTACTAATCTTGTTTGATCATCTGGGAGTGCTGGGAGTACTTTCCCAACTCAGCATTTCTCTTTCTGTCTTCATCTGACATGTGTTCCTGGTGTCTTCTGGGCTGTGGAAGTTGTCACATGCGAGCTTGCCCCAGTGAAGAGGTGCAGGGAAAGTTTCCCAGGATCTTTGATGGGCTAGTCACAGTGACACTACTGTTTGACACTACTGTTTTTGTTGTTGTACTGGAGCTTGAACTCATGGCCTCATACTCTCACTCGGCTTTTTTGATCTAGGATGGCACTCTACCACTTGAGCTTTACCCCTACTCCCAACTTTTTGCTGATTAATTGGAAATAAGAGTCTCATAGACATTCCTGCCTGAGCTGGCTTTGAACCAGGCTCCTTTGATCTCAGACTCCTGAGTAGCTAAGATCACAGGCATGAGTTGCCAGCACCTGGCTACTTAAAAACCTGATATTGATTATACCATTCAGTAATTTCATAAATGTATAGTGTGGGATATGATTAATTTTTACATTTATATATGCCCAGAACAAGATTTTGAACATGTCCAGTCATTTATGCCCATTTCCATGCAGCACCCCAAGAATAACCACTGCTCAAGCCTGTCTCCAGACCTCAGTGGCTCAGTGTTTGAACTTGAAGTGGAGGAAACAAATATCCACACTTGGGGGCCAGTCTGTCTGCTCTGACCCAACAAACGGGCTTAAATTATTCTTGTCATGTATAAAAATAGGTCATTCTTTTTCAAGACTGTACATAAATAGGCTACAGTTTAGTGGACATTTAAGTTGGTTTGGAGTTTTGCCTTTCATGAACAAAGCTCCTAGAAATGTTCTTATACATGTCTTTGGTAGACCCAGCATTTATGCCTGCCAAGTGCATACTCAGCATTGGAAATCCTGGTTCATAGAAAACATTCCTATTAAACTTTAAATACATTGCCAGTGTCCCAAGGTGGCATAGCAATAACAGCCCAAGAAAAAGTGAAGGGGAGTGGGAAGGAGGGGTGAGAATGTTGAAAGGGATGACACTGACCAAGTTGTATTTGTAAGCTGCATTGTTGAATGGAAACTCCTTTGTACAGCTACTTAAAAATAATTTTTATGAAGGAAAAAATTAAAGCAAGGCACTAGTGGCTCACTCCTGTAATCCCTGGGTCCTTAGGAGGCTGGTACCTGAGGATCACAGTCAGAAGCCAGCCTGGGTAGAGGCTTCAATTAATCAGCAAAAGGCAGGATGTAGGACTGTGGGTTAAGTGGTAGAGCATCATTCTTGAGTGAAAAAGCCAAACAAGTATGAAGATTGAGTTCACGTTCTAGTACCAGTATATCAAAAATAATAATAAGGGGCTGGGGATATGGCCTAGTGGCGAGAGAGCATGCCTCGTATACATGAGGCCCTGGGTTCGATTCCCCAGCACCACATATACAGAAAATGGCCAGAAGTGGCGCTGTGGCTCAAGTGGCAGAGTGCTAGCCTTGAGCAAAAAGGAAGCCAGGGACAGTGCTCAGGCCCTGAGTTCAAGGCCCAGGACTGGCCAAATAATAATAATAATAATAATAATAATAACAAAAAGGAAAACTAGAAAACGAGAAGGGAATTGTCAGGCCATGGCATGTACCACATCACCTGGCATGATAGACTACTTACAGGAAAAAGGAAGTCGTATAACAATGTATGTGCCAGCCAGTAATATGAGACTTCTGATTGGTTCACACCTCTCCCTTTTTGGTGTCATGTGTTTTGTTTTTTAATAGTAAAACAGTAGAGCCCAATGCTGGTGGCTCTCACTTACAAACCTATGTACTCAGGGGGATCATAATTTGAAGCCAATCTAAGCAGAAAAGCCCCCTTCTTTCTCAAAATAACCAGCGGAATGCTGCCAGAAGGCATGATTCAAGTAGTAGAGCACTAGCCAAGCAAGCCAAGGAAGAGCAAAGCCACGAGTTCAAACCCTGGTATGGGCAAAATAAGAAATCCTGGATGTTTCATTGTGATTAAATGACCATCAAGGATGTGAAATGTTCACGTTTATTGGCCATCTTGATTGCCTTTTCATGAAGGATTTGTCCATATATTTGCCCTTTAGCAATCTGCCTTCATGGTCTATATATGAATCTCTCTCTCTCTCTCTGTATATATATGTGTGTGTGTGTGTGTGTGTGTGTGTATGTATATTCTGGATATAAATCCTTTGTTCTCTTGATCTGGAGCTTGCTTTTTTATTATTTAATGTTTTTAATTAACAGAAACTTCATATTTAAATGAGTCTAATTAATTGTGACCACTGTTTTCTTATGTGATATTTAAGAAATCTCTGCCTATCACTGGGGCACAAGGATAATCTCTTCTAGTTTCTTCTAAGAAGCTGGTTGTTTTAACTTTCAGTGGAAGTCTGTCAAGCTTTAAGGCAAGTAACTCAGCCATCACTCCATGAATCTCCAGTCTCAATAAAGTTAATGCTAAGTATTGCCTTGGCCTTTGGTCTGTTTCTTCCCCCCCTCCCAGTCCTGGGACTTGAACTCAGAGCCTGAGCACTGTCCCTGGCTTCTTTTTGCTCAAAGCTAGCTCTCTACCTCTTGAGCCACAGCGCCACTTCCGGCTTTTTCCGTTTATGTGGTGCTGAGGAATGGAACCCAGGGCTTCATGCATGCGAGGCAAGCACTCTACTGGTAGGCCACTTTCCCAACCTGCTTCTGCTTTTTTGATGTCCCATAGATAACTTTTAGCACAGGTAACCTCATGGTAGAGAAAAAAGCAGAAAACTTTGGTGAAATTTTGACTTTCTGAACAAAGTCAAATGGTTCTCTGTAGGGAGGAGAGGAGGGTGAAGAGCCAGAGAAGAAATTCCCTGTATTCTTTGGATCGCCTTCGATTCCTGTGACAGTACCAGACTTTTTTTTAAATTTTGTTTGGGTTTTTTTTTTAACTGCACTGTGTTCTCTCTACTTCATAAAAACTGTGGCATCTTAGCATTGGAAGGAGCCTCAGGAAGTGGCCAGGTTCTGCCCATTGGACCTGGAACTCAATATGGAAACTATCCTTCTGAGATTATTGGGGCCTCCTTGCCAATTCCAGCCTTCCCTGGAGCTGAGCCAATCAGAATGCTTTCAAGAGCTCTTTTTGCATTCTGAGGACTCCAGTGACTTCTACCTACAAAAGTAGGAGGAGGAAAAACAGGGCAAAACTTGAAACAAGTCACCCTGAAAAAAAGTTTGTGTCATTAAAACTGTGTGTGCGTGTGTGTGTGTGTGTGTGTGTGTGTGTGTGTGTGTGTGTGCCTATACTGGGGCTTGAATTTAGGGCCTGGGCCCTGTCCTTGAACATTTTTGCTCAAGGCTGGTGCTCCACCACTTGAGTCACAGTTCCACTTCTGGCTTTGTGCTGGTTCATTGGAGATAAGAGTCTCTCGCTTGAGTGAGACGGAAATTCTCCCATCAGTTCCCTTTTAAGTCAAGGAAGACCTTTTGTGTGGGAGCTCACTCATCTGCTAACGTCAGCTCTGGAATTTGGGGATGGCTTTATCTCCAGGTGGACGGTCGCTGGCATTCTTTTTTCTCTTAAGATCTCCTTACCATGTTTTTCCCAGTACAGCTTTTATCAGCATAGGCATATAAAGAAGTACACAGCTCAGAAGAGCACACAGCTCCACAGATGTTCCAAAACTGAATGGACCTGTGTGACTAGCCAACAGCTCAAGAAACAAAGGTTCATCGAAGCACGAAGCCTACCAGTGGACCTTTTTGAAAAGCACCACAGTGCTTTTGTCTGTGTCCTCAGAGAGTGGGGGTGGGGAGAACAAAAAAAGATGGGCTTTCCACTGGCCACCTTGAGTATGCACCAGTCAGTCCTACATCCCCTCTGGCTTCTTCAGGCCCCCAGGACTGGTCAGCTTAGCTGGGACACGAAGGGACCATGGCTGGGACAGCAGACTAAGCCTAGCAGGCAGCATGAAGGGGCCCCATGGGGATCCAGAGGGGACGAGGTGCTGTCTGCCAGACAGAAGAGAGTGACACGGAAAAGCCATGCTGAGTCCACCTGGGCACCCTGCAACCTCCGGACAGGAAGGATGCAGGCAGAGGCAGGTGGGCGGCCACAGCCAGTGTTCCTGTGGGGCCTTGGGCTAGCCTGGTCCGAAAATGAGAATATGTCCAAGCTGCTGAGATCTGAGGACCACAGTTCAAAGACAACCCAGGAAGGAAAGCAACAATGTGGCTCAAGAGGTAGAACACCACCAGCCTTGAGTGAAAAAGCTGAGTGCCCGGTCCCTGAGTTCAAGCTCCAGAGCTCCTGTACACACACACACACACACACACACACACACACACACACACACACACACACACACACACACACACACACACCTCCCTTAGAATAGGCATTTGATAAATGTCTGAAATGTTTTCTTTTGGTACCACTCATGAGACCTGAAGGACTCAGAGCCTGGGTGCCCTCCTTTAGCTTTTCTGCTCAAGGCTAGTGCTCTACCACTTGAGCTACACCTCTGCTTCCGGCTTTTTGCTGGTTGATTGGAAATAAGAGTCTCAGAGTTTTTCTGCTTGAGCTGTCTTTGAACCTCAGTTCTCAGATCTCAGACTCCTAAGTAGCTGGGGTTACAAGAATATGACACCAGTGCCCTGTGAACGTCTGACTGGAAAAAGGAAAAAGAAGGGGGTTGGGAAGGGAAGGGGAAAGGAGAGAAGAGATGTGCAATAACAATCCCTTCATGGCCTGGGCCTCAGTTTCCCTAGCCTGGCTCCTGTCCAGGACCTCCAGGCCCAGCAGCAAGTGTCACCCTGGAGCTCAAGGAGAGCAGGGCTGTGCCAGCCAGGGCACAGCATGAGGCTGGCTGCATGGAGCACAGTGCCCCAGAGCTGGTGCTTATGTAAGAGGCAGATTTACCAGGGGGATCTGGCTGTTTGCTCAGCAGCCTAGAAGTCTATAATTATCTGTCACATCACCAGCAAAAGTACAGGATCAATGTAATCAAAGAAGAAATGGAAAAGAATTCACCATCCATCAGCGCCTCCAGCAGCCCCAAGGTTTCCGGAGCCCTAATCATCCAGGTGGCAACTCAGTGGTTTCCCCTGTGGTTTCCAGCAAAGGCAGCCTAGAGATCCCCCCCCCCCCGACTTCACCCTGCCTGTCTGCCACTGGGCTCTCCCCTCCTCTGCTCTCCTAGGAACAAGGTGTCAAAGGAGCAGGACTGGGAGCCCAAACTCCTGTCCCAGGCACCTCTGACCACCAGGAGTGAATGGGTGCAGAGGGGGTGTTGAGAGAAGGTCCAACTTCTTCAAAATGCAGATTCCTGGGCCTCACCTCAGCCCACTGAGGCAGAAACTCTGGCATCGAGCCTCAGAATCTGCTTTGACCACGTTGGTTGGTAGATCTATGCAGATGAAAGCATGAACACTGCCAGGCTGAGCAACTCAACCTGTGGTCCACTTCTCTGCTCACTTCGTTCTACCCTGCACCCAGTGTGGCGACAGGGTTCTACCCCACGCCTAATGTGGCGACAGCACTGTCAGCCCTACAGCGAGATCCAGGGCAGCCAAGGTTCAAGAGCCTTTCTAAAGCTCAGGCTGGATAATGGCCTTCTTGTTTTCTTTTTAATCTGGTTAAGAATACCAAGCTGCAGACCTTTTATCTCATTAATCCTCCAGACACCTGAGCCAAGAAGAAATGTCCAGTGTCTTTAGTTTCGTTCCACCTTAGCAGATTAGCCTCCAGAGGGTCTGCATCTGGGGCCTGCTTTCCTGATAGGTGCAATGGGATTTTTATCATCTGTGACACTTTATTTACTGTGTGTGTGTATGCACAAGCACAAGCACATGTGCCCCAGTACTACTGTTTAAACTGCAGACTTCACATTCTCAGGGTTTTTGCTCAGGATGGCTCTCTACTACTTTAGCCACAGCTCCACGTCTTGCTTTTTGCCTAATTGGAGACGAGAGTCTTAAGAACTTTTCTGCTCAGTCTGCCTTTGAACAGTGATCTTCAGATCTCATCCTCCCTGAAGGAATTGTAGGTGTGAGCCACCAGCACCAGGCTGAAAAAATAGAGCTGTCATGTTTATCAAAGAAAAAAATATCAAATCTTACCTGTAAGGACAATGCTCTCATATGCCCTCACTCTACCTTCCAGTGATGTCTTTCTAGAGCCAGAGTCCCCAGCCCCTCCTTTCTGGGTGAGTCCCACAGTCTTCATTCTTTCCACTGAACCCCTCCCTCCTCCCATTATACTGCTCAGGAGAGAAGCTACAGCCACTTCCACCCCAAGCAAGCCAACTTGCTCAAGGGAAGAGGAGCTGGAGGCCCCAAAGGTCACCCTGCAGGCACCATGTGTTCATTTTAGCCAAGTCTTTAGCACTAGGGCAGGAGCCTGGGGGGTAGGATGGTCTCCCAGATCAGAGGTGCTGGGGTCAGGTCCCTCCTAGTGACTTGTTCCACCTTGAGAAGCCTCAACTTCCATATCTTAAGATAATACAGTGACTAAGAGGGTATGTCACAGGTATGAGGTAATCCGGAAGTTTTAAGAAAAAAGCTCACATTATCCAAGAAAATGTCCTCCCTAAGATTCAGTTCTTTACTAGGGAAGGGGAATGTTTCAGGCCTGATGTGCCACCCTTGGGTACATGGAGCTGAGGCTGGAGGCTGCTGGAAGTCCTCTTCATTGAGGACCAGGGGTCCTGGCAAGCTGGGGATCAATCATACAGAATTTGGCCACCTTGTCCAGGGAGCCTTGAGGGCTGTTGGTCTGGGGCAGAATCCACCCAGGCTGTCACACGCTGCACAGCAAGAACAGGTGGAATCTGAGTGTCCTGGCCAGCCTAGCATCCTACCCACTCCTGAGGCTGAGATCTGGAGGATTATGGTTCAGGAGAGGCCTGAGGCTGAACCCATAATCCATAGGAAGTGTAAAGAGGAGGATCATAGTCCATGCCAGCATGAGCATATATATGTGAGACCCTATCGCCAAAATAAAACCAAAAGAGCACTTGGTTCAACTGGTAGAGCAGCTACACAGCAAGTGCAAACCCTTGACTTCAAACAATTCGCAAGCTATCCTGGGCAGAAAAGTGCATAAGACTCTCATCTCCAATTCATCAGAATTATTTTTTTGAAGCCAGAAGCGGAAGTACAGCTCAAGTAGTAGAGTGCCAGCCTTCAGCGCAAAAACCAAGTGAGAGTGCCCTGGGTTCAAGCCCCAGTACAACACACACACACACACACTGATTAGCATTGTAGCTGAGAATTCTCCAAAGGACATTTCTAAAAACTTCCGGTAACTTAGCTTCTGCTTCACTGACCCTTAAGCTCTGGAAAACATCCAAGAATGGGATCCATCCCCACCAAACCAACTGGAGGTGGGGGACACAGAATGCTGGCTCTAATCCTAGTTCACTCTAATTGGCTGTGTGACATTGAGTGGGCTAGTCTCTCCTAGCTTTGAGGTGGCCATTCCAGCAAGAGGCTTGTCCCTTTGCCTCAAGCCCCTTCTGTGTCTCTGGGTGTGTGTGCTTGGGACTAGCCTTCCTATGACTGTAGTCTACTTGGGGCGGGGGGGGGGGGGGTGAGGAGAGAACTAGTCTTTGTATGGCCTTAGTCTGTCTGTCTGGGGGTGGAGGAGACAGACTAGCCCGCATGGTTCCTTGGGGTGACACTGGTTCTGGTTTAACAAGCTGTAGAGCAATTACAACTCTGCTTGCTGCCAATGACCTGCTATAAAACTTATTTCTATTTGTATTGCAACTGGACAAATCCCCCAGGCAGCCATCTAAGCGGAGCAGAGCTGGTGGTGATGGAGAAGGCTGCAGGAAGACTATCAGCACTCACTGAGCTTCCCCAGGCCCAACCAAGAGAGAGAGCGGGGACAGCACCTCCCTTACTGCATGCCTGGTTGTAGACCACCAAGCTCCATCTGGGTCATTCACTACTGGGCAGACCGAGCGCCGGCTTTCGGGGCACCACGCTGCTCTGTACATCAAGAAAGCAGAGCTGGCGTCCCTGTGGCTTTCCTTCCCAAAGGGAAGACAGAGGGTGAAGGCTTGGCCTGGGAGGCAGCCTGTCCCTCTGTCTGGCCTGCCCACTGATGTGAGGGAATGCCAGGAGCGTCAGGCTTAGGTTTGCTTCATCTCCACATGGTCCTTGTGCCTTTCCTCCTGTCCATAGCTCGTCCTACCCTGGTAAGCTGACAGAGAGTGGGCCCAGTGATGTTTGTAACACAGTGGAGAGAACGTGCCTACTTGCGTGCCAGAGCAGCCCAGCAGCTTCCAGGAGGTGGGAGCCACAGTTTTATAGGAAGGATTGCATGGCTTACCAAAGCAGCAGGCCAAGCAAGCCAAGAACCAGGATTCTAACCCAGACGGTGGCTTCAGGGCCATAGAGGCGGGCCGTCCTGACCACTCCCATCCTGTTCCACCCTCATCCTCAGAGCTCAGCGCTGAGCTCCGGGGATCTGTCTCTACTTTGAGAAGTTTCCAGTGTTGACACAGGCAACCTGTTTTGTTTCTTTCCATCTGGAGGACATGGGTGTAACTGCAATGGCTCTCCAGGTGGCAGCCTGAGTTTCTGCCAGTTTCCAATCCATCTATAAGCACTGGCCAAAATGAGCACTGTCAAAAGAGCCTCTCCTGAACCCATCACAGACCTTCTAAGCTAGAATATCATCTCTCAGAGACGCCCTGACATAGGAAATAAAGCAGAAGCTTCTGGGTTGAAAAGTCTCAGTTATATAACTTTAGGTTACATAAAAGAAAAAAGTGGAACTAATTCAATTGAACAAAGTTTACTTGAACAAGAGAAAAGGTTCTAAACTGTACCTGTAATCCTAGCTAAGGAGGCTGAGATCTGAAGATGACAGTTCAAAGTCAGCGTAGACAGAGATATCTATGAGTCTCTTATCTCTATTAACCACCAAAAAACCAGAAGTTGAGATACAGCTCACGTGGTAGAACACCAGCCTTGAGGGAAAAAGCCAAGCCAGAGCATGAGGACTTTGAGTTCAAGCCCCAGTACTGGCACAAAAATATGTTAAGTAAAAAGGTTCTAGAACTAAACAGCATTCCACACAAGAATACTTCACTATGACCCACCAAAGGTACTAGACTTATTTACAGTCAGAGAAAAGGAAGTGATAGGCAGAAGCCACCTGATTGGCTGTTGTAAAGATCTCAGCAATTGGTAGCTTGTGATTGGTTGACATGCAACTGCCATGATTGGCTGTTGTAAAGTTCTCATTAATTGATAGCTTGTGATTGGCTGAAACTCAACTGCCATGATTGGCTGAGATTCAGTGCTTGGTTACAAGGATAGACACTTAGGTTGGGTTAATGACTTGTTTACTCATTGAGCTAGAGTACTATATACAAAGAGCAAGACTGCTTTTGGCCAAACTGTATGACTCAACTATGGAGGCTTATTTTATTTTTAATGCCTCTCTAAACCTCGGCAAGAAGGAAGAACAAAATAACTGCTTCCCTGGGCACTGGTAATTCACGCCTATAATCTTAGCTAATTCGGAGGTTGAGATCTGAGGACTCAGGTTCAAAGCCAACTTGAATAGGCAAATCTGTAAGATTCTTGTGTCCATTTAGCCTGCAAAATAGAGGTGTGACTCAAATGGCATACTGGAGGAGAAGCACCAATGCAAGGCCCTGAGATCAAGCTCTAGTTATGACACATAAATTTAAAAAATAACTGTTTCATCAGTATTCCAACAAATAATAGGAGTGAAATAAAATTACATTTCAGACTTTTTCTCAAAATTTTCATAACTAGCTCATATTTACTCAACTTTCAAACTAAAACCCTTATGAGTGTTGTGTCTGTTTTTCAAATATCCCACTAGCTCATGAACGCTCTGGAGAGGCTCAGGATTTTACTGGTTAGAGGCTGCAGGGTCTGGGCTTCCTCGCCACTCAGTCTGAGTCAGAACCCTGAGCTCCCTTCCCAGGGGCTGGCGTCCCCTGAGGGATATGGAATAATGGCCTGGTGCCCGCAGTGGGATGAGCTACATTCTAAAAGTCGGCATGACACAGAGACGCTTGGCAGAGAAGTGAGAAAGGCTGCAGGAGCAGGAAGAGCCTGGGGGAAAAGGCTCAAGCCTATAATCCTAGCTACTTTAGAGGCTGAGATCCAAAGATTGCAGTTCAAACCCAGCCCAGCAGGAAAGTCCCTGAGACTTTATTCCCACCTAACCAGCAAAAAGTCAGACATAGAGCTGTGACTCAAGAGGTAGAGCACCAGTGATGAGCTAAATGCTAAGAGACAGCACCCAGGCCCTGAGTTCAAGCCCCAGGACTGGCACATGCATGTGCATGTGCATGCGTACACACACACACACGCACACACGCGCACACACACACACACACACACACACATACCACCTGGACCAGTTAATGAACCATTTACATGCTTGTACATGAGTCATCTCCCTGGTCTCAGCCTGCAGACAGGGCACATCAGGCTAGAATCCTCTTCAGGCAAAGCTGAAGCCACACAGTGTTCATGGCCTCAATTTCTGCGTGCCACCAGCCGGAGGTGGCCGGGAGTACTTTCTGAGCAAAGTGGAGACGTAGAACTGGACCGCTGGCCTGGCAGCAGCAACCCACACCGATTCTGTTATCTGTGCTTCCAACCTCCCATAGTTAGGTCAAGTGTGGCTCTTGCACTCTTGATGAACCCCCAGCCTTTTTGCCGTGCTGGCCGGCAGGGCAACCTTCAACTACCCCAACCTCTACACCCAAACTCAGAGGGTCTCAAAATCCACCTCCTGTGCTTAGAAACCCTTATGTTCTCTCTGTGTGTGTCTCTTGTCTCTGTCTCTCTCTGTCTCTCTGTCTCGTCTCTATCTCTGTCTCTCTCCCCCTAGGACTTGAACTCAGGGCCTCACATTCTTGCTTGGCTTTCTCCACTCATGGTGAGTATTCTACCACTTGAGCCACAGTTCCACTTCTGGATTTTTGGTGGTTAATTGTGTTATATGAGAATTTGATGAGATAGGGAGAAGACATACTTTAAAAGGTGGACCTGGGAATATTTATTAGAAAGCCAGTGACAGCAAGTGGACTCCTGTCCCAAAGACCTGCAGCCTACAAAGTAGCTTGCATAAAGCTTTTAAAGGCAAAAACCACATGTTTAGGGTGAGGACCCCAGCCCAACAAAAGTGTTACCATCTAGGAAAATACTCAGGAGCAAGCAGAACTTTCCATCTAGGGGAATACTCCAGGGCAAGCATTCTCTGAAGCAAAGCTCTCCTGGGCTAAGCAATGTAATGCACCTGCAGTTCAAAGAATAGCCCACCTCACCTCTAGGCTCCTCGGAACTAAGTGAAAAGCCCCCACAACCCAGCAAAGCGCCAGCATGGTGGTGAGAATAAGGCAATGTTACTTAGACTCAGTACCCTTATTTCAGTCTCACAGACTTTCCTGCCTGGGCTGGCTTTGAACCACAATTCTCAGATCTCAGCCTCCTGAGTAGCTAAGATACCGACGTGAGCACACGGTGTCCAGCCCAGAACATGAGCAGTAAAGGTAGGTACTACATGCCAGAGCACTGGCCATGTGTTGGACATACTGCTGTCTTTTACCTGCAGTGTCTCCGAGAATCGTCACAGGGACCAGGGCTGTTCCCATACAGCAGAGGAGGAAACTAAGCTTCAGACCGGGGGCGGCAAGATGGTGAGTGACAGAGCTGGGGGTGCTTGGGGCTAGCGCAGGTAAAGCCCCTGGCACAGTGACATGGCCACCATTCCTCCTGCCTCATCTGGATGTCTGTCCCTGTTCCAGTTTCTCCTCTGGCCTTCTGGACACCAGGGTGTGGCACCCTTCAAGGGGCCCCTGGTTCTCAGAGAAACAGAAGCTGTAGGACCTAGATGTGAATGCCCAAGGAGAAAGAGAGAGAGAGAGAGATCATTCTTTCTTTACCTTTCCTGCCCAGCTGAGGTTCTCAAAGGCGTGGCTGATGTCCACACCTGTCCATCTGTCCTTTCATCCATCCATCAGTGAGGTGGGAGAGATCTCTATTTGGTTTGCTGATTCAAATGCAGAGTCTCTTCTAGAACCACCTTCATAGATCCATGGAGCCTGGGCATCCCTTAGCCCTGTCACCTTGACATGGAATGAGCCCTCAGAGCTCCAGCTCCATGTTCCCAGGCTCCATTCCTTCTCCGCAGGCTCTGCTGCCTCCCCGCAGCCTCACACACATCCGCCTCAGCTCCCCACATCCTCGGGACTGTTCCCCAACCTTCCAACTGCCTCCCAGCTGTGGAGTTGCTCACCACTCAAATCTTCCCTGCTGATGGCTGGCAGAGGTCTCTAGAACCTTCCTCAATAAGACTTTCCAGCCCCTCCTGGCTGCAGATTACCTGGTCAGAACTGGGCTTCTAGCATGGCAGTCAAAGCCTGTGAGTGTGACCCGAACCCCACAGCGATGGCCTTTCCCACTGCCTGCCTCCCACCTCCGGACAAGGTCTGGACAGGCCCACCTTGTCCCCGTGTCTCCTATGTGCTAACCAGCTCTCACCCATCTGATTTTCATTCCTGTAAAGAAATACCTAAAGCTGGATATGTCTGCAGAAAAAAGCTTTTTTTTTTTTTTTGGCCAGTCCTGGGGCTTGAACTCAGGGCCTGGGCACTGTCCCTGGCTTCTTTTTGCTCAAGGCTAGCACTCTGCCACTTGAGCCACAGCGCCACTTCTGGCCATTTTCTGTAGATGTGGTGCTGGGGAATCGAACCCAGGGCCTCATGTATATGAGGCAGGCACTCTTGCCACTAGGCCATATCCCCAGCCCAGAAAAAAAGCTTTACTTGTAGAATTGGAGACTGAAAGGCCAAATAACCTAACTCTGCTGAGCATCATTTAGCTTCATTTTAGCATGGCTCGTGAATGCCACAATGGCAGACATGCACATGAAATAACAGATACCACAAGATGGGAAGCAGAAAGAGGAAGATGGACTGGCTGGCTCCTTCCCCCACACTTGTCTCCACCCCTTAAAGCTCCCATGACCTCTTAAAACACCACACTAGTGGCTAAGCTCCCAACTCCAGAAGCTCTGGAGCACAAACCACATTCAAACCACAGCACCTTTCCATTCACATGAATGTATCAACTGACTTCAGATGTGTGAAAACGTTATTTGAACACTTGCATGTGTCAAGTAGCATCTGCATATGCTAAGTATGGTTTCAGATATTGATTGTGCAAACGGCCTCATCTACATGCTTGGCACATGCAGAGTTTGGTGTCTTCGGGGAGCAAGAAGTCAGGGGAATGAGAGAGGATGAGCCAGGGCAGGGGGGAGGGATCCAGAGAAAATTGAAGAAGTCAGTGGGGCCTAGATCACTGGGCACTTGCAAGGCAGAGAGAGACAGAGAGATACAGAGAGAAAGAGACAGAGTTCTCTGTGACTCTTGGTCTGGTGTCTTATGCCTGTAATCCTAGCTTCTCAGGAGGTTGGGATCTAAGAATCTCAGTTCAAAATCGTCCTGGGAAGGAAAGTCCATGAGACACTTATCTCCAGGTTATTAGTAAAAGGCCAGAAGTGGGTGTGTAGCTCAAGCCTTGATTGAACAATCCAAGTGAGAGTACAAAGCTTTGAGTTCAAGCCCCAGTATCAACAGAATAATAAATAAGTAAAAGAGTGGCTTAGTTGGTTGACAAATACAGCTATCATTTCTAAGCTGTTCTGAGCCCCCTGCCTGTTCTCCCTGCAGACACAGAGCCACTTTGTCCCTCCTCTCTGCAGAGACCTGATGACAAGCAAGAGAGCTGGTCCAAGGGGTCCTGGGATGCAGACAGCTGCTCACAGTCTGCTGAGTCCCCTCCACGCTGTGCGCCTGCCCTTCAGGGGCAGTGTGGCGATGACATAGGGAAAATAGTGCCACTCAAGCCACACGCAAGGGCCACCACCCAGCAGGGACTACAGGCACCCCAGGAGGGAAGGGTGGCTATAGTAAAATTCAAGGAGGAATGGAATGGTTGATTGGCACTGAATGGGCATGGATAGAGGTAGGCTCTGCCAGGGGAAGGGGGTACAGAATCCAGGGGGGACCACTGGGTCATTGACTGTGTGGAGCAGCAGTAGAAGAAATGGTGGTTTAGAGCCAAGAGACTCCACCGGAAGTGGCAGTAGGCAGAAACCACAAAGCTCTGATTGTTATGAGCAGAAATGAGACAGGAGGGAAGAAGACAGGTGGTGGCAGCCTCAGAAGGAAGGAGCAAGAGAAACTGAATCACAGGGATCGTGAAGACACCGAGGATCAGACAAAAGGAGGTGCTGACTATGTGTATGCGTGCATGTGTCAGAACTGGGGACTGTTGTACAGGAACTCAGTTGCAGAAACAGAGAAGCCACATTTGAGAGGCTGAATCAGGAGTCTTTATTAGAAAGCCAGCAACTGCAGGTCGACTTCTGTCCCAAAGACCTACAGCCTCTCAAATGCACTTCATAAGTAAGAAAACCGAACCATGAGAGCAGGAAAGGAAAGAAAGAGCAGGAAAACAATACCAACAAACCAGATCAGCACCGAGGGAGAGCTGGAGTGGAACAGCAGGGTGACCCGGTGAGTCAGGAGCCACGAGGGACGGTGGCCTCATGCCTGAGCTCCTCCAGACCTAAATAGGGCCAGGATCAGGGGGGAAGGGTCACAGGAGCTGCACAGGACTGGCAGGTCCAGTAACACCAAGCCCCCACCCCTGTCTCTGGGAATTAGGTACTCCTATCACCTGGGGGGTGGGACATCGCTTTTCTCCACCATGAAGACAAGATGGTGCCAGTTAAACCCCATTCCCTATCTTCCACCGCATGATCCAGATGGCACTGGGTGGGCCCAGTGTCCTTATTTCAAACTCAGGGCCTCTAGCTGCTGCCTCTTGGCTTTTTTTTTTTTTTTCTCAAGCCCAGCTTTCTACCACTTGAGTTATGGCTCCACTTCTGGCTTTTCCCTGGTTAACTGGAGAGAAGACTATTACAAACTTTTCTTCCCAGGGCTGGCTTCAAACCATGAGCTTCAGATTCTTAGCCTCCTGGGTAGCTAGGATTACAGGAGTAAGCCACCATGCCCAGGGAAGGTACTGACTTCTGAAGAGCCCCAAATTCCTGAGGGCTGGTCGGTGAGAGACCAAGAGGCCACCATTGCCATGCCCCTGGGGCTGAGGCCTCCTTCTCTCTCTGTACCTCGAGCCCGCAGCCTCCACCCCTTGGGTGGTTCTTGCACCCTGCAGGCACAGAGCACATGCTGCTGGGAGCCAGGGGTGAGTTCCTGCCAGCCTCCAGTGGCAGCATCTCCAGTAACAGTTGTCCGGAGCAACCCCAAGGGCTAAGGATGGCTTGGACAGCCTCTGGTGCAAGCAGAGCCTGCCAGCTCCAGGGTGGTAGATGACAGAGCTATGACCACAGAAAGCCACAGGAAAATGCCTGTGGGGGCCAGGAGCTGACACAAGGGGACATGGCTATCAGGGGCCCCCTGGACCAAAGCGACAATCAAAGCTGCCATCACTCAGTTAGACAGGATGCAGAGAAAGCTGAGAAGATGATACAAAGATGAGAGAGAGAGAGAGAGAGCAATAAGATTAAAAAAAGGTGAGAGAATAAGAAAAAATACAGAATATAAGAGGAAGTAAAATAAAAAGAAAGTTTTAAAAAGATAAGAAAATGAAGACAAGGTGGAATAAATGTCTAAAACCCCAAATGGGGCAGCAGGCTAAGCAAAGGACCTGCAGCCCAGGGAGCAGGATGTGTGGGGGGGGGGGGGTGTTTTGTCCCCTGACTGGAAGTGACCCCAAATGGAACTCCCAGCCTAGCCAGGTCAGGATGTGTGGGCCTGCCTCCAGACAGCAAAATGGGGTGCTTGCCAAGCCTTCCAGGCCCACTAGCAGGGATGCAGGGACACCACGTTGACCTCAGCCCTCCCCCGGGCTGGGCAGAGCATGGAGACAAGCCACTTGCCCCCTACATTTATGGACTTGGCTTTGGAAAGAAGACCCATGGGAAGGGGACCACAGCCAGCCGGAGGCCCGGCTGTCTCCCTTGGTCTGCAGCAGGAGCCCATGTTGCTGTTGGCTGTCTCCTCGCAGTGTGAAGCAGGATGGTGCAGAGGAAGGCAAACAACACAGATGTCAGCGCCAGGACTTCTTGGTCTTTTTTTTTTTTCCTTAAATAAAAATGACCCAGGAATTAATGTGAGGGGGAACAGGAAGGAGCTCCTGGGAGAGGGGGCCTGGGGAGGGGACCCTGTAAGAGAGGAGAGCCAGCCAGCTCCCACGACCTCCTAAGTGTTAAAGTCTTGCAATCCAGTTGGGCACCAACGGCTCACACCTGAAATCCTAGCTACTCAGGGGGTTGGAGGCGAGGTTCGGTTGATAGAGCACTTAGCCGATGAGGAAAAGTATCAGGCACCAAATTCAAATCCTGGTTTCAGACCTAGGAAAGAAAAAAAAAAAAAAAAGAAATAAAATCCTAACTACTCTAGAGGCTGAGATCTGAGGACCAAGGTTCAAAGCCAGCCTGAGCAGACAAAGCCAAGAGATTATTATCGTTAATCAACCAACAAAAAAGCTGGAAGTAAAGGGTGACTCAGGTGGTAGAGTGCCAGCCTTGAGTGGAAAAGCTCAGGCCTGTTCTCTTTGGCATGGTGGCTATCCTTGTGGGCTGATTTCCATTTAATTCCAGCTGGAATGACTGGAAATACCGAGTGTTTCAGCGGGATTAGTGTCTGGCTGGGAGATCCCGCAGCCTCAAACCACAACCAGGTACCTGGGCCTCAAGATCCTTAATCTGAAGGAAATCCTCAGTGACTCAGCTCTGGTGACCTCCCGGCCCAGGCCCCAGGCTGGGCCTGGAGGGCCCGGGGGAGCCCAGGCCCTGGCTCAGCCTAGCAATGGGGAAAGGAAGCTCAGCTCACAGCAGCCAGTGTTCGTCCCTACCCACGACAGTGGCCCACCCCTCTTTCACTTCACTAAATCTCCTCGAGAGGAAGGCAGTAGGGGCGCTGGGCAGCCCAGCTCAGGCTGCGCAAGGCGGGGCCGTGGTGAGAGGCAGCTCCTGGTTGCTGGGCTCCTGCCAGTTCATGCCTGCCCCACCATTCGCTTTCCTGCTGCTAACCTCAGGGTGAGGCTCAGGAGGTGAGGTGTTCAAAACACCACAGCACCTGGCACACAGCTGACTCTCAATAAACGTCTGGCAGTCATGTTTAATGCTAAGCTGCCCCCCCCAGTGCTGTCCTTCTGAGTAAACAACTTGCAGTGCCACGCACCCATCCCCAGGGCAGCCTAGCCTGTGTGGCCTTCCACCTAGGGCTCTGGCTCACAGGGCCTGAGCAGGGACCAGCTCCACACCACACGTCAAACCCCACTGCTCCCCAAGATCAGGATCCTAACTGATGCCTTCACCACCTGAAACCCAAGATTGCTCCACTTGCTATGCCGTTTCTTTGGTGTGTGTGTGTGTGTGTGTGTGTGTGTGTGTGTGTGTGTGTGTGTGTGTGTGTGTGAACTTTGAGGCCTGGGCACTGACCCTTCTGTCACTTGAGTCAAAGTTTCACTTCTGGCTTTTTTGGTTCATTGGAGATAAGAGTCTCATGGACTTTCCTGCCTGGGCTGACTTCAAACCACGATCCTCAGACCTCGGCCTCCTGAGTAGCTAGGATCATCTAGGATTACAGGCCTGAACCACTGGCTCCCAGTTAAGCATAAGCAGTCATGTGTGGGGGTCTTCACACCACCGATGGTTGACTAGCTTGGGGCCCCAGGCAGAAGAGGCCACTTTTCCCACAAGCCTGGGCAGGGTCTGACAGCATAGGCAGCCTGACCACAGCGCCTGCCTCAGTGGTGCTGACCAGAGTCCAGAGAGGAGTGTGTCCCATTACAAAAGCATCCTGGTGAGACTGGGAACAATCATGGCTGCCCAAGGTCACAAAGTGAGTGAAACACAGACTCAAGGTGCCAGCATGCCCATCAGAGGACAGATCGTTGCCTCTGCCTGCTTAAGTTACCATGCTAGGCTGTCCTGGATGGGAGTGGAAGGGTTTAATCATGCTAAGAATGCCTTTGGAAGCATGATACCATCCCTCCTCACCCATACCCCCTAAGACAAAGGGCCAGGCTGGCCAACACACAGGGTTCTGGAGTTCACCAATGGTTATTGGCTTACAGGTAGCACTTTGGTTCAGTATCAGAGCTGGCAAGTGAAAATCATGCATCCATCACTCACCCATCCTATCTTCCATTCATCCAACCTTCCATTCATCTACTTATCCAACTGCTTTCCTCCCTTCCATTCATTATCCATCCATTTTTTTCTTCTTCCATTCATCCATCATTTTATCCATCCATCCTTCTCTCCTTCCTTCTACTTATCTTGCTGTCATCCTTCCTTACATTCTTCCTTTCACTCCTCCATCCATCCAGCAAATATTTGCCGAGCCTTGCTTCATGGTTGGCACTGAGGTCCTCTAAAAGGCAAAACCCAGATTGTAACCAAGCTTTGAAGCTCAGCCAAGGAAGCATACATCCGATAGCACAAAACAGGTGCAATTCCAGCCATAAGAAATGTTTCAACCAAGAACATGAAACTTGTGAAGGGAGAATTTGCTCCATTCAAGGAAGTGTGGGGGAAGAATAGAAAAAGTAACAGAGAGGGATGAGGAGATAATTCTAGAAGGAGGCAACATAGGGCAAGAGCAGTAGGGCTCCAGGGAAGATGGGGGGGCTGGGATGTGACTGGGGAGGAGGGATGTGGTAACTGGAGACCAGGGAAACCAAACCAAGAACCTCCACCTTGCTCTTAGGCCTATAGGGGAGGGGAGTTTGGGGGCTTTGAGCAGGGCCAAAGGTACTGCCTCTGTGTGACTGGTGGAGAGTCAGTGGGCTCCCACCTCTCCTCGGAGGCCTCCACCGGGCCCTGATTTCCATCTGCTCAGCTCCTTCTGCTCTGCTGCTCAAATGTCAGGCCAGGGGATGGGGATGTAGGGGTGTCTGGGGGCTCATACACCATGGCCTGTGAGCAACCACTCTAAATGAACAGAATTTTCAGGGCTTGGAGACCTTTCCTGAAAATTGCATTCACTCAGAAAACTCCAGTGGCAGGAAACAGGGTGATTCTCACACAGAAGCTTTGCCCAGCTCGTGTTCTCTCTCCCTCTCCCTCTCTCTCGCTCTCTCTTTCCTCTCTCTCTCTCTCTCTCTCTCTCTCTCTCTCTCTCTCTCTCTCTCTCTCTCAGCTGAGCTATGAGGATTGAGGTTCGAAGCCAGCCCAGGAAGACAAATCTGAGAGCCTCTCATCTCCAAAAGCCAGACTGGAGCTTTGGCTCAAGTGGTAGAGCCTTGAGTGAAAAAACTAAGAGAGATAGCACCTAGGTCCTGAGTTCAAGCCACAGTACCTGCGCTCTCTCTCTCTCTCTCTCTCTCTCTCTCTCTCTCTCTCTCTCTCTCTCTCTCTCTCTCTCTCTCTCTCTCTTTCGGAAACTGAGGCCTCTGAAACACAAAAAGGAGGCCCCCTGAGAGAAAGGCATGTGTGGAGAGAGGTGGGTCTCAGGGAGCGTGGGAGGGAGAGGGGAAGGAAAGTTCGTCCTTCACAGAATGCAAAGAATCTGGCCATGATCATTGGGTTATTGTACCTGGACTCTCCTGGGGGACACCTCCTTCTTATCACCTCATGAGTTTCACATGCTGTTTCACATGCTGTTCTCACAGGAGCTTACCAGGAAGTCGTGAGTGGCTGACGGGGACCCAGCCGCCTGTGAGCCAGGTAACAGAGCCATCTGCAGAGTCCACCGGACTGGGGTCAAATGGCTTCCTCCATCAACAGCCTGCGCGATTTCAGGAAAAGTACTCCACTGTTCCGTGCCTTCATCTCCCCAATGCACACTATTAAAATGAGCAGATCCCAGACATCAGTGGCTCACACCACATCATCCCAGCCACTCGGGAGGCTGAGAACTGAGGATCACAGTTTGAAGCTAGCTTGGGCAGACAAATCTGAGAGATTCTTGTCTCCAATTAACCAGCAAAGAACCACACACAGAAGTGTAGTTCAAGGAGTAGTAGCTTTGAGAGAAAAATCCACACAAGCATGTGAGGCCCTGAATTCAAGCCCCAGGACTGGCACAAAAAGAATGGAACAGGATCAGACAGGATAGGATACTCTAATAGAGTACAATAATGGAATAGAATGAAATAATAGAAAAATGAAATGAAGAACAGAGATAAAATTAAATGAGAGTATCAATTGAGTCCTCCTCAGGAGATCATGCTCAGGATCGCACTAATAACTCTGCATCATTCACTGAGTAAATGATGCGTGTTGGCAATGGCCATCTCTACCTGGGTGAAGACAAGAAAGTCCTGTTTCTTGCACACAGGTTGACACTTCCATGAGCAGGTGGCTCTGTGCCCGGCCTGTGGCGTGGGGCCCCCAGCAGGATGCTGCCTGCCCCTTGGTTTGTGGTCTATCTTGTGGGGTGGATCTTGGAGGAAGTCCTGGATGGCCGCCACAGACTCACAGAGCAGGGCAGGGCCTCCTTGGATGACTTCCTCTAGGGTCTGGGCCTGCGCGAAGTCACGGGGTCGGTCCCCAGGGCATTGCTGCCTGGGTGAGAGAGGAAGGAGTCCGAGAGTGGCAGCCACCCTCCTCCTTGGAACCTCCCTGGCCGGCCTGGCAGGTGTCTCAGCCCTTCTTTTCTGGAAAGTGTCTGGGTAGCCACGTGTCTGAGAGCACACGAGTTCACACTTGGTGAGTAGCAGTTCCACTTCCAGGAAACTGCCCCAAGGCACTCAGCCGGGAGTCACACGGGATGGCGAGTGAGAATCTATCCAAAATCACCCTAGTCTGTGTTTAAAAAAACAAAATAAGGACAAGTGTCCCATTAACGTGGCATCGATTTGTTTTCATTTTTATATTTTATGCTGATACTGGGGTTTGAATTCAGGGCCTTGTGATCTCAAATACCTTTTTTGATCAATGGAGCTCTACCACTTGAACCCACTTCCAGCTTTGAGGTGGTTCACTGGAGATACAAGTCTCACAGACTTTCCTGCCTTGGTTGGCTTTAAATTGCCATCCTCAGATTTCAGACTCCTGAGTTGCTAGGATGACAGGCATAAGGCATCAACCCCCAGCTAAGAACTCCTGAGCTTCTGTCATCAGCCAATTTTCTCCCTGTCCACCCCTGGCTCACCAGTGCAGGGACCAGGAAGTTCCTGAGAAGCAACCAGGACACATGGCTGCAGAGTCAGAGCTCAGAAATTAGACTTGGAGTTGAACCCCAGCGTTGACATTTAGTACCTACAGCCTTAGGCAACGGAACCAAGCCCTTGAGCTTGAACTTCCTGTCTGCATGGACGTGACAGACAGCGAGGTCACACAGGCAGGTGGCACCTGAGCCAGTGGCAGTGGAGGTATAAGCTGCTCCACACTGTCTTGTCCAACAGGAAAATTCAGCCTGGCTTCACTCCACTTTCCCCAGGCTCTGGCCTCTGGGCAGCTTTGGAGGGGCCAGGACCATCGGAGATTCGCCTTTGAACACCTTTCCTTCCGTACCACCCACCCAAACCCACATGGTGAGGTGCCCCCAGTGTGGCCTATCCCATCCAATGCCACCTCAGAAGACACAGAAGACACAAACTAGATCCTCAACCATCACCAAGCAGGCCTGTGTGACCAACGGAACCGCAAAAACCCTTTGGCCCTCTGAGCACTGTACCTACCCCACCCCAGCCTCTGATAGCTGTGACCACACTGACCAGCCTCGAATGCAAACCTGGGGAGAGTGCAAGGGTATTGAATTTGCCCGATTTCCTTTGATCCCCTTCTTTAGATCTTGATTGGCTTTGTCTGATCCTAGAACCAGGCAGGGGTCCAATAAAAAATGGCTCTAAGTGTTCTATATTAACAATCAGGTTACATTTATAGCCAGAGAAATGAAATGACACATAAACACTGGCAGTGAGGTACAGAAACAGCCTGACAGGTTCTGGGCTGGTGTGTGTGTGTGTGTGTGTGTGTGTGTGTGTGTGTGTGTGTACTGAGACTTGACCTCAGGGCCTTATGCTCGTGCTTGGCTTTTGGCTCATGACTGGTTCTCTACCACTTGAGCCACATGTCCACTTCCAGCTTTTTGCTAGCTAATTGGAAATAAGAGTCTCTTGGATTTGTCAGTCCCTTTCTAGCCTGTAACTGTGATCCTTGGATCTCAGCCTTCTGAGTGGCTGAGATTACAGGCATGAGCCATTGGTGCCCTGTGGTTTTGCTTTGAGTTGAACAAGGCTTTCACAGGTGGCTGCTTGTGACTGGCCAAGGCTTAGCCAACAACGGGCAGCCAGCATAGACAAAAATGTTCTCACAGTCAAGTTAGTTTGCAGGTTACCACGTATAGTGAAACGGTTAGGCCAAACTTAAAATATGTATGGAGGCTGCTTTAGGCCAAATGACTCAGTGTAACAGTAACAGCTATCATGGCTTAGCACCGTCTAGAGGATAGCGGAGTATCTGGGTATGGCAGGCCGTTGCTGTGGCTGTCTGCTGTGCCCAGTCCCTCAGCGAGCGTCTCACCACCCATCACCATGCAGGTACAGATCAAGGGGGAAAGTGAGGCAGGAGATATAAATAAGGAGACAGAAGTTATATTCATGTTAACAAATCTCCAAATGGCCAGATTTAAAAGCAAAAACCAGACAGGGCATGGATGACTCATGCCTGTAATCCTAGCTCCTCAGAAGGCTAAGATCTGAGGTTCCTTGTGCAATGTCATCCCAGGCAGACAACCTCAGATCATCTGTCTCCACAACCGGCCAGAGTGTGTACCTCTGCGACTCTCCTTTCTGTGAAATGCCTTTCGCGAGGGTGTCCCAAGGGCCTGTGACTTTGCATGGAAGCCATTGCCCACCCTCTGTCCTTGGAGGAGTTGTGAAGACATCCTCGCGTGGTTGTGGGGACAGAACATCTCAGGGCGTCTCCTGTGATGCTGGCTGTTTGCTCTAAGATGATCAGAAGAAGGCACTGCCTATGTGCGGGGCAGTTTGCCTTACACATGAGATGCTCATCTGAATCTTCTTTTCCCTTCTGGAACAAGATGACAGCCAAGAGACTGCGGCAGAGAACAGCTCACATCACAGGCCCAGATACACAGTTGGGGACTTTAGTCAGTTCTCAGGGCCCAGCAGAAGCCTCTTATAGGTTGCTTCTTACAGCTCTTAATTGACTTTTGTTTGTGATTCTCTAATGGAGCCATTTATCATCTATTTTGTGCAGATGAGCTGAGCAGACAAGGTTGGCTTCACAGAAGGAAAAGGATTACAGAAAGCAGAAACAAAATAAAAAGTAGATTGATCATTTCAAACTCCTTTCCCTTGTAAAGGTCGAAAAGCAAAAACTTCCTTATTTGGCAGATCAAACTGGTCTGTTGGAAATTTGACATTGTCTCTCTTGCTCTTGCTCTCACTCTCTCTCCTAATTTCTTAGAAGGTCAGGGAGCATTCAGGAAGGACAGATACATGAGGAGCCAGGAACATTAGAATTTAGAAAGATTAAGCCCAGTGCTGGTGGATGATGCCTATAATTCTAGCTACTCCGGAAGCTGAGATCTGAGGTTTACAGTTCAAAGCCAGCCCTGGCAAGAAAGTCTTTGAGGCTCTTATCTCCAATTAACCATCAAAACCCTGGAAGTGGAGCTGTGGCTCAAGTGGTAGAGTGCTAGCCTTGAACAAGAACACTATGGGGGAGTGCTCAGGTCTTGAGTGCAAGCCTCAGTACTGGTGTATGTGTGTGTGTGTGTGTGTGTGTGTGTGTGTGTGTGCATACACACACACACACACACACACACACACACACCAGAGTCTGCAATCTTAGGCTGGGTGGCCAAGCAGCATTCTTGTACGGTAGGACCGTCCTGGCTTCTTCCTGATTCTGGCCTTCCAGGGCCCATGACAGGGCCAAGGCCTTCTGAGTGCCGTCTGGTAGCCATCTTCGTAGGTCAGCCTCAGAGGCCACTGGCAGGGCCTTGGAATCAATCCTGCAGGACTTCCAAGGGCAGTGCGGGCCCAGGCTCGGGAGCCCTACAGTGGCACCTCCCTGGCAAACACCAACAGCGGTGCCCCCCCACCCCCCACACACGGTGCCACTTTGTCACCCAGGCAACACAGAGCCTCTGCAGGAGGTCAGCGCCCCAGTCCATTAGTCGCTTGGTTGGGAGGTGCTGGGAGCCTGGAGCCCGAGACACTCACAGGCACCCAGAGCCCTGGGCAGGGCAGCGCCCCACAGGAGACAGACCTGCTGGTCCCTGTCTGTCCCTCCCTGCACGGTGGCTGCCTCTGCTGGTGCAAGCCCCAGCCACCCCCTGAAGCGGGAAAGGAGGCAACCAGAAGTAGGCTCCTGGCTTCTACAAAGCAGTCCAGGCAGCCCCCACGAGTCCCCCCGCCCCCCCCCCCCCCCGGCATCCTCCAGGCACAGGGCCTCCAGCTCACGGTTTGAGCATCTACCATCTTCTGAGTGCCGGGCCAGGCAGTGGAGAGAGCCACTCTAGTCCACGTCACCCTCTAGTTGAATTCCAGCAAGGGAAACCAGAAGAAGATGGGGTGACAGCACGGGCCCTGAGAGGGGTGTGAGGATGTGGGGCCTGCTCCCGCCGGCACCTGCGCTGCTGTGCAGCTTCTGTGTGGAAGGACTGCCCGATTGCTCCAGTGAGAAGGGTCCCAGGATGCATTGCGATGTCTGCCGCAGAGCGGAGATTGTCGTCGCTCGGTGTCTTAAGTAACGAGCACAGGGGACTCACGCTTGCTTGTTTGCCAGGACTTGAACTCAGAGCCCTGTGCTCTTGCTCAGCGTCCTTGCTCATCTGCACTCTACTCGGTGAGCCACACCTCCAGTCCTGCTGCACGCTGGGTCTGGAGGCCTTTTCTGCCTGGGACGGCTTTACCAAATGGAGATCCACTGATCTCAGCCTCCTGGGAAAGTGGAGTAACAGGCGTGGTCCCAGTGGGCTCGCATTACTTTGACCAGAGCAAACACGTACTATTTCTCATCTATCAGGTGTGGCTTGAACTGAGCCCCAGTGGTGATGCCAGGTGCACATGCTTGAACCGTGGATGGGGAAACAGAACCCCACAGTGACCTGCCCAGAGCTGTGGCAGTCCAGCTGGGGTGCTAGTATCTAACCTCCTCCTTCCTGGGCAGAGAAAGGAAGGCGGGGGGGGGGGGGGTCCTGGTGAGGGACAGAGAGAAGGCCACATGTCCCTCTGGCCTGGGGTCAAGCTGTGGTCAGTGCAGGACATTGCCCCTGTATTCATTTCCCTGTGACATCTTTTTGCTTTTTGTGTACCTGCCCTGGGGCTGGAACTTGGGGCCTGGGCACTGTCCCTGAGCTGTTTTGCTCAGGCTGGTGCTCCACCACGAGCCACACACAGCTCTACTTGCAAGGCAGAGCGCTCTGATGCGCTGGGGAAGGCTCCTGGGGGACAAAGCCTGAGGCCTGGGTGCTGAGCTCCATCAGGCGGCTCAGCCCTGGGCAGGAGCAGCACCAGCCCAGCTTGGTGAGCCCGGGCCTGCCCTCCTGCAGTCCTGGAGAAGAGCTGGGCTCTGTGTGCCCACCACATGCTCCTGTCTGCCTCTGAGGCCTTCTGTTTGGGGAGCCCCAGGCCCCTTGCACATGAATAGAGAAGCAGGTGACGCCAGGGAAGGAAGCTGCTTGGGAAAGACGTCTTACGGCCTTTGGTGCCAAGTTCTGTTCTGCTCCCGAGGGCCTCTGGCACCTGCTGGGAGCTGGCTGGCTCGCTGAGCACTGACCCCTGGAGCCCCACCCCTCTAAAGGTGAGCTGGTGACGTCAGTAGCCCCCTGTGGACAGTTCCCAGCAGTCCCCCGCTGCTTCTCAGGCACAGGTGACAGAAATCTGGCCCCACTGCTGCTGCGGAGGGAAGGCAAGGGCCAGGAGGGGGTCGGCTTTGTTTGTTGACTATAAAAATGTCAGCTCCTCGGGGCAGCTTCTTGAATCAATATTTGCTGTTCTGAGGCTAAGTTCAAATGCCCAGTAATCCGCTCTGCCAGGCCTCTCCCTCCCTCACCTGGGTGAGGACTCACGGACCTGGCAGAGCTCTCTGGCCTGGCCGGGTGCCCGTCCATGGCTCCCATCCCATCCCACAAGGCCCCCCCTCCCCCGCGGGATGGCAGGCAGCACCCCGGGGCTGCCCTGTGGTCCTTCTGCAGATCTGGAAAATGGGCAGAAATCTCGCAGAAGACTCCAGAAGAGCAGCCCTGGGCTTGGCTACTGGCAGGCTGGACAGCTCTCTGACAGCAAGGATGGCAAAGGTGACAGCAATGGCGGAAGCCACCTTGAGAGCTTCCAGGTGCAACTGTAATCCTGTCCAGGGCAGAGAGCTGGGGTCCAAGCAGGGACATTGGCCCTTGGAACTTCTGTTCCAGTTTTTACTTTTCAGCTAATGCTTTCCTGGTGACCTCTCCACTTCAGACAAAGGGATGTGGATGGAGAGATGGGGGAGCTGCAGGTAGACAAATCTGTGTGTGACCACTTTATGCTGTGTGACTTTCAGCTGGCTACTGAGCCTCTCTGACCCTTAGCTTCTCATGGACAAGATAGCACTGGGCTGCTGTGAAGAGCTTGGTGGGGCATGTAGACTGCACCTAAAGTGCCCAGTGGGCACCTGGCACCTAGTAGATGCTCCACAGTGCTCTCCTCTCACCCATGAGCCCTGCAGGTAGGTACAACACCCATCCCCGACACTAGCCTGAGTCCAGGAAACCGCCAAGCCCTCCACAGGAAGACGGTTTCCAAGGCCCCTGCCTGCACCAACTGGATGTGGAGTTCAGCTGGGCTGTGAGAGCAGGGCAGGGCAGCCTGAGGCAGTGCTCACAGGGCCTCAGGGCTGGGAAGACAGTGCCCACAGGGCCTCGGGGCAGGGCAGTGCCCATAGGGCCCTAGGGCAGGCAGCACCCACAGGGGCCTCAGGGCCAGGCAGGCAGTGCCCACAGGGGCCTCAGGGCCAGGCAGTGCCCACAGGGCCTCAGGGCCAGGCAGCACCCACAGGGGCCTCAGGGCCAGGCAGGCAGTGCCCACAGGGGCCTCAGGGCCAGGCAGTGCCCACAGGGCCTCAGGGCCAGGCAGTGCCCACAGGGGCCTCAAGGCCAGGCAGGCAGTGTCCACAGGGGTCTTGGGCCCAGGCAGGCAGTGCCCACAGGGCCTCAGGGATGGGCAGTGCCCACAGGGGCCTCAGGGTCGGGCAGGCAGTGTCCACAGGGGTCTTGGGGCCCCTCCTCTCCCTCTTCTCTTTCCCTCTCCTTCTTCCCTTTCCCCTTCCCCTCCTGCTTCTCTTCCTCCTCCACCCCCCTCTTATCCTACTCCCAGGGCCACCTGGGCTCTCTTGGAGGCGGGGACAAGGCACCCCTTAATAGTTCTTCCCCAGGTCAGATGAGCCAGTGCCCGAGACGCTCATCTCCAAAACCCAGCAAAAATCCAGAAGTGGGAGGTGTGGCTCAAGTGGCAGAGTGCCAGCCTTGAACAAAAAAGCTGAGTGAAAGATCTAGGCCCTGACTTCTAGCCCAGGAGAAGAGTTGAAAAGAGCAAATGCATACTTTTAAACAGTTTTTCACAGGTGTGACTTTGAGATTGTCATATCTAACACAGCTATATCCATCATGTGAATGTGCATGCCATTAAAATTATTTACTAGAATATTTGCCTTCGAATATAAGTGCCATTGTCAATTTAGATATATTTCCTGGTTAGCATCTACTTATAGGTATCATCTGTCTCAAGTCTATCGATCAGTTGACTATAAATGTGTATGCGTTATTTAAAACTCAGAGGGATGCAATAACTAATGGATAATTTAACAAAAAATGATTACTTAGGACATTCAGAGAGGAAACACACTAAGTTGCTAGGAAGTGTGTATGTGAGTGTGTGTGTGCGCGCGCACACATATGTGCTGGTCATGGGGCTTGAATTTAGGGTCTTGAGCTCTCACTTGGTTTTTTTTTTCTCTCAAGGCTGGTGCTCTATAACGAGTCACATTTACTTTTTGCTAGTTGCTTGGCGATAGAGTCTCACAGACTTTCCTACCTCAGCTGGCTTCGAACTGTGTTCCTCAGATCTCAGCCTCTGAGTAGGTGGGATTCCAAGTGTGAGCCACCAGCACCTGGCTGTCCCCATTTCTTATGATGCTGCTTCCTGCTGTGCTTTGGGACCAAGGCCACACAGGGTCCTGTTCCTGCCCCTGAGCCCCCGAGTCTCTGCCTGTCATGGGGCCTGAGGAGCAGGTGCTCGCCAAGGCCTTCACAGGACTCTGAGCCCAGACTGGCCACTCCACACCAGAATTGCCTCAGACCCCCGATGCTCGCTGTCCCACCTTCACCACCCCAGCCAGAGTTTAAATTACTGGCCAACAGTCTAGACAGGGTGAGGCCTTCCTGGACTCCCAGCTTCTGGACTGTGGGGACAACACAGAAATCTGTACAGGGGCCTGTACAGCACCAGGGTGACGGAAACTATAAACATACTTGTCATGGAGGAAACCTTGCCTGTTTCCCTTTGGTTTCTTTTTCTTTCCTTTTCATTCTGGTATAGGACTTGAACTCAGGGCAGGAATGCTGTCCTTAGCTGTTTTCACTCAAGGCTGGTGCTCTACTACTTGAGCCACAGTCCACTTTTGGCTTTTTGCTGGCTAATTGGAGATGAGAGTCTCATGGACTTTCCTGCTGTGGCTGGCTTAGAACTGGGATCCTCAGATCTCAGCCTCCCGAGAGGCTGGGATGACAGGTGCCCAGCTTGGTTTCCGGTTGTGTAGAGTGTCTCTCCACAAAGCTAGATGAGCATTTCTACTTCCCAGAGGAGGAAGCTGGTGGCAGGGAGGTTGCAGCACACAGCCCGGCCTGCCCAGCGGCCGTCTGGCACACTCTGGCTGGTCATCTGCGACCTGCTCTTCCTCTTCAAGACAATGTGCCGAGAGAGCCTGATCAACAGCTGTGGCTTGGGGCAAGGAAGGGTTTTGTCCCCACCCCCACCCCAGAGCTCCCTCAGGCCCCAGGGCCCCTGCAGGGAGGAGCAGGAGGGACCTGTGGTGGCCAAGCTGGGTGGATGAGGAAGACGGGCAGGAACAGAGCAAGCTCAGAGCACCATGTGCCCTATAAACCCTCAGCCTTTGCCAAGTGGGAAGACACCAACCTTCAGCCGGGCTTCTCAGAAACGGGCATCCAAGAGGTGACAGGGAAGGGCCCACCCATGTGGGCCAGGTGCAGCCTCTTCCCTCTGCACTCCACGAACAGACCGGGGATTCCGAGTATGTAGTGGCGGCCTGCACGGTCCTTGTGCCCAGGGGAGTGGTACACTGGCATGGCGGCGGTGCCCTGTGGCCTTGGGAGGGGCCTGAACTGGAGACAGCGACGTTGCTGCCCCCTGCTCTGACCCCAGCCTGGGTGGACAGTGAACTCAGGACCACAGCCTCCCAGACCACAGGTCCTCCAGGCGGCCTCCCTTAGAGGTCAAATCAGGAGGCTGGCAGGGCTCTGGATTCTGGTCAGGCCTGGGGGCCAGCCAAGATCCAGCTGGCCTTGCCTTGTTCTGGGGAGGTGGAAGGCAAGGCCCAGGCAGACTGGGAGGAGGGCAGGGGCCTGTCATTCTAGAGGCCTCTGCTTTGTGGTGAAGGCGAGAGGTCAGGGTCAGGCCACGGGAACTTCTGGCATGTCGGGTGAGATGTAGTGGCCTTGTGGGCAGAGGCAGCGGCTTCTGTGGCAGTATAGAAGCTCCTTAGTGGCATGGGGACTCAGCTCTGTCCTCTGGAACTGGAGCAGCTCAGGTGCCTCGTCTCCAGTGTGGGTGCGGACGAGCTTGGCAAGGGATCCACAGCAGTGGGGCCTGGGAGGCTGAGGACCATGTCTTGGGCTTTAAAGGGATCTGCACACTTCCCTTCTACTTTCCAGCAGATGCGGGGCAGGCTGGAGGCTGGGCCAGCTCCGCCCAATGCACGACTGGGCCTGGTGATGCCGCCCTGTGCCAGGAGCACTACCGTCCCCTGTCCAGATGAGAAAATTGGCTGAGAGGGAGTGCGTGTGCATGGAGATTTCATGTGCCTGGACACTGTGTGCATGACTCTGAGTGGGACTGGCACTCCCGTCTGGTTTAGTAGCCGGTTCTTTGGGCAGTGGTTATAGCAGCTGGGCCTCCCTGGCTCCGGGGCCTCTGCTTTCTCTGGGCGGCTTAGTGGGCAGAGCGCGCCCTCTTGTGGGCAGCAGTGTGACTGCACTGCCCACTGTGGACTGCTGGAGAACGGAGATGGGGATGGGCAGGCAGGACTGCCGTGGGTCCCACAACGGAGGCCATGGGCAGCAGAGGGTCCTGCTTGGGGTTCAGTGGGCTGGCCTCTTAAGTGCCGGTGTGCACCCACCTCTACGACACTCTCTACAGACACTGAGTCCCCCATGGCTTTACAACCCCTCTTGCCTAAGGAGCCAGTTGGTTCCTGCTCCTGGCCCTGAAGAACCCAGACAGGCACAGCCCCAAGTTCCCCAGTCGTGATGCCTGTTTGGCTGGGAGAGGAAGGCCGTGCTGGCCTGGCCAGCTATGCAGGCCAGGATGGGGTGGATACTTTGGTCCTTGTCTTCCTGGCTTGGAATGCCCTGGGGAAACCCGGGACTTTAGTTCCTTCCACCCACAGAGCTCAGTGTTGAGCTGAGGGCTCCAGCAGTGGCACAGGGCCACCTCCGGCCATGCACCCCATCCCACATGGCCTCTCACTGACCCCACAGGTTAAAATGAGTGCCTGCAGGTTCCTGCACACCATTCCACATGCAGCACCTGCTTACAACACCGTGTCCTACGTGTGCATGCACATGTTTACAAGTTTGAGTCCCGGTGCCTCAGTTTACTTTCCTTTTCCTCAGCAGGGAAGGGTGGGAAAGGGAGGCCAGAGCTCAGGGAGGCTGGAGGCTTGATACCGCCCCTTAGGGCACAGCCTCAGGAGGGCAGGATCAGAGGTTGGGGAGGGAGTGCAGTCCCTGCCGTGCTCAGGCACACCTGAGCAGCTCCGGGTCCCAGATATTCTTCCTTTTTGGCAAGTCTCCTTCAATGGCTGCTTAGGCTGCTGGGCTTTCTTCTTCCCATTCACTTTTACATTTTGATCTGAGAATCCCTTACTAGTCGTTCAATGCTTTCTAAAATGATGTTTCTTTTCTCATCAAAAGTTCATTTGGCTTTTTAAGTTGTCCATAGAAGAAAAGAGATCAGAGTCCCAATTCCAGGGTACCAGGCAGGCACTCGGCACTATTAAGCTATGCTAAATGCTGTGTTGAGCTTTGGTTAAGTCTTTATTGTGAGCAGTCGCCTCCCTCCCCCGCCCACTCCTCCCCCATGCCCCTGGGTAAATGAGTGGAGTCCTCAAGCACAGCCCATTCACTCAGCCCATTCATGGCAGCAGATAGATCCCACTTCCCCAGGCCTGGCAGCCCAGTGAGGATCAGTCAGCCCAGCAGCCCACATTCTGGGAAACAGCAGGACAGCCATCATGACGTCGCAGCTGTGTTGGGCACTTTATGATCCCCAAGAGTACTCCTGCCGCGAAGGCCACTGCCAGGGGAGCCTCTGCAGCTTGTCTGGCCTTGCTCCTGCCGTGGCCACTGCCCTGGGCTTGGGAGGCAGCATCCCAGCAATCCCAGGGCCCTGTGGACGATCTGCGGCCTGTCTCACCCAAGGCCTCCCACTCTTACATGGCCCTCTCCACTTGAGCCACAGCTCCACTTCTGGCTTCTTGCTGGTTAATTGAAGATAGGAATCTCACCGAGTTGTCTGCCCAGGCTGGCTCTGAACTGCCCGCAGTCCTTAGATCTCAGCCTCCTGCTAGGAGGAATGTTAATTACATGCTGACAGTTCATTTGCACCTCAGTGAGATGATGTCCTGTGCAGTCTAGACTGTCTTTATCAAATTAGTCAGAGCTTCTTATTTTTGAAAACTGCTCAGTGGCTTCTGAGAATGTAAGTTCACCATTTTTATACAATCTGATACACCCACAATGAAACTTCTAGTCTAACACTGTAATCATTGGCATCCACTGTGCCAGGAAGAATGGTTTATCACTGACATAAAACAGCTGTTTCAGTTTGACCACAACCTGATGCTTCATGGTATGAGGTAAACATAGTCACACTCTAGCCACCCAGCTGACTTGATTCCTCATGACCCTTAGCCCCGGCTTTGTCCATGCATCACCTAAGCATTATTCTTCTCACGTATTATTAATTGGTGGCACTGGGCTTTGAACTCAGGACTTTGGGCTTGCTAGGCAGGTGCTCAGCCACTTGAACCATGAGCCCAGCTCTTCTTGCTTTATTTTTAGAATAGTCTTTTTTTTTTCGCCAGTCCCGGGACTTGAACTCAGGGCCTGAGCACTGTCCCTGGCTTTTTGCTCAAGGTTAGCACTCTGCCACTTGAGCCACAGCACCACTTCTGGCCTTTTCTAGCTCCAACCTCCACCTCCTGGAAAGCCAGGATGACAGTGAATGCTATTGCATTCTGCTCAGTGACCAAGATGGAAGGCGTGCATTTGCCCACACTGGCCTTGGACCACAATCCTCCTGCTGCCTGCCTCCCAACTCTGAGATCACAGGTAAGCCACCCTATGTGGCCCGGCCATTCTTAGAGGCTGATGATCTCCGAGAGGATAGCTGGACTGGGCTTTAAGGATAACATACACAGAAACGGAGCAAACAAACTCGCTTTGTTAAAAATCAATTCAAATAACCCCTCACCTTCCCAGCAAGCTGTTCTCCTTCTATAACGCCAAGGAATGCACAGATAGGCTGAACCAAATGAAACGGAGTGAGATGAGAGTTAATGTCCTCTAATGAGGCTAGAAAATGAAGCGCTGGTCACACGTGGGTGAGAAGGAAAGGAAGATTGTTATTAACACACACACAGTCACCTTAGGTGTAGAGCCCCATCCCAGCAGGCCAGGGCAGAGCCAGCTGAGAGTGTATGGCTGAGGTCACACCTCCCCACTGAGGACATCCAGACTAGCAAAGGTACACAGTAACATCTCACCTCCCAAGTCATGACGGAAAAGGGGCGACTTTCACCCAGCAAAAAGGAATTTCTGAAGCTCTGAAATACTTGTCTCCCTCCCTCGAGGGCTGAGTTTATTGCCGTGATATTTGGGGGGAGATCTTTGTAACATTCCAGCCACTGCCAAGGGGTTCTGCCTCAAGCCCTCTGCGGTGGTGAATGGATGCACGAGGACCCCCCAAGCCCCACAACTCCATCATGCTGAGCACGCGGGATCTCAGAGCAGGTCACATAGTGTGGTGGGGGACACTACCACCCCCTCCAGTTGCCTGTTTTCCTCTACGATACCCCCCCCCCCCAATCATCTGCCATCTTAACATGGATACATGCACACACGTGCTATGACAAAGACACTGCAGCTGTGAAGGGAAAGAGGGAGGGAACACCCCAGGATAGCCCATGAGCAGCTCTTCTTGGTGGGCCTCTGACTTAGGCTTCAAGAGGGAGAGAGGCAGGGTGCTCTGTGCCCACCACTGTTCTTAATGGAAGCCACGAAGCCCAGAATTTGTTCTGCTACCTGAGTTTTCCCAATGGTTGGGTTCTGCAGCACCAAGATTGAAATGAATCACGGGTGGTGGGCACCAGTGGCTTGCACCTGTCACCCTAGCTACTCAGGAGGCTGAGATCTGAGGATCATGGTTCAAATCTAGTCTAGGCAAAAAGTCTGAGAGACTCTTATCTCCAACTAACTACCAAAAAACCCAGAAGCAGAGCTGTGGCTCAGGTGGTAAAATGGCATCTTTGAGCACAAAAAGCTAAGGGTCCTCAGTGCAAGACCATGGCACCAAAATGAAGAGAAAATAAACAAAACCCACGTTCTTGTTCTAGATCTCATCTCCAAGAGGTTTGCATGGGTGAATTCCTGCAGCTCGAGCCACGTGGAGTCCTCACTCGTGGGTCATGCACAGGCAGAATGGAGAGAGTGCTTTATTTGGTGCCACACAGCCCTTCTGCTATGGGGTTCTACAATTATTAACACAGGGGGTTAGGGCTGAGGGGAGCTACCTTATTCTACTTCTTTGGACGCTTAATGACAACAAAATGTAGTTTTAGGTTAGCACAAACACATACCATGCAACAGAACATATCTTCCACTTAAAAATGAAGTGAAGGTAAAGCTGCAGAGAGAAGATGCAAAGGTCAGAGGGACTACAAAAATTAAACTTGGGATCAAGGGCTGTTAGCAACTGAGACCTTCAGGCCAAATTCAGCCCTTCCCAAACTATCTGCTCTTGGAAGTAAAACTTTACTGGGACACAGTCACGCCCATCCATTTACATACCACCCAAGCTCCACAGATTAAAAAGTCACACACACACACACACACACACACACACACACACACACACACACACACACACACACACACACACACACACGGGAAAGCCTGCTGCCCACAGATCAGAACCACTCCATCCCCACTGGGTCACACTACCTCCACAGCAGATATCCTTACTTAAATATTCTGTTTATAATCTATGTAGCCCAAGTTAGTAACCAACTGTGTTTTTTCACTACTAACATGTACCACTGTGTTTATGTGTCTATGCAGACAGCACAGAAGAGAGGTGCTACCAAGCTGAGTGCAAAGAACTCAACATATTTTTGTTGTGAACTATTATTCAGAACTTGGGAGTGCACGAACACTGTCACTAGTACAAGGTACGCCTGGGATGAAGGCTGACCCATAAAGGAAATGACAAAAAAAATTGATTATAAATAACCAGCACTTCTAAAAACAGTGATTGAATCATGTAATTAAAATTGATATAGCAAAATAAAAATGTTTTTATTTCTAAAGTCAATATTTTAGTCAAAGGTGCATCAGAAAACACATATTTGACATTTTTTTCCAGAGACTTTAGTTATTTGCTACAATTGTAACTGTCAGTATGATATAGTAACACATTGCTTAAAATATATTATAAACCTCTTCTCTTCTTCTTCAGATGTTCTCATATTTCCAGCGCCACACACAGGGCTGGCACGAATTTGGAATCCATGTGTTTCATACTTTTATTCATATTCTCTCTCTCCCTCTCTCCTCTCATTGAGAGCAAGTGCTCATTCATGAAAATGGCAAGCACAGGTTTTACTAACGAGTGTGAAGGTTTGACAAAGACTTTGGGAAATGAGAGGGTGAGAGGTTCGGATGCTTAACATCTGGGGAGGTTCCCGATGACACTGGGGACATTGGTAACATCAGAGAATCAGGGCGAGGCGGCAGGAATGAGTCCCTTCACCCTAGCCTGTCCTCTTACATGACTGGAAAAGTGGGTGCATCCCACCCACCAATAGGTGGGATACCCTGCGCCCTGCCAGGGGACTTACTTTTCTACACAGAGAGAAAAACAATTTTAGAGCCTCATTCTCTTGGTTTCAACATTTTCATATTGCTTACTAATTTTAAAAAAGGTTGTTTGAAGCAAACAGTGTAAATTCTAAAAGAGAAACCGGCAGAGAAGGTTCAACATTGTTAAGATGCTCAACACTGCTTTCTTTTTGAACTGTGTGGCTTCTCATCCAAACGCAGTGGGACGTGTGAGCCCCTGCAGAATGCTGGCTCCTTGAATAAGTTCTAGGTGAGTACTCAATGCAGTTCAATGAGGTCTACAAAATACAAAGAGCAAAATGGACAAAAGAAAAGAAAAGCTCTTGAAAACTAAGGGATAGGAGATAGGACTGATGTTGGAGGAAATTGTAACAAAAATAAAACGACCCTGGCAAGTCATTTGTACCTGGCTTGAATTGCCTTTGGTATTCAGACAAGAAAAAGCACTGGAGAGGTGCAGGCCTCCTGAACACAAGGCAGGCAGGAGTGGAACAGGCCCTGCCATGACACCCCACTTGTGTCTGAAATGGCCCAGCTGTAGAGTGCCCCCCGACCCCCGGCCCACTCATAGTGAGACACAGATACTGCCCCCCCCCCATTCTTCTGACCAGGGGGAAGGCTGGCTGTGATTGCACAGACTGGGTCTCGGGCAACTCAGACTTTTCATTAACTGGTGTGGGTGGGTATGTGCTCTTGTCTCTCTACTGAGTTTTTCTCTTCCCAAAAAAATCATAATCCATCTTTTCGTGTCACAAATTTTAATTTTCAAGTAATAAAGGATTATAATTTCTGAAAACATACTAAAATTGAAACCTCTTAAAGACTTAATACAACTGGCTTTTGACCCTTGTTTTCTGTGGATATTGACAGGGGGTAGTAGCTATCACTCACTGATCACTGAATAAACTGTGGGAATCACTTGATGACTTGTGGTGTAAGATGACCATCCTTAAAAATGTTTAATCATATTAATTTATTAAACTCCTACATGCTAACAGAGGTTAAAAAGAAATGCTATAAAATGAGGAGTTAAGTCTTCAGAATTCCAAAGCAGGCTTCTTGGACCACTCTGCTTCATGAAACACTCAATTCAGAGTAAATAGTAGCTTAATTGTACCGGTTCCAAGTTTTTTATTCATGTCAGTAGAAGATGTTGGTATTAAGTGAAAATAGGAAAAAATGTCTTGCATTGTCACAGAAATTCAAGGGACAGAGATTTTATAAGCATTAGTAATTTTCTTACATTATAGTTCCTCATAATTTAAGCTTTATTCTAACAAAATATAAAGAAATAGTAATTTCTTTATAAAGACAGATCCATGTGAAATCTGATGGTAAGAGGAAGTCTCTTGGGCCCACCCCAGCTTAGTGGGATGTGATTAATTACACCATACACTTAGCACTGAAAATGGTTTTGGAGCTATTCTCATTAACTCTTTGGATGTATATAAATATTCTCAGAGAAACTAAAAGACAAATATTGGTGAACCTCTCACCGATCTGATGAGATAATAAATAAACGATGCCCTGTCCTCGTTCCAGGCAGAGTGCTTCGGGAGGGCTCACTGTGTGATGCCGCCACCTGAGTAAGCACAGAAGGAGCTCAGGGCTGCGGGGCAGCGTGGTGAACTTGGCCCAGCCACCTCAGTAAGGATGGGAGACGCGTGACTCTAGCAACCAATCGTGACTTGGTGGTGACTTGTTGGCTTAGAAAAACAACCTTCCAGCAAAACCAAGAATTCCTGTAGGAATAGGGTTCGGGGCCATGGCTGGCCTACTTCCTCCACTTCCCATCACGCTGCCGTGACCGAACCTCTACGCAAAGCCCAGGCCAGGCCCGCAGGCCGGCTCCGCATACACCCGCGTCGGTAGAAGAGATTCTTTAGGATTCTTTGTGAGGCCGTGCCCACAGAGAGAGAGGATCAGATTCAACCAAGAAACGTCAGTGAAGCAGATGGGGATGGAAATGGCTGCCAGTCTGGTAATCCAACAGGGAACTGGGATCTCAGAGCAGGTAGGTGATTCTGGTCCCTTACCGAGTCGCCTCACTGCTGTGGCGACCACGCTGTGGGGTTTTCGTTGTCATTCTTACTTTATTCCCTTATCAGAAGGGAGCACGGGGATGAGCGTGGGAAGTGTGTGCTCTGAGGCGGCGGGGCGGTGGGAGGAGGAAGCGCACGCGGGGCCGCTGCAGCTCCTGCCCGTGCTCTGTGCCGATGGCTGGCTGCGGTGTGAGGCCCAGTCTTCAGGTCACCAGCGCTCTGCCAGGCCCGGGCCAGAACATGTTTTGGTCAGGTATAAAATGGAATCATTTTCAAAGTTGATACATCTACAAGCTGGAGAGTCCACAGGAAGTCACCTGTCCGTGTTGATGCCAGGTCGTCTTTTCAGAGCCGCCTCAGCAGTGGTCCATGTAAACAAAGCCCAGGGGCGCGCCCGCCCTCACCGGACGGCAGGGTCGCCCGCCAGCGTGGTGTTGGCAAGGTGCAGCACAGGCAGCGGGTGCGCCTCCGTGTTGAACACCCAGTGGTCTAAAGGCAAGAGGTCGTCCCCGGAGAACAGCAGATACAGGTACCTGGGGAGAAGGCAGGGGGAGCTTTATTAGAACACAGCAAGAAACGAGAGGCCTCAGTACGCCAGCAGAGGAAACTGCAACTGCTCCTGAGCAACTCCGAGGAAGAACACGTTGTAGAAACCCAAGCCACCCAAATGACCTAAATCACAGAAACTGTGCTCCAGAACAGAACACGAAGAAACTCAGCGAGATGCACAACCAGACCTGTTGAAATGAGGTAGGTTAAAATCCAAACCTGTGCACCTATCTAAAGCATATGAAACCATGCCGTAAAACATGGCATAAAATAAATAATACCTTCTTCATTTTTCAAAGGTATTCTTGAAAAAATGACATATAGTACCAATAATAAGTTGTGATCACCTACACAGTTCATGGTGCAACTAGAAATGAATCCATGTTTCTTAATAACAAACACTAAGGAAGGGCTGGGAATATGGCCTAGTGGCAGAGTGCCTGCCTCGTATACATGAAGCCCTGGGTTCGATTCCTCAGCACCACATATATAGAAAAAAGCCAGAAGTGGCGCTGTGGTACAGTGCTAGCCTTGAACAAAAAGAAGCCAGAGACAGTGCTCAGGCCCCGAGTTCAAACCCCAGGACTGGAAAAAAAACAAAACACTAAGGAAAGCGAATAAAGTGTATTATTAGAATCCAGAAAGGCTTTTACACCACTCCTAATACACTGATAGTTATGGGTTTTGTAGTTCTTGGTATGGCAAGCTATTAAGGAAGTTTCAGAAACATCTATTTCTAGAAGGTTTAGTAACATTTTCCTTTCCAATTCAACTTGTCAGTTAGTGGGTCCACTGCATCTTGATTGATGTCACCCTTCTTATGGTTCTCCCCCCTCTTCCCATCCCCCCTCTGCCCCTCAGGAGGCCTGGTTCATTTTCACTTACACTGAATCTTACAACTGCATTCACCCACCCTTCTTCATTTGTCTGCCCCCTCCTCTGATCACCCCCTTGACAAAACACGTTTCCCTTTCCTGATATTTATTTTGTGCAACTGTCAGTTAGAAGGGTTAGCAATTGCTTTTACAAGTAACAGCACAGTGCAGAAAAAGACAAGGGTGGCAACCTCACCAAGAGCACTACTCTACTGGCAACAACAGTCACCTGAAATTAACCACAATGACTTACCACAACGCCAGGCCTCTGGGGCATTGCCAAGGTGTACAGAAAAGCTATAAAGTCAAGGGAGGGTCTGGCTAATATGTATACACAAGACTCTAGGTCCATCCCCTACACCACAAAATCCAGACAAAACAACAAAAACCACTAGACAGGAAATCTGCATTCTAATTCGTGTGTGTGTGTGTGTGTGCGCGCACGCGTGTGCCAACACTAGGGCTTGAACTCAGAACTTGCACTCTCTCTTGGCTTTTTGCTCAAGGCTAGTACTCTACCACTTGAGCCACAGCTCCACTTCCAGCTTTTGGGTGGTTAACTGGAGATAAGAGTCTCACAGACTTTCCTGCTTGGGCTGGCTTCAAACAGCCACCTAAGAAGCTAGGATTACGTAAGTGAGCCACTGGCATCCAGATCTCTAAGACTCGACCTCAGCAATACCCTGCTGGGCCTTAAGGGCTCAATGAAGAGTGTCTTTTAAAAATCAGCATGTGGACGCCTTCTCTGGTTCCTGTCAGGAGCTGTGGATGACAGTAAACACGGCATGGAGGAATGTGGTTTATGAGGTGAGCTTGAACAGGGAGTGATGGGTTCCATGTCACTCTCTAATCCTAGACCTGGGATCTGTGTGACCTCCCTTACCGGCCAGGCTGCTTGGCAGAGGTGGGTGCTCCCAGATCTTCTGGGGCACAGCATAAGACCACATGGCCTGGTTAAAGTGAGACCAGAAGCACACATGGGATGTCTCCAGGCACAGTGGCAGTGCCCCGACCCCTGGTTAAATGTGAGCTAATGTACACAGGTGCATCTTAATCGTATCACCAACTCCACCAATGGATTGTTTTTATAAGCAAAAGGAAAGGGAGCGGTTAGAAATGGAAATTATTAGTCCCACCCTAGATGTCCCAAAACTCTGTGTCTGTGTCTAGTAATCTCCGTGACAAGAAGCATTCCCAAGCTGAGCAAGGGACTCACACCAAGGCTGAGAATGGGACTCACACCAAGGCTGAGCACAGGGGCTCATGCCTGTAATGACAGCCACTTGGAAGGAAGAAGGATCAACTTCAGAGCCCCCTTAGAGTGACAAGGTAAGAGGATATACTATTTCAACAAACAAGTTGGAAGGAGTTGCACACACTTACAATCCTAACTATAAAGGGGGAGCGGGGGGAGGTGCAGGAGCCTGGTCAGAAGCAGAAATGCAAGATCCTACAGGAAAAGCAAAGCAGCAGGTCTAAGGACATAACTCAAAAGACAGAGCTTGGCCTGCAAGTGTGAGGCCCTGAGCTCACTCCTGCTGCTCCCCACTAGCTAGAAGTACCAGGTGATTCTAATGTATACCAAAAGAGCTAGAGTAAAATCATTTAAAGGCACTGAATATTCAACAAAATCTCTACCTTATAGTCCCTGTCATTCTAAAATGCAGCTAAAGATTTACAATTCTATGAAAAGTTAGAGTAAAATTTAGTGTGATAAATCACAGACATAAATTCATTACCTAGAAACCAGACAGCATCTAGTCTATACTTTTTTTTTAAAGTAAAGGAATACAGAAACACAACATAGGCATACAAAAGAACACTACTCAGCCTCAGCCATCAAAAAAGCCATGAAATGCTGTCATTCAGGACAGGTATGAAACGAAGGGCTAGAGGAGAACTAACCACAGACAGGAGGGGGAGGCAAGGCTGTCGAGTGGAGAAAAGGAAGGAGGGGCAAGGTCACCCAGCCAAGACTAGTGACAGACAGACAGACAGACAGATGTTTTAAAAGAGAGATTTTGAAAGCTGTCACCATAAGGAATTGATAGATGTTTTAAGAGATGAATATAGTTAATCTGATTTAAATATTACACAACAGCACCAATAGCAAAATATGGTATGTTATCTGTTGATACATATAACTCTATAATTATGTAATTGTGTTTGCTTCACTTACTTTAATGTCTCAGCCAGGAAGAAGCTCTGCTGGACGTCGTCATGCGTGGGAGTGGGGGAGTATACGTCCTTGACCCCCGAAAACCCGCCGCTGACCCGGCAGTGCTTCTCAATGGCCTGTGAAAGACATGCCCAAAGACACGGGGTGTTAAACAGAGAACAGTGGATGATCACCACTAAGAGCTCATGAGAGCTGCATTATTTTTAATTATAACAAATAACAAATAACAAACGAAAATATTCACATACTGAAAAAATAAACATGTGGAAATCTCTACCTAACACTCTTCAATCTCTCTCATTCATTCCTTTGTTTTTAAAGACAGAGTCTCTCTAGATAGCCCACAGTTGACCTCAAACTTACAGAGCTCCTGCCTCTGCCTCTGCCTCTGCCTCTGCCTGCAGGGGGGGACCACAGGCAGGCCCCACCATGTTTAATCATCCTACAGTATTTCATATTCCTTTAACGTAGATGTAAAATTTAGGCTGCTTGTTCTCAATTAGGAACCTGTCTACAACAATAGAGTATTCATTCTGACAAATCAAGACAGGTCAGCTTGAACTAGAAATTTGAGTTTTACTTTTATCACTTCCAAGGAAAAACGAGCCCAGCTGCTAAGATGTGGTTTCTCAGGCGCTCCCTGCGGTGAGCATGACAAGAGGTACTTCAAGCTACAACAGTTCACAGCCCATGGGACCTTTGGCTGTGTGCCCAGGCTGCTCCAAGACAGTGGACACACGGACTTGCCCACACCCAATCAACCTGAGGAGGCCACCACGCCCCGATCCGATGTCCACGTGGGGCAGAGTGCTCCCCGACCCACTAGTGTGCCCTAACTCCTCACTGGAAGGAGCAATCCTAAACTCATGCCTCCTATGAAATCTTTTTTTTTTGGTCAGTCCTGGGGCTTGGACTCAGGGCCTGAGCACTGTCCCTGGCTTCTTTTTGCTCAAGGCTAGCACTCTGCCACTTAAGCCACAACACCACTTCTGGCCGTTTTCTGTATATGTGGTGCTGGGGAATTGAACCCAGGGCCTCATGTATACGAGGCAAGCACTCTTGCCACTAGGCCATATCCCCAGCCCCTCCTGTGAAATCTTTGTGGACACATCTAAATAAAACAGGGTGAATCAAGCAATCTACTAACAACTAAACTTTGAATTCAAAGCCATCCATTATCCTGCATGGCTCACAACTCAGAATTACATGGAAAGCACTTTGGTTCTTTTCTTTCTCTCTCTGAGACACTGCCCAAAGAAGGCAAGAAGAACTCATCTTTGCTGATGTATGACTTATGGTTTCTAGATCTTGCTTCTCTTCCTGATCTGCTTTTCTTTTTCTCCTAAAAACTAATGAGCAGTGGGAGTGTTCAAATTGTTCATTCATAGTCCATTTTATCATAGTTGGGTTTAAGGCTTTCTTACCAAAGGAATCAATGCTTTCATTGTGTGTGTGTGTGTGTGTGTGTGTGTGTGTGTCTACATAAACATACGGGCGCACGCACGCACACACACACACACACACATATGTATGTATGTTGGTCCTGGGCTTGAACTCATGGCCTGGGTACTGTCCCTGAGCTTTTGTAGTGATCTACCATATGAACCATAGCTCCACTTCTGGATTATTGGTGGTTAACTGGAGATAAGAGTCTTACGGGCTTTCCTGCTTGAACTGGCTTCCAACTGTGATCCTCAGATCTCTTCTGAACAGCTAGGATTATAGATGTGAGCCACCAGTGCATATTTAGATATTTTAAACATTCTGAATACAAGGCATGATAATGCAAAGAACAGATCACCATCATAAGAACTGTCAGAAGAGTTCTGAGCAAGCAGCAGGGAGGCGGGGCTAAACTTGAAGCCATATAGAGTGCACGCCCTCCTCCCGCTCATTTTCACATATAACCTACTTGAGCCTGACAGCCTGAATATGCAAGTGCTACAGCTAAGGCTGCCAAGGCGATGAAACAGCACTCCCGCACTCTGTGGGGAGAGCCAGCTGATGGCAAATGTATTCAGGTGTGTAGCCTCCTCCTTGGTCTCCATTCTCCATCTTCTCCTTGTGAGATACTGTTTAAACTCAAGTTTAGAATATAACTATCTCCATTCTTGGTCTGCCCAGGTTATGTAGGAAGCTTGCCTGATCTGTAGAATTATTCTACCTTTTTAGTTAAGCACAATGAAAAACAAAACCAGAACAAACTCCACATGCCCACGTCAGGAAAAGGCTCTCAGTAACCTCCATGCACTGAGCACCAACGGGGTCTCCTTGAATCAGGGACCCAGGGATGCCAACAGGGAAATGGCTATGTTTTATTCAAATTGATAAATAGGCAAGTTGCTGCTGAAATTCTTAGCTACCAAAAGGGGTCTCCTTGGAATCACTGGCCCATAAATACCAAGGGACTATGGTCCTTCGGCCTGTGAGTAGCTGTATAGTCTATAAAGCAGACTCTAACTAGTGCCTCAAATCTGAGTCAGTCAAAGCATCATCTCAACAGAGACATGGGGGGAGACTTCAGGAAAAGATTCACCTTATGATATTTCCCAGTGGGTCTACCACACTATGTGCCCCGTGTGATTCAGATATATCTGTATCTTCTTCTAAATACAAACTACTAAAAAGGAGGGGACAGTCATTAAACAGACACATTCTGGGACCTCACCTACTTCTCTTACACAAATTATTGCTTGGTTTATGTAAGCATTAGTAAGCCACAAAAAGAAGAGTGTGTGTGTGTGTGTGTGCGCGCGCGCGCGCACACACGTCCTATTCCTAAACAACAAAACGGGGCAGCCATGATTTAGCACGTAAGGCTGGTCTTGTGATGGCTCCAATGTTGCCACTGTGTAACACTCTTTACATGAACCAGTATATGCACATCCTGCCCTAATATTCATTGTGTGTTGTTTGCACAGTAAATTTACTACCAACACTTACTCACCCGCAAGTCTTTTAGTCATCCTGTCTAGACTGCAGCCTTACATGATTTGAATATGGGTACTTAATCGCAATTAGTACTGTGTATTGTACCCAGTCAATCTCAGGGGATAATCCCCTTCCCTGAAGGAGAAGCTAAATTTTCATAAAACACAAATGATTTTTTCTTTCCCATTGACTGAGAGAGCCAGGGAGTTTTCAGAACATCTAGCATTTTGTTTTTTTCTTTCCCATTGACAGAGAGCCAGGGAGTTTTCAGAATGTCTAGCATTTTAAGCACACTGCTTACTTAGTAACCATTAAAAATGTCCAACCCTGTGCTGCCTGTAATGGCAGCCACGCAGGAGGCAGAGGTTTCATAGTTCAAGGTCAGGATGGGCAAATGCTGCCCTAAAACGAAAGCAAAAGGACTTGGTGCATGGCTTAAGTCGTAGAACACTTGACTAGCAAACATGAGATCCCGAGTTCAATTCCAACTACTGGCAAAAATGAATAAATTTCAATCCCAAACATAGATACATTTTACCTTTTAGTCTAGAAATGTAATAATTTACTGAGTCTTCCTATAGTGACTCACTGAGGAACTAGTAGGCGAAGGGAAGGTCATCTATTGGCCTATGAACAACTTATGTCTTTCCTTCCCAGAGAAGATGAAGCTACTTATAAAGAGACTGCACTGACACTGCCTTTGTCTCTCCTGGTGTGGCAGACCCTTGTGAAAGGCAAGAGTCACTTAATAACAAAGAGAGTGACAATCAGTTTAAAAAAAAAAAAAAAAAGGCACTCCTGGGAGGGAATGGAGTCAATTCTACACTCAGGGAATTCTATACTCAGAGTTTCTTCACCAGAGAAACGTGAAGTGACTCAAAGCAAAGCGTGGGCAGAAAGGCTCGTTAATAGGTAAAGGAGACAGTGGCTTAGTTACCAGCGCAGCTTCCCAGCCCCACTGCCTGTATCGTGGGTCGTGAGTGAATCGCCACAGGTACCAGTAGGTTTCGATCACTTCTGGACGCAGGATGTAATACTTCTCAGCCTGCCTGACAGCCACGGCCTCCACGGCACCATCAAATTTGAAAGACTCAGGACCCAGCTTCAAAGCTGTAGCAGGACAAAAGAAACAAATTAACAAGACACTGGTGTTTATTTTGCTTATTTGCAACAGTTTCTTCCCAGAAAGAATGGGGTCTGTTGGTGTTTGGGTTTTGTCTGCCATCATTTATAAAATGAGTCACTTTAAAAAGATCCGTCTTTGGTCTTCTTATAGGTTTATAAACATTCCTCTCATTCTGACATGAAATAATTCTCAGAAGAACAGACATCAACATACTGGCTAAAACAACTACCACTGAAAGTCCAAGAGTCCTTAGAAACAAATGAACAGCTAGTCCATCTTAGCCAAAATTATGATATACTTTTAGTGTGCAAATTTTTTTCTAAAAAAATTAAGATAAAAGTTCTTTTGGGGCTGGGAATATGGCCTAGTGGCAAGAGAGCTTGCCTCGTATACATGAAGCCCTGGATTTGATTCTCTAGCACCACATATCTAGAAAACGGCCAGAAGAGGCGCTGTGGCTCAAGTGGCAGAGTGCTAGCCTTGAGCAAAAAGGAAGCCAGGGACAGTGCTCAGGCCCTGAGTCCAAGCCCCAGGACTGGCCAAAAAAAAAAAAAGTTCTTTTGCTCTAGCACACACATACAATGAAACATTTTAGGGTTACATCTTGAATTAGATGCAACAGCTGATTATCTGCTTTTAAAAGAAAATTATAATACGTAAGAAATATAAAACTTAAGCCAACTTTAAAAATAATCACTCTTCACTTATAGCCTCTTTATACGCATTCTAAGAATTTCAGCAGGAACTTGCCTATTTGTCAATTTAAATAAAACACAGACATTCTGTGTGCATTTCAATATGATGTATAACTTCTTCGATGACGGATGCTTTTTGACTAGAGAGCCATAGGAAAAGCTTAGGAAGGACCTAGTGTCGTCTGACCAGTTCTACAGCTGCGGGGTTGCCTGTGTGGTGCCCACGAGGAGGTAGGAAGGTGAGGGGATAAGCAGCCTGAGAGCTCTAGCCTGTGGTGGGGTGAGGGCCCCTCTGTACATAGTGCTGCTTGGACACAAGGTCTTCACCACCACCAAACACACCAGTAATGTTCCCCACAAACCCAGTGGAATAGTGCCTGCCATTTGGTAGGATATACTAAGATCACTAAATTTTGAGCTAATAGTGAAGTGCCAGACTTTGAAGTCAGGCCCCATTTTACCACGCGAACCCCACTTTACCACGCGAACCTGAGATAAGCAGGCCCTGTGAGCAGACCCAGGACAAGCCCATTAGGGCCCAGTCGGTCTAGAACTCTCACCGCTGGGAATGCTTAACTCTGACCACCCCTAGAATCAAACCCTGAGCCAATCAGATTTTTACCTGTATCCTAATCTTGCTTGCTTGAACACCTGATTGTTGTAACTTTGTTCTTTGCCTTTATAAGCCCTGTGTAATCACAGCTCGGGGCTCCCTCCTAACCTCCCCTGTGTCGGTAGGTAGGACGAGGCCCGAGTTGCAGCTCGCTTAAATAAAGCCTTGCCTTGCTTTTGCATTTCGGAATGTCTGAGTCTCGGTGGTCTTGGTGGTGGTTTTGCGACTTGGCACAACAATAGTAATTTTAATTCCAAAAATGAATAAAAATGAAATCTCAAGGCATTATTAATTATATTATAAATGTAGCTGAAATAACTATCAAGGAGAAGGACATGGAAATTCTTAAATATGGTGGCCAAAATGTATAACACAGTTGTAAGAAAATAGAGCAGAAGATGAATACCCTGCAGGGAAGCTAACAAAGCTAGGATTGTTCTTCCTAACTAAAGGATCTAAGTCAAAATCGAAGACAAGAAAAAGCTGTGCAAGACTTATAAATACAGAAGACAAATTAGTCATGTTTTAAGGACTGACCATGATAAAGAGAATCACATGTGAAAATAAGCAGACTAAGAATGAGTACAATAATGTCATGATGAAACGTGAGTGCAGAATACGTAATAGGGAGGTCAGATCTGGCCAGTGGCCATCATTAACTGTGGAAGGGCATCAGATTGACTCCAGGTCAGATTAGAGCAGAAGCCAACTCCATCTTCACTAAGATCTCCCCCACCCTATCCAGGGAAGCTCCCCTTCACTGTGATAAGATTGTGTCAACTGCTTGACCACCTGAAGCATGAAAAAGTTCAAGGAATGTTCAAGGTTAAACCCGTGCCCTCCTATGAGTAGGCGTATCCACCTGCATCATGTGAGCCCCGCCAAATCCATGCGTCAATTCTAACTAGAATGATAGGTTGGTTCAAATAGATACTATGAGACAGACTGTAACTCTATTGTCCACCTACGTGTGGCCTAGCATGCTCTGTAAGTGTTGTAGCTTCGTTGGTCACCTGCATGTGGCAAGTTTGGCTGTGATGTTTGCCTTATAACCAGGCTGGAAGGCCACACGTGTAGGTGGTTCCAGCTCCCAGAGTCTGGGCCCTGATCCTGCACACGTGGTTGGCAGTTTCGGCTCCCGAGTCTGGGCTGCGACCAAGGCGGGTGCTGGTCGGTTCACTTTTTGTTCACTTTTTACTTCCCCAATAAATCTGTCTTTTTGTCATCTTGTAGCTGAAGACTGTGTGGTGGACTCTTTGGGGAACCAGGAATCCCCCCCTCCCTTGGGGGGGACCCTGTTTCATTGTAGTGAACCTCCACTCTACTTCAGAATACATAATTTAAGGCAATCCTGTTTACACCTCTGGTGTTCTATGAGTTTCTCAGAGGCAAGCAAAGTCTGCATCTTGCCACACTTTAACCTGTAAGTACCTAGCATAATGAGTCATGTCAACACTCTTAACGCAGTAACTGATTCTAACAACTCTGCCACATAGCATTTTTAGTATGTCTGCTTTATTAAATTCTGTGATTTAGATCTATTTTTTGATTTCTGACCAAAATCAACATAACAAAAACCATAGCAGTCTATAAGTCCTGATTATCTGTCTTGTCTTTGGTTTTACTTCTCTTGGCTACATGGGGGTGGGAGGGAAGGCACTGTTCCTGACATTCATTCATTCATTCATTCATTTATTTTTGCTCAAGACTACTACTTGAGCCACAGTTCCACTCCTGGATTTTTGGTGGTTATAGAGTCTCTCAGACTTTCCTATCCTGGTGGTTTACAACTGCAATCCTCCAACCTCAGCCTCCTGACTAACTAGAATTACAGGATGGGGCCCCGCCTTCTTGGTTACATTTTAAGGGCTTAACTGACACTCCCTATCATCAGCATGGAAACTGAAGTAGAAGTAGCTGCTGTTTGTAACTCAGATCGCGGACTTAATCTGCATTACATACCAAAGGTAACTGTAAAGCAGCACTGTTCTAGTGTTGTTTTGTGTTACATTTTTCAGAACAATGGAATGCTGATTTAGTCAATCACAGACCTGAGGGGTCAATTTCATCCGGATTACAATTCCTTACTATTAAAAACAACAGGACAGACTTATGAACTAGGGCAAATGTTAAACCAATCATATTTGTGTCATCCTATCTAATTAAAACTTAATCCTAAAGAAATAAATTCAGTTATTTCCTTAAACCAACATCTGTACTTCTCAAATGGGTATAAAAATGTCTAGATTTTAAGCTTTTAGGTTACTCGTTATTTCATAGAAAAAAATTCATTTATTTTTATTTATTTATTTTTATGTTTTGAGGGTCCTTGGGGCTTGAACTCAGGACCTGAGTGCTGTCCCTGAGCTTCTTTTGCTCAAGGCAAGAGCTCTACCACTTGAGCCACAGTGTTACTTCCGGTTTCTTCTTGCTTGAGCTGGCTCTGAACCATGATCCTCAGATTTCAGCCTCCTAAGCATCTGGCTAAGAAAATGCATTTTTAGAGCCAGAGAAAGTCATGGGCATCCAGCCCAGTGTTGTCAACTCTCTTCCACTTTTGTGCTGCTAAGAGCACTTTCAGGCACTGTTTAGAAACTCAGTTGCCCTCTGTGTAGTTCTGATAACAAGCTGTACTGAGTGCCTGGCTAAGAGTATATGCAAACAGATGCTTCAAACATCCTACCAACCACTAGGAATCATCTCACTTTCCAGATGCAGTTTTGAAGATCAGAAAACATTGCATTCTTCCCCAAAGTAGAATCTGAGAGAGTTTCTAATCAAAAGCACTAACAATTGGAAAACTTATTAGTGAACTGAGTAAATGATAAACTATCAGCTGGATACCAACTATATGTTCAAGATAACTGCCATCCATATTTTATTATTCTTATTTTCTCAATCATGTAGGGAAGGAAGTATGACCTAAATCAGTCAGTTTGTGTTCTTTTGAAGAAGCCATTTTACAGAAGCTGAAATGAATGACAAAAATGGGTCCTTATTAAATGAAAATATTAAGGTGTTATTAATACAATACTACAGTAGTGCTGACTTTTACATCCCCCAAACATACTTCTTGTCTTTAAATAATTACTTTAGAATTATAAGAGAAAAAATACCATATTCAGAATTTTAAAAAAATTATATAAGGAAAAAATACATTCCCAGAATTAAAATTAAAGTTCCTAAGAAAACGACTTACTGTGCTAATTAATGTCAAATATTTTGAAGTGAACAGTATTTCTAACTCTTGAGCCTGTTTATTTCATTTAGAGGGTATTTTATAGATTAAGTAATTAGCTTTAGGAATATTCTTACCAGTCCTGTCATATGATTCATGACAAGTTCGGGCAATTTCTGCCCCTAGCTCTAGGTAATGGCCAGCTTTGTCTTTTCTGGAACCATCTGCACCTAGAGCAAACATGCCGCCAGCAAAGCAGGCCAAGTGACCCATCTTCTTTTCCAAGTGCCCGTTCTTCCACTCGCCAATGAAGACTAGCCCGCCTCGGGACTTCTTGATAAGGTGTTTTTCTATAGCCTGAGAAAAAGAAAGATTCAGAATCTTAGGAGCAAATGGCTAGGGTCTAAATGTCTATTTTCTGGCCATCAAAAATGCTGGTAGCATGATATTCTTTCACAAACTGGGAAAATAATCTACAGCAAGTTTTAGAACAGTGATTGATATTGCATATAACCTGGGACAGATACCCAGCTCACTAGCACAAGACAAAGAGAGAAAGGAGAAACTAGGCTTAGGGAGTGACTTTCTATGTAACATCACTACTGTAGCCAGTGTATTCCTGAGCTAAATGAAAGGTGTCAAAATCATGGTGAGAAAATCATGATATCATGACAAAAAGTTACAACCTAAAAGGCTTTGACTATTTGTTTTAGTGAAAACTGAAATAGCCAAGTTCACAAGCAAACCGAAATGTTCTTCATTTTTCATGGAGCTAGATCATTTGACCCCATTAGGTCAGCCCCTGGCACACATTACAAAGCTTTCAAAACTTGTGGGAAAATTAAAAACTAACCCTTAACTCCCAGCCCCTTACTTCTCAAACCCAAGCATTGATTCTAGGTATGGTACACAGATGACAGGTCCCATCCCCGATGGCTCAACCCTCTGCACATGTCCGTTTTACTAAGATGTGGGGATGACAAGGGAAACGTTTTCTATAAGCTGAATATAACGAACAGTAGAGTATAACCATTGTAACACATTGGGAAAATGAGATTTTTAAGAGCTTTGCTTCTTTGGACCATGCTCTCAGACTCTGCTGAAAGGGCAATTGATGAATTCCCTACTCTCCTAAGTATTTCTTTGGAAGACTGTAAGAAACTGTACTAGTTCAGTTCTCTTTGGAGAGAATTACTGGGTATGATTAGGCCTAATTACACTATTTCTTCATGACAATAACCAGGAGCACATGTTTCAAGAGTAAATCCACGTTATTTATTGTGGGCTGTTATCAAACTTCATCAGCCCTGTATTCTCTGTAGTGGCAGGACCACGGAGATCTCCTTATGCTGCATGAGATGCTCACTGAATGACACATTTCTTTACCTGTTTCCCTTACCATGATGTCTAGCACACCTAACAAGCACAGGACATACCTTTGCCTTGGGTTTTTTTTTGGTCTTTTCTAGTTTTGTGTTAGTTTTTTTCTGGAGCTGGGGACTGAACCTGGGGCCTCGCACCACGGAGATCTCCTTATGCTGCATGAGATGCTCACTGAATGACACATTTCTTTACCTGTTTCCCTTACCATGATGTCTAGCACACCTAACAAGCACAGGACATACCTTTGCCTTGGGTTTTTTTTTGGTCTTTTCTAGTTTTGTGTTAGTTTTTTTCTGGAGCTGGGGACTGAACCTGGGGCCTCGCGTTTGCCAGGCAGGCGCTCTTCCGCTGAGCCAGACCCCCAGCCCTAACAAGCACAGGACAAAAGTTTCCATCTTATGGACTTTACAACCACCATATTCTGTATACAAGGTACTCCTTAAATGCTTAAGTACTGGTTATAAGTGTTTTCATTACATTTTTTGTCATTCTTGTTCATTATAACATATCTTACTAGGTTATAATTAACCTATAATTAACCTGTCCTTAGGATCTTACTAGTATAAAAGTACAAACATAGGCAAAGATGGGGCTTTTTATTACTAGCTTTCTTTTGGACTCAGAATAATTATATATGATATTACATATGACATATACAATGCTATATATGATAATATTATTACTCTTGGCTGATCCAGGAAGATCCCAAGTTAGAGGCTGGCTTGGGCTCTGTAGTGAGACCCTGTCTCAACCCTCCCACCACTAGCAGAAAGAAGTTGCACAGATCTTCACTAACATTTACAGTACTGATATTGACAGTTCTGGTATGACCGTGCACCGGCTGAACCTGTAACAATATTGTTCTTGAAGTCACATGAAGATGAACTACTGCCACACAGCAATGAGGACAGACCCGAAACTAGACTGTTCAGTTCTGGCTGGCCTTCAGTGTGTTATGTGAGAAATGGTGAGAATGACTACACCAAAGGGTTAGAATAATCCTTGCACATAAAAGGCATTGTCAAGTGTGTTGCCATTATGGCAGCATTTACCCAAGATGCTCTCCAAGTGCGGATTCAGTAGGTGTTTGGAAAAAGAAAGGTTGATGGAAAAGCACAAAGTCACTAGATATTCCCATCTCTACGGACACTAAATAAAAGTAGTGAAATTTTCAACAATACAGTATCCTAAATTCTTCAACGAGTTCCTTAGCATGTCACAAAGACAAGGCACAATAAGGATTTTCCATTCAAACCCTCGAGCACTGTGTGGCGCACTCTGTGAGCATCATGCACGCACTGCGTTAGGCCACCTACCTCCACAGCATCATCGTACATCTTCCGGGCCTCGTGATCTGTCTTATCGGACATCAGCCATGCCTTCAGCAAGTACTCATAGAAACTGTCCCCCAGGCCACCCACAGACGTGTGGTCTATAACAAGGGAGAGGAGAAGTCAATCTGGCAGGAAAATGTGCAAGCGGACTTTATCTCCAATTAACCACCCTCCAAAAAGCAACCTCAGTCCCAACCTTAAGATACCACAAAAGCCAAAACAACTTAACCCAAATGAAAAATACATAATAAAGTTTGAGACAGGGGCTGGGAGTATGGCCTAGTGGCAAGAGTGCTTGCCTCCTACACATGAAGCTCTCAGTTCGATTCCCCAGCACCACATATATGGAAAATGGCCAGAGGGGGTGCTGTGGCTCAAGTGGCAGAGTGCTAGCCTTGAGCAAAAAGAAGCCAGGAACAGTGCTCAGGCCCTGAGTCCAAGGCCCAGGACGGGCCAAAAATATAAATAAATAAATAAATAAATAAATAAATAAATAAATAAATAAATAAAAAATAAAGTTTGAGACAAAAGACAAAATCTGTAGGGACAAAAAGGACATTAAGGGAGTATTAAAAACAACTTTGTGGGCTGGGGATATAGCCTAGTGGCAAGAGTGCCTGCCTCGGATACACGAGGCCCTAGGTTCGATTCCCCAGCACCACATATACAGAAAACGGCCAGAAGCGGCGCTGTGGCTCAAGTGGCAGAGTGCTAGCCTTGAGCGGGAAGAAGCCAGGGACAGTGCTTAGGCCCTGAGTCCAAGGCCCAGGACTGGCCAAAAAAAAAAACAACTTTGTGCCAGAAAGTTATGGTATTTGGTAAAGTGAACAAATTATTGGAAAGACAGAAATGACCAAAATACACTCAAGAAGGAACAGATAAAACTGAATAACCTTTCTCTATCAGAAAAAAATGAATTAAAAAGTATGTATATATGTATATATACACATACAGCACTCTTTAAAATTTAGGAAAGCTACAGAGTAATATGTCAGTGAACAAAATGAAGTCTCAAAAAACATTATTTAGGGCTGGGGATATGGCCTAGTGGCAAGAGTGCTTGCCTCATATACATGAAGCCCTGGGTTCGATCCCCCAGCACCATATATATAGAAAACAGCCAGAAGTGGTGCTGTGGCTCAAGTGGCAGAGTGTTAGCCTTGAGCAAAAGGAAGCCAGGGACAGTGCTCAGGCCCTGAGTCCAAGGCTCAGGACTGGCAAAAAAAAAAACCATTTACCCTAGGAATACAGGGTAGATATATTATTCAAAATCAATCAAAGTAGCCCACTATATTAACACACAGGAAAAAATAGGATAAGAAAAACAAATTGGCAAAATCTGACTATCATTCTGATTTAGAAAACAGAAACAAAAAAAAATAACCTCTCATCAACCCTAGCAAGTTCCTTCAATGTGACAACAGGAGATAGATGGATTGATACACCATAGATTGGGGGAGTGGGGGGAGCAGGGAATGAGGGCAAGAGGAAAGGAGGGACAGAAAGAGGGAGGGGGGAAGAAAGGGGGAAGAAAGAGGGGAAGGAAAACAAAGCCTATAGCCAGCATCATCCTTGATGATAAAGGACAGGATGCTATCTCTCTAACATCAGGAACAAGACAAAAACATTCACCATCACTTTTCTTAAGCATTAAGTTCTAGAAAGTGCAATTAGGCATAAAAATTAAACAAACAGCTGGGCCTGGTGACTCACACCTATAATCCTAGCTACTCAGGAGGCTAATATCTGAGGATTGAGGTTCAAAACCAGCCCAGGCAAGAAAGTCTCTGAGACTCTTATTTCCAATTAATGACCAAAAAAACCAGAAGTGGATCTGTGGCCCAAAGAGGTAGAGTGCCCAGCTATGAGGGAAAAAAAAAAAAAGCTCAGGGGCAGCACCTGGGCCCTGAGCTCATGCCCTACAATCAACAACAATAACAGCAGTCCGATGGGAAATTAAAAACTAAAATTGTCTTTTATTTGCAGCAAATATGATCTACATAGAAAATTCAAATGGCATTTACAAGTTACTAGAATTATTTGAGTAGAACAACTTACATATATACAAGATTAATGTATTAAAATCAACTAATTATTCTATATTAGCAACAGCCATAAAAGACAAAGAAAAATATAGTCTGTAATAGCATAAAACGTGACATATTTACAGATAAATCTGATAAAATGTGAAAAATCTATACCCTGCACGTTGTAAATTATTTCTGAGAAATTATAAAGAAAAACCTAAATAAATGTAGAGGTAGAAATATTTCGTGGATTGTAAAACTTGCTAGTTGCTAGTAGTAAGAAGTCCAATTCCCCAATATTAGTCCATTGATCCAATGCAACCATAATGGAAGTCCCAGCAGACTATTCTGGAAGACAATTCTGAGTTAATATGGAAGGGCTGGGGACATGGCTTATGGTAGAGTGCTTGACCATGAGACCCAAGGTTAGATCCTCAGCAACACAAACAAAAAAGAATTAAAAAAAAGAAAAAAAATAATCAGATGGAAATGCGAAGAACCTGAGCAGCAAAAATAATTTTGACAAAGAACAAAAAAATTACAGAGCTAACACTACTGATTCCAAGACTTATAAAAAGATACTAATCAAAACATGAGGGTAGCCAGGCACTAGTGGCTCACACCTGTAATCCTAGCTACATAGAAGGTTGAGATCTGAGGATCACTGTTCAAAGCTAGCCCAGGTAGAAGAATCTGTGAGACTCTTATCTCCAGTTAACCAACAAAAATCTCAAAGTGGAGCTGCGGCTCAAAGTAGTAGAGCCTTAGCTTGAAGCAAAAAGAGCTCAGGGATAGAGCCCAGGCCCTGAGTTCAAGCTCTGTGACTGACAACAAAACAAAACAAATCATGATGGTATTTTACACAGACCAATAGGATAAAACAGAGTTCAAAACCAAACTCATACCTAAGTGGACAACTGATTTTTTTTTTTAAGGTAGGGTCTCACAGGCTGGCCTTTTGAGTGTTAGGATTGCAAGCATGCACCACCATACCCAGCTTAGATAACTAATTTTCAACAAAATAGGAAGGAAATACAATGGAGGAGGTGACTACCTTTTAACAAATTGTACTGAAATAATTGGATATCCATATACATATAAATATTGATCCCTGTAAGAAATCCACTCAAAATGGATGACAGACCTGAATATAAAATGTACTTAAGAAATTTTAGAAAAACAGAAAGACATCTTCATGATCATAAATTAGACAAAGATTTCCCAGAGGCAACACCAAAAAACCTAAAAAAACCTCAAGACCTCATGCTCTCATTGGCTTTTTCCACTCTACTGAGTCTCAGCTCCCACTTTGAGCCATGCCAGTCCAGGGTTTTGACACTCAGAAACGATACTGCAATAGGGAACATTCCAAAACACACATGGTTTGCATGACCTATCCCAGAAGCCTTGCAGGTAGTTAGAAAAATTTCTAACAGAAGCTATTTCTTGAAGTGGTCCTACAGGAAATTCTAGGATAAAAGCTAATGTGAAACATTTTTGAACACAGTAGCTCACAAATATGACTCAATCATCCTATTAAATAACTTCAATTAGGCGAGGAAGCAGAAGCGTAGAGAAGTTTAATAATAACCTATTTAAATTATTAAGCAGGAAAGCCAGGATTGGTCTCATAATTCCAAATAGTATACCCCATTTTTACTTTTTCCACACTTCTAAATCTAGGGCTATAAAATTTAATGAGTCAGTAATGACTGACTTCCTATATTTTTTCATATTAATCACTAAAAACAACAAAACTCAAGATGTGCTTTTAAATTTAGGTTCCTTACTATATTCCTTTCTATTGTTGCCAAGTCCTTTTCCTAAAGGTAATTACCAGTAATTATACATGGTGATTGCTATGTGCACATCAGACATTATCATTACTCTAATTATAATACAGTTAGCCAAAGCTGGATTGTTGAATTTTGGTTCAATTAAATGTTTGTTTTGCAGGCTATTTATAGATGTGACAGATGTATACTGCTCAAAGATAATAATGGAATATGATATACTTTTCAGAGGCTGATATAAAACAGAAACACCATGAGAAAGAACACATTGTACACTTCAGTAAGGACTGCAGCTGCCGAAGGGATGTGAGGGCAGCTCCGTGGGGTTTCAAAGACCTTTGCCAAAACAACCAGTCAACGGCTCTTTCTGAAGCATTCTCCAAATTACTAACTGCTGGCAGGAATGTCTTACAAAGTCGCTTGAATTTACTTTTTGTGGGAAAACAGTGAAGATCAAGCTACCTGTTTTCATTGGGCTTTTTACTGTGGAAATGGACATAATATAAAAGTTGCCATTTTCATGCTTTTAAGTGTATCTTTGGTGACATCAATCAATCATGTGACACTACAACCACAGCCATTGCCAATCAACAGAAACTAGGTGTTCCCCTCCATTCCTTTCTTACCAGCTACCTCCACGAATCTGACCCCTCTATAGATATCTGACAAACAGAATCATGAAGCCATCCTCTCAGCTGGCTCTGTTCACTCGGGATAACAATTTCAGGTTCACCCATAGTGGACCACGTGTCAGAACTTGGTTATTACTCTTTTGAGCTGGCTAAGACTCCACTGAACACTGGCATCACATTCTATTTATTCATTCCCTGTTGGGCATGTGGGCCATTCCCATTTCCTGCTGCTGCACAAAATGTCAAATGCTAGGTACTGACAGAAAACAGAGATTGATTTAGCTTCTAGTTTTGGAGGTTTGGGATTAGGAGCCTCTGCTCTGCACGTGTGAAGAGCTAATGTCTATACCACAGCATGGCAGAGAAACAGAGCGGGAAAGGGGGCTACAAGCAGGAGCCAAGGAGTGGAGGTGCCTGGCATTACAAGCCACTCTCTTAAGATCTAGCCCATTCTGCGAAAGCAGCTCCTGGGGGCAGCACCCGATGACCTGCTTACCTAAGGCTAGTCCCTAACCCCTGAATGGTCTCACCGCTCCATAACATGACACTCAGACCTGGGCCTCTGGCACAGGGACTCCACATTCAAACCCTAGCTGGTTATTTTCTCCTCCTGCTCACCCTAAGTGAAGTTGCTGTGGATACCACATACAGTATCTTAGGTTCCTGTTCCAAATCTTTTGGGTGTATGTGTAGGAGTTGATTGCTGTTCATATGCAATTGTCTGTTTAACTTTTAGAGGAACTGCCAAGTTTTCACAGAGACTGCAGCATGTCACATCCCACCACGGAAAAAGATGGGTCCAATTTCACTGCAGCTTGGCCAATATTTATTTTCTGTCCTTGGATTTTTATTTTTTTTTTTTACAGGCCCAGGAGCTTGATCTAAGGGTCTGTTGCTATGTCTAAGCTCTTTTTACACTCAAGGCTAGCTCTACCATTTGAGCCACAGCTCTACTTCCAGGTTTTTTGATGTTTAATTGGAATTTCAGACTTTCCTACCCAGGCTGGCTTTGAACTGTGATCTTCAGATCTCAGCCTCCTAAGGAGCTAGGATATCAGGAGTGAGCCACCACTGCCCCACTGGCCTTTGGATTTTTAGCCATTTGTATCTATGAAGTGGTATCTGGTGGTGACAGTAAGCTTCTGTGTGTATGTGTGGTGTGTGTGTGTGTGTGTGTGTATGTGGTGTGTGTGTGTGTGTGTGTGTGTGTGTGTGTGTGTGTGTCAGCACTTGAACTTGGGGCCTCAAACTCTTCCTTAGCTTTTTGCTCAAGGTTGTTGCTCTACCACTTAAGCCACATCTTCACTTCTGGCATTGGAGGTAAGAGTCTCATGACTTAACTGTCCTGGCTGGCTTGGAGCAGTGATCCTTAGATCTCAGCTTTTTCAGTACCTCTGATTTCAGACATGAGCCAGTAGTGCCCAGCTGGGACTGGCTTTCAATTGTTAGGAGATACAAGAGGCTAACCCTTGAATATAGCAACACGGACACCCTTTCCTTCTTTTCTACTCTAGGGAACACACTTAGAAAAGGCTGTTCTGATTATCTGCCTTGCCAAATTTAGAATTTTAAGTTTTTAATCTTAAAACATTCAAATAGTTTTGATATGAACTCTATCTTGGCAAATGTTACAAGAGGAACTAAGCATAATTTTGCCTCTGATGTTAGAATATTTCCAAATCTTAATACAACTCTAAGGAGTAAAAATCTGCAATACAGTCATCTAAATGACCAAGTAGTCATTAATCCAGTTTTTCTCACATGGAAAAAGAAAATTTTAAAAAATAATTTAGCAATGCAATTCTCAGGGTTCTCAGAAAGTATCATTTCTATTCAGTTGAGTTTATCAGACCTTACATTTTCTGCAAATTAAAGAGAACAGTGAGCTGCATGCAAAGAATCTCAAGGGAAGAAAAATACACGAGACGAATCCAAAGGTGGTGTCGCGACTATGACAGATACAACTGCACACTCGGATCGGCCAGGCTGCCCCTTCCTGAAAAGCGGCCTGGAAGCGACACCACAGCAAGGGTCTCCCCTTGGTACTAATGCAGGGGGACTTCCTCACTGGCCGATTTAAGTGTTTTCAATATACCAAATTGAAGGATCATAACTTTTGTTTTTTATATACTACTTCATCATGCTCCCGTTAATCTCAAAAATGACCCAAACATGTTTTATTAGAGGCAGAGTTGTAATGTATTTGTATTAGTTTGTCTACTTTCAAAAGAAAATAGCACTGATATAACACTTAATTACTAAAATTCTGGACCACTGTATTTCTTTATGAGCATTCATTATTTTCTTTTGGGGGGCCAGTAGTGGGGCCTGGGTGCTGTCCCTGGCTTCTTTTTGCTCAAGGCTAGCACTCTACCACTGGAGCCACAGCACCACTTCTGGCTTTTTTTTTTTTTTCCTGTTTATGTTTATTGAGGAATCAAACCCAGACCCAGGGCTTCATGCATGCTAGGCAAGCACTCTACCACTAACCCACATTAGCTCTCATTATTTATTCTTTTTTTTTTTTTTTTTTTTGGCCAGTCCTGGGCCTTGGACTCAGGGCCTGAGCACTGTCCCTGGCTTCTTCCTGCTCAAGGCTAGCACTCTGCCACTTGAGCCACAGGGCCGCTTCTGGCCGTTTTCTGTATATGTGGTGCTGGGGAATCGAACCTAGGGCCTCGTGTATCCGAGGCAGGCACTCTTGCCACTAGGCTATATCCCCAGCCCCTCTCATTATTTATTTAAAGAAAAAAAACACCTTAATAAAAAAATAAAAAGAAAACAAGATTCATAATGGTCCTGCTAGCCTGGGGACTCCCTAAATTCAGATCATACCCTCTATATTCTTTTTCCATCTCTAGTCTCAAGCAAGAACTGGGAACACAGCCTGGTATATAAAGAGAGAGCAGGGCATTTTCTGTTGAAAGGAATAAGCAGATATAGTTTGCAGAGTGTAAACACCTATTCTTTTTAATTTGGGGGGGTAGGGTGGGGGGGTGTATGTGTATCAGTAATGCGGCTTGGATTTAGGACCTTGATGCTGCCCCTTAGCTTTTTTGCTGAAGGCTAGCACTCCCACTTGAGGTACACCCCCACTTTCAGATTTTTGCTGTGGCTAGTAGGAGATAGGTCTTTTGGCTTTGTCTGTCTGCTGAACAAGGATCCTCAGATCTCAGCCTCCTGAGCAGCTAGGATTACAGGAATGAGCGACTGGTGCTTGGCCAACTGTCCCATTTCAATTCAGTCAAAAGATTCCTCATATTACTTATCCCAAGTAGTATTCTTATTTCCATGAAGATATTAATTAGAACACCCCTTAGACTGACATACTTTCACCAGTCAGTGTTACTATCTCCATTTTACAAGTAGAAAAGCTGAACCTAGGAAAGATTAGATTTGCCAAAGGTAATGGCACAGGCAGAGCACAGGAGTAGACCTGTGGCAAGAGTTTCTAACACCTCAAATAATCTTTCAAATAATCTTTAAACAAGGCATAGATTGTACTAGAAATACTTACACTGACCCCAGCGCCCTGTTCTTGGGTTTAAATAATTTGGATAAAGACCATTTGGACGGTCCATTTTCTGAAGTAATTTCCGAATATGCATGACCTAAACAAAATAAAGAATGCAATTAATAAAACAAATGTCATAAAAACTTGACACTAGCCTAAGCTTTTCTCCTCTTTTACTTAAGAACTACTACATCTACTTCTACCTTTTTGTGGGTGGTGGTCAGGAAAGGTTTCTAATTCTTAAATGGTTCCTTATTTTTAAATTTTATTGATTTATTTTTCTATGTAGTATGGTTGATCTGGAGCCTGCAAAGAGCAAGCTGGCCTTAGATTGCTCCAAATTCACATTTCTTTGCCTCCAATTCTTAAATGTAAATGACAGGGAACAAATGACACGCTTTGTAGGAGGACTGGGTCTATATTTTTATAAGATGATATATGATTGGAATTTTTAAATCAAACAAGAAAAGTAAAACAAAGAAAAGAAACTCTGATAGAAAACGTGTTAACTCTATACATCCTCCTATCCAGAAACAGCCATCAGAAACATTAGTGAGAAATATTATTCCAAGTATAATCAATATATATTTATGAACATATATAATAAATTCAAATATGAGAACAGAAATAATTTCAATACCAGAGATAATTTCATAGAAATGTAACCATAACATTTCTATTAGAGGTATAAATTTGAAAAAGTTAAATTTGAATTTAGTGAAACTCAACTAAAACCAAACTGTGGGACTTTAAATATTGCCCCTTTGACACATATGTCTAAATTCCACAGGTGCTCTGGAGGGCAGGGGGGGAGAGAACATGGTGAGGCATGCTAGGCGGCTGGAGATATTCTGGTTTTTGGGCTTGTGACTGTGACAACCTAGAGGTTAGACTTGACAAGAGCTCTGGGGTGGGGGGTGGGAAGCATGACAACAAAGGTGCTCTAGCCCTTGTTCTTATTTGTTGGAGAACAGTATGTTTGTATCTAAAGTGTTCTACGTAGGGAATACATCCATTTTCTCTGTACATGAGATGGACAACCTACCTAGCACAAATGACTTGGCATTTGGCTAGTACTTCCCTTCCCATACTTGGCTGCCACACGCTAATCCTTTCCCACAGCTTCTTACCACTGCTAACCTGGCTAGGGTTTATTATTGTGCAGAGGTAGCAAAGGGATACCTTCCCCCCACCCATCTACCCACCCCCCTGCAGCTGTTCTTGCATATTGGAAACCAGTATTATCTATAACCATCTCAATGGTAATAATTCCACAAACTAACTTTACACTGCTATGAAGGATGTTATACAAGATGAATATAATTACAACTTTTTTTCATTTGAAAGTTATGTATAATACTGAATTCTCATGTTATTTTGTTTCTTTTTCTTTCTTACTTTAGAATTTCTTTACCTTTATTACCTTTGCTAGATTTTGTTGTCTAAGACTCTTTTACATTTTGAACCTGAATTCCATATAACTTTTCATTACGTATGGTTAGCTGTCTCTGAGCACTTATATCTTTGTTCATAGCTTGTTCTTCAGAGATGAGGGCTTACCTTCTTTCTTATGGAGATTTGCAATTGCTATTTTCTAGTAAGTACTTCTGGTCATTATTTATTGCTTATGTTCCTTCCCTCCTTTGTTCTGGTAAGTCTTTGTATGAATTCTAGTCATGTTCCTTTTTGGTAAGTTTTTGTTGGCTCAGCTATTCATAAGAAAGTTTTGATAAAAGAGCATAGATTGAGTCCAGATGTAAACACAGCTTTTAGCTTTTGCTTCTCCCTAGCCAAGTAGATTGGCAGTGCTGTGCTGTTCCTGACAGCCTGCTTCTCATCCCTCTTCTCACTAGTCTGCAGGCACAACCACAGCTTATCTAAGATTCCACACATAACTATACTGCCGTTGCTTCTCAGAACATTACTTCTAGTCTAAAGAAATATTCTCCATCAGGGCTGGGAATGTGGATTCATGGTAGCGTGCTTGCCTAGCATACATGAAGCCCTGGGTTCGATTTCTCAGTACCACATGAACAGAAAAGGCAGGGAGTGGCACTGTGACTCAAGTGGTAGAGTTCTAGCCTTGAGCACAGAGAGGCTCAGGGACAGAGCCCAGGCCCTGAGTTCAAGTCCCAGGACTGGCAAAAAGAAAAAGAAATATTCTCCATCAGCCTGTGATCTAACCGTCACCTACTAGGGCTTCTTCAATGGCCTTCAGTGAGGTTTCCAACTTGTTTATCTTATGCTATATCACTAGCTTACAGGAAACTTACAAAGTATGTTTAGAAAATGACATTTATTGTCTTTTGTAGCTGGTGTAGAGAAATGCTACTGATTTTAAAAGTCAAGATTGATATTCTATAGAAAAATAGGAAATCTGGTTTTTATGGAGACTGGCCAAAGGGTATAAACTCAGTGGTTGAGTGCATGTAAGTTTGTACAAGGTCCTGAGTTCAATCCACGACACCAAAAATAAAAAAGTATACTGCCATAGTTTATTAGGTAGATGGTCATGTAATCTATGAATTAGTATCTTCTTTCTTCCTTTTCAATTACTAAGCTCTTTGTTCATTTTGGTTTTCTTGGCTTACTACATTAGCAAGGACCTTCAGAACAATACTGCATAGAAATTTCAGTGAATTTTGTTAAACCTAAGAGTGGTTCTAACCTCTCAAGTAATAATAAATTCTAATTAGAAAAATAAATTTCTTTGAATGATTTGGAAATAAAGAAATAACAGAGGCCTGAGTCCTAGTAAGGATCCATAGCAAGGAGTTGGGACAACTCTTCAGGGATTCTCATAGCAGAGAAACACAAGAGGAGGACAACTAACCTTTTTGTAGTAAACCAGGTCCCCTGTCAGGTAGCTGAGGTGAACAAACTCCATGTGCAGCGTGCCAAATTCAGCCAGAATGCTGCTGCCAGCTGACGCCCAGCCCCAGTTCCGCCCAACGCCACTAGATGAAGGCCAAGAGGAAGGAGAATGCATTGGGAAAAGAGGAAAAGTTTGAAAATTATAAATTATAAACAAATCCTGGAAATTATGTAACTAGAAGTATTATATATAAACATAATATTTAAACTTAAATTTTAATTATAAAATAACTGTATAGGCAATACATCCATGCTTGAATATAAAGATAAGGGCTGGCTGCTGGCTGAGCTAGCTACTTAGGGGCTGAGAACTAGAGAACTGAGGCTCCTCAAGACAGCCTAGGCAGAAAGTTTGAAGCGAAACTCTATTTCCAAAATGACTAGTCAAAAGCCTGGCCAGAATCTGGCTCAAGTGCTAGAGCATCAGCCATGAAGGAAGCATGAGACCTTGAGTTCAGCCCCGGGTACTGGGGGAAAAAAACAAAACTAAACTGTGTGTGTGTGTGTGTGTGTGTGTGTGTCTGTGTCTGTGTGTGTGTGTCTGTGTCTGTGTGTATGTGGTGTGGTGTGCATACCTATAATCCTAGCACTCGGGAGGCTGAGGCAGGAAGATTACAAATTCAAGACCATCCTGTGCTACACAATGAGCTCTAGGCCAGTCTGGGTTTCACAGTAAATCTTGTTCCAAAAAAGAAGAGGAGAGGGAGAGGGAGATACTAAAAAACAGAAAGTATACATTAAATACCTTTCATACATTCCTATTCACTTTCTGTCACCAGGCTCTACCCTCACTAGTTTCCCACATAGTCAGACTCTTGAGTGCATACATAAACAACTCAATATATGCTATTGCTTTCCTCCTTCATTAAAACATATCACGAGCCAGTTGCACCAAGTGCTCTTTACCTTTCACTGAAATCCTGCAGTGCACCCGAGCAGTCTCTACATATAAGACCACAACCAAAACTCTCATTTTTCATAGCTGCCAGACCTCCATGATAATAATGGTTTTCAGGTGGAATGCACCACTCCAGAGACACATGAAGATGTGACCAGCTTAACTTGTCTCAAAAACTAATTTATTGTGCTAGCACCAAAGATATAAAATGTTCTGCGATGGCCAGAACAGTACCATACAATGAAGAACTGTCCTGCCTCAACTCTGGGAGTGCCTATGTGAAGACTCCTACATTCTATAAACATGCATAATGCATTCCAGCAATCTCTATTGATTGTCCCTTGGGACTGGTACAATATTTTCTATTTTGAAAACTTATAGTGAGTAACCCTGTGTATATTTAGCTTTTGTAGATACAATCCATAGGACAATATTACCTCAGTTTTTAGCCCTATTTTTATGTGCAGGTTGTAAGTGACATTCTCTTTTAAGAAATGTCTAAGTTCTCCTCAGACACAGGTTGTATAAAAGCAGATCTGGGACCTCAGGTGTATAGTAATGCTAACCCAGGCTCCTCCACCATGGCAGACAGAAGCACAGGTTTCTGGTCTCTTGGTACAATGGGACTGTTAAATCTTTTTACTGTCTACTGTATTATGCTCTGTGAGTTTTTGCTGGGGTTTCTTTGTGTTTTGTCCCATGTATGTGCAGTCAGACAATCATCAATGACATAAATATTTGGGCATCATGGAAGGAAACTCCATGGTTCCTTCCTATCTGAGATTCTGTTTGTTATTTGTCAATCCTTTCAGCAGCTCAGTCTCCTGCGGTCCCCCAAGACTCAATGTAGGCTAGGCCTCTCTTTCAGCACATGACCTGGATGGAGCGTGAGCTCACAGAAAAGGCCAGCTTGCACTACAGATCAGGAGACCCTGCCTCAAAACTGCATTATAGAGATGGTCATCTTTTACAACCACAGCCCCGCAAGCCTGAGCTGGCTGTACTCCAACTCCTTCCCGCCATTTGCTTATATATATTTTATCTTTCTTTTATGGTTGTTTTGGTAAGAGGGTTGTCTGATAAAAGTTACTCCAGTCAGAAATAGAAGAGCAGATTGATTCTTGTAGCAGCCCAGTTCCTGGGTGATTCTGACCAGAACTCTAAACTGTTCTTTGAAGTGTTCTCTTACTTCCAGGAGGAAGTCAAATATATAAGTGTTTTCTTTGCAAATATATCCACTGTACACTCCCGATTCAGTTTGCTATGTTTTGCTGACCTGTGATGAGAATATATTAAAATCTACATCAGGATATATCACTACCTTGTGTAAAGTTCCTTCACTGTATACTGCTATGTTTACATTGCCTTTGGAAATTATGAAAGGAAATACCAATGAAAGATTTTTTATAACTAGTAAAATCAAAGAAATAATATAAATATAGTAACTATGTAAGGCCATCACTCACTTCACAAGTAACAAGTCCCTACTCTGCTCTCAGAGAGACGCTGGGAAGCCTGACAGGTAACATGTCTGCTCCCATACCAGGTAAGATCACAGAAACAGTGACAGCTGCTATGAAGAGAATGAGGCAGGAAACTGAGTACTGAACAAGCTGTAAAAAACACATCAGAACTTGGTGTGGTGGCGCATGCCCGTAATGCCAGAACTCAAGAAGCAGAGGCAGGAGGATGGTGAGCTTTGTGGGCAGCTTGGGCTACATAGCAAGTTCCAGGCCAGCCAGAGCTATACAGTGAGACGCAGTATCAAAAAGAGAAGGGAGGGAGGGAGAAAGGGAAGGAGGGAGGAGAGGCAAGTGGAAAGGCTGTCTAGCTAGCTCCACTCTCTAGGTTCAGAGAAAGTAATTCTGAAGTTCAGCAATTTCAACTGAGACTTGGTGAAAAGGAGGCCCTGATGAAGAGACCTAGAAGAGAATTCCTAGTATGGGGAACAGCAAGCACAATGGCCCCGAGAGAAAGGCAGGGGCTGGAATGGCTAGCACTCAGAAGAAAAAGTAAGGATAAATTTAGACAGCTAGACATGATTCAGATTATAACCTCCACATTCTTGTTTTCATTAGAATTATGATGAAGATCACAGAGGATTTTATAGCATGTAGCAGAACATTTTAAGAACAAAGCATATCACTGAGAAAAATCAGCTAGGGTTCTACATAGCAGATGGACAATGAGTGGCAGATGTAAGGAAGCCCAACAGTTTATCTTGCAAACATTTTCTGGCCAAAAGTCACAAAGATAAGTTTCATTCACAACACATTCATACACTTTTCAAAATACTAAAGTCTGAGCAAGAATTTTCATTTTCTATTTTAGTTTTACAGAAAGGATCTAAAACATATTCAATGTGACATCTACATAGATTCTATCAACTCACAAAAAGAAGATCTACACAAATGAGACAGAAAACTTACGAGAAAAGAAAATGTCCAACTACAAAAACTGATGAGTTGCTCCAAACCAACTAGACCTTAAATTCTTCTACAATTGTTATGATTTCCACCTGATCAAATAAAAGGTATAGTTACTAAACACATATGTTTTCAAACATACTCATCAGGAAAACATGAGAACTGAAAATTTCCAGTGACAAACAGCATACAACACAATTAAGAAACATGGCTTCTCTCTTGACTAACCACACAACAGGAATATCAAAATGCTCGAAAAACTTCTGATGATGCCCATGGTAAATCAGCCTGAGCATTCTATAATCATATATAAGTGTTTTAATAATGACTTATCTATATTTTGGTTTACATTTTGTTCTAAGTCCACTGAAAATATTTAATCAATGTATTCAAAGAAGCAAGATTCCAATGAACTGTCATTATTAGGAATAAGTTTTCAAACTTTGGCTGAAATTTATCCAAACACAAGAATGGGCTAAATGGACTAAATAATTAAAGCACTCAAACCAATGTGCAATTTCAAGTGGCAAATTCTGACTTTAGAAATAATCACCTGGCAGAACAACTATTTTCGATTACATGTATTTATACAGTAAATACATGTTTTTTTAATCATCACCCTAAATTTTTTATCATCTAAATCAGAAGAAATATTTCAGTTACACATATTTAATCAATGGAGTGACACTGGCAAGTCCTACAGTTTTGTATTATCTAAATTAGAAGAAATTTTTGTTTTTTTGTTTTTGTTTTTTTTGGCTTGGACTCAGGGTCCAAGTACTATCCCTGGCTTCTTTTTTTTTTTTTTTTTTTTTTTTTTTTTTTTTGCTCAAGGCTAGCACTCTACCTCTTGAGCCACAACACCACTTCCGGCTTTTTCTGTTCATGTGGTGCTGAGGAATCAAACCTAGGGCTTCATGCATGCAAGGCAAGCACTCTACCACTAAGCCACATTCCCAGCCCCTCGAGGAAAATTTAAAATAAACTGAAAACCAGAAGTCTTATACTAGCTACTTAGGAGGTAGAGATCCTAAGGATGGCGGTTTGAAGCCAGCCCAGGCAGGAAAGCCTATAAGGCTCTTATCTGCAATTAACCATCCAAAAAGCTGAAGTGGACCTATGGCTTAAGTGGGAGAGTGCTAGACTTGAGTAAAAAAGCTCAAAGACAGCACCTAGGTCCTGAATTCAAGCCCTAGGTCTGGTGCACACATGAACACAAGCACATGCGCACGCACACACAAAATAGAAGTCTTATTTCAATAAAAAATTAAAATGAAAATAAGAGGATGTATTTGTGAAAATATGAGCACATTTAAAACTTTTTTAGAACTAAAAGTGTCTTGTATTTAACCAAAAATTACATTTAAGCAAATGTAAGAGGAATATTTTCTCAAAAGCAGGTATCAGTGAAGGTGGTCCTATCAGATTTAGATAAACGTATACTGTATTCTTCATTCTTGTTTAGTAATTACTTGTATTGTAAAAAATACTTTTAAATTACTTTATAGTAAATTCAAAAAGTAAAACCAGATTGTCAGTTGCTACATGCTTCTAATAATTTTAATCACTTTAAGTCAATTCATCCTCACATTGTACATCTGAGACTACACAGGGTCATCTATATGTGTTGTCATGGCAGTTTATAAATATTTCTACATACCTATTATGTGGCCACATACTATCTTATCTTGTGACTACCAAACTTTCTCCCTTTTCCCTGGGAGGTTTAAACTATGCTTGTAGTTCTGCTTTTACAAAATACACTATTAACAAAATATCATCTTATGTATGTCTTCCTTTTCCCATGAGTCTATTTCCTTACCTGTCTAAGGAGAATTGCTGAGTCTAAAGATACTAGTTTATGGCTTTGGATAAGAATATACTTATGTACAAGTAAACCTAAAATGTAAGAATGGCCTTACCTCCTCACTCACAAAAGATGGGAATATTCTGTCAAACTAAAAACCTCCTTCTTTGATTAAGGTTGAATACAACAGCTTTCTAAAATGGTTGTTTTAATAATGTAAAGTCTGAGTTTTGCGACATAAAATACAAAAAGAACAAAAGAAATCCCCCAAAAGTATTGTCAAGACCTTTACCTATCCCGTGAGGAATTTCACGACTAGACTAGGCATTATATAATTCTTCTTACCATTAGGATTTAGCATCATTTAAATGTTCATTGGTCAGTTCTATATTTATTTACATATTTTAAATGTGTGTGTGTATACACACACACACATGTTTATGAGTATGTGTATGTGTGTGTGTATTCTTTTTTTTGCCGGGCCCTGAGGATTAAACCTGGGCTTCATGCATGTTTGACAAGCACTCCATCACTGACCTATATTCTCCACCCCTAAATATGGTTTTAAATTTGAGATTATCCTTCAATTATAGATTTGTATTGATGATTCTAGGCACTATTTTTTTTTTCATTTTCATTATACTGGCCTTCAGAAAAGCCTAGAATGGGGGAGGGGAGGAGGAGGAGGGTTGTTTTGTTTTTTTTGCCAGTCCTGGGTCTTGGGCCCTTGTTCCTGAGCTTCTCTGAGCTCAGGACTCACCACTTGAGCCACAGTGCCACTTCTAGCTTTTTCTGAGTAGTTTTTATTAGAGACAGGAATCTCAAGGACTTTCCTGCCCCAGCTGATTTGAACTGTGATCCTCAGATCTCAGCCTCCTGAGTAGCTTACAGGCGTGAGCCACCAGCATCAGGCTATTTTCATTTTTAATGAATAATATTGGGGGTATAATTTAAATACAAAAGCATATCCATTTGGATGTACACATCAATTTTTTTGGGGGGGGGAGGAGTATTTTTGATGATCCTGGGGCCTTCTGTTGTCCACTCATACCTTCCTCCACCCATTTCCCTCACAAGTCCTCAGTTCTGCAGGTTCGAGATTTCAAATATGTATATCATCACACAGGGTACGTTATTTGATGACTAGCTCTCACTCAACATTTCTTTGCAATTCATATTGCTAAGTGACTTAATTAGATTCTTTTTTTGTTCCATTTTAGCAAGTATTTGGCTATGCACCTGTTGATGAACATTTGGGTTTATAGATTTGAGTGAATGTGGTTGAAATGACCAACCTCTATTTGGACAATTAAAATTCTTGTGGAGGCTGGGACTATGGCCTAGTGGTAAAGTGCTCATCTTGCATACATGAAGCCCTGGGTTCGATTCCTCAGCACCACATATATAGAAACAGCTGGAAGTGGTGTTGTGGCTCAAGTGGTAGAGTGCTAGCCTTGAGCAAAAAGAAGCCAGGGATAGTGCTCAGGCCCTGAGGTTAAGTCCCAGGACTAGCAAAAAAACAAAACTAAACAAAAAAAAAATTCTTGTGGACACATAAGCATCTCAGAAGCATAATTTTAGTCATATACTACCCTATAATTACATAAAAATAGTCAAACTATTTTTGAGGTAGTTACATCAATCTATATCCTAATGTACACCTACTAACTTGCTTTTTCTTTTCAACTTTTTCCTATCAGTTCTTTAGTTCTCTTTTCTGTCTTCATTATCCAGCATGTTTTCAGTATTCTAGTTCCTATACTGATTTCTTTTTGTCTGTGTGATTATTCTAGGAATTATAACATGTACATTAATTTAAATGGGAAGCTAATAACTTAAACAAAGGAGAAAGGTCTGAAATTAGTGACCATGTATGTTTCCAAAGGAGAACGAGTAAAACAACAAAGTAACTTCAGGTAGAAGCAGGAGAACTGAAGCATACAGTAATGGAATGGGGAGGGCAAACAATAGCAAAAAGAGCGATAAGTAAGTCACCCTACCATTCAACAAAAGCAGCAGTGAGCTGAAGACCCAAATGGGGGCAGGAGTGTGACAGTCACGGACTGTGGCAAGTGTTTCAGCAGCATCTATTAAATTTTAAAATACTCATCCCTTTGCTATAGCAAACTCACACCTGGGAATCTATCCCACAGAAGAAAAGCCTATGTCCTTTGATTCACTCATCATATTCTGAAGAACCATTTCCAGAAAGATAAAAAAAATCCCCACTACACCAAGGGAGATGATGGGAGGCTATCACAGCACTATATTGGAAGATAACAGAAATGAACAGCCACTGGCTTGGAATGAATTGAATGAATTGACGAAGTATGACGTAACTAGGCAGAACTCTACTGGGTGATTTCTAGTATATCCAACGAGGTATCATTAAATGAGAAATATAACAGAAAGAAGCATCAAGAGGGGTTGGGCTGGGAGAGAATGATGGAAGGGATGGCACTAATCAAGATGTACTCATAAACTGATTTGTGGAATAGTAACTCTTTTGTACAAATACTTAAAAGATAACAAAAGTAAGATTTAAAAATAAATAAATGCACAATAAAAGCCCTGTTGAGCAGATATGCCTCTGAACACCACACAACACGTTTCATAAGACAATGATGCTACATGGTTAGTTGGCGAAGGCTGATGTCCTGGCAGCAAGACCGGAAAAGCTCACTGGAGAAAGCGCAGACTCCAGTGGGCAATTAAAAAGAGACAAATAATGACATCTGTGACTCAACTCAAGTAATGCATTTGTACAAATATACACCAAGAAATTAAATGGGCAATTATCTCATTAAATGGTCATGATACAGTCCCTGAAAACGTTTCTACTTTATTATCAATCTTAATGTTTTTGTGACATAAGCTTGGTTTTTCAATTTGTTGCTTCTATGTAAAAAAGAGTGGGGGCGGGAGGCCCTCAATCTTTTTTCTTGTCAGAATTAGGTTTTAACTATTACCTAAGAAAGCTATAGGACTCTAGTAAGCTACTGAAGGAACTATCAGAAAATCTTTCATGACACTAAGAGAATAAAGCATAAGAATAAGCATAGAGCGTAGACTGTCCACACCCTGCAAGGAGGTGCCTCCGCAACCCCAGCGGGCTTCTCCCTCATAAATGAGGTAATGCATGTTATATATAGTAGATGAAATCAGAAAGGAATAAAGTTAGATTAATATTCACTGTTAAACACTGACTTTCCAAGGTAATTAAAAACTCTACAAAGTTCTCCATTAGCAAGAAGTGATGAAATAGGTTATTTTTAAAAATAAAGTCACACCTCCAGGAAAATAAATGCTCCTTACTTTTATTCTAAGGGGTCTGAATGCAAGGAGCTCAACCATCAAATTTTCATGTAATTTACAAACTCCACATGATGAATAGTAATATTACTTGGAGGAAAAAATGAGCAGCAAAAATTCCAGCATAAATAACTTAAATGCAAGTTAAAATGTTGACATTACTCAAATTTTAATTTGTACATGATTTGCATGATTTACAGTTATATAATGAAAACATCTCATCCAAGTAAAAATCAGTGTTTTCCTTCAGAATGAAACAGAGAATACTTTTAAGAGTTCACCTTCAACTGTAGCTTCTTAAGACCCTACACTAGCATCGTGAGTTGCACCTTCCTTCATCACTTTTTAAAATATGGCATTCAACGAGAGGAAGTCTTAATTTCTAGCACACTGCTTTTCACACTTCGACATAGAACAAAAGCAGGCAGTGTATGAAAAGAAAAGAGAAAGAAGTCTTATGAATCTGCTAAGTGACCAACGGAAACGAATAAGCAAGTAAGAGAAGCAAATGGTGCATAAGCATACAGTTAAAGGTAAAGGGGAGAAACCTGGTCTTAGAGAAGCAGAGTAACTGGAATGAGGGCTAAGCCCGCCTGAAATGAGGTGAAGGTGACCCCTCCCAAAGTGAAGAATATACTTTAAGAAATCAATATACATTCACACACATACAGAGAAAACCAAATGAAGTCTTGAAGAGCATGGAGGAGACAGACTTTCAGAAAATTCCTAAGACTAAAGTTAATTTAATTCTTCCTGATGAGAAGCAACTCCCCCCAGCAGTTTACCTTTTCAGATTCACCATTGCCCAGGGAATCCCAGTAGGTGTGTTGAAGGCGGGCAGGAGCTTCTCAGCCAGCTGCACTGCTTTCACCTTGAAGACCTGAGAGAAAAACACGAGTCATTAGAAGCGATAGCCACCAGCATGCACATGGGCATTGCTCCCAGTCAACAGTACCAACGTCACAGTAGTTAGGAATAAGGAGCATGGGGGAAGGGAATCTCATAGTTACAGGAACACCCAGAAACCAGAGTAAATGTTTGCAAGCTGGACACTAAACAAGTTACCCCACATGCAGACCCTGAACCCATAACATACTGAAGAGAAAGGACATGGTGTGGGTGTTACTATTTATATTTTCAGCTGGCAAAAAAAAAAAAAAAACTAAGAGAAAACATTAGTCTATGGTATTGCATGCAAGGTAGTCAATCTTAGTTCAAATATTAAAGCAAAATAAAGATGTAACACAATTTGGATAGGCACCCTAGAAACACATTTAAATGAAAGTGTAAATGCCTTAGAAAATGAGATAAAATATCTGAGTTCATACTCCAAGTTTACACTAGTACTCATAGCAACAAACTGCCTACCTATCAGCAGAGATCTTTCCAAACACTTAAAAGTCATGTACAATTATCTGTACATAGTAAGACTTCCCTTTTCTTAGCATGTGGTATTAACAAGACGTAGACAGTTAAATATCTCCTACTACTTTTAGCCCAGTAAATAGGTTTGTGTACTTTATACTGAAGACCACTAACTTGGGGATAGGACCACTGGCTCCAGAATAGAACTAGGTTCAAACATTTTGTTAGAAAAAGTGGTGTGTTCTCCATCCTACACACTTCATGCCGACCTGCTCTTAAACAGATTTCAAACAGATTATTTAGATTCTACCTTGGCAGCAGCCACCAAGTGCTATTCTATTCTTCATATACTAAGTTTTATTCTATTCTTAATCTAATCAAGCTTTAGTTAAGATAATATTAAGAAAAGTTTCCCTACATTGCTAGAGGTAGAAAATACTGGAGAGAAATATGTGCTACAGGGGGGAGGGGGGTATGAGGGACAAGGTAACAAACAGTACAAGAAATGTATCCAATGCCTAACGTATGAAACTGTAACCTCTCTGTACATCAGTTTTATAATAAAAACTTTAAAAAAAAAAGAAATATGTGCTACAAGCAACAAAGAAAGATAATGTTAAAATGAACTCCAGGAAATGGAAACAAGGGGTTTGTGTTCTTTTTTTTTCTTGCTATTTTTGTTTTCATTGTTTGTTCCTTTACCTGTCTTTGGGAGTCTAAGAGGAAGCACAGAATGGAGGGACAATGCCACTATGTTGAAATCGGACTCTACAAGTATGGCAGGAGGATGGGAGGGAAAAACTGGGAGAGAGTGAGGGAAGAGCTGGCAATGTCCACAAAGAAATGTACTCACTACCTGACTTACGTAACTGTAACCCCTCTGTACAACACCTTTATAACAATTTAATTATTTTAATGAATATGTTAAGATTTTCTGCGAGGTTCCTTAAATATGACAAAATCTACTTCACAGATCTTTCAATTAGATATACAGACAGCTACAATTTACCACTTACTTCAATATTTACTTCAACACAAAACTCACAATGATTTAGGTAAAAGTTTTAGTAAGTATCTTGTCTCATTATTGTCAAAACGGAAGGACCAAGTTTTTATTGTCTTTTTTTTGGGGGGAGGGGGGAGGGGGCATTGGTCATAGAGCTTGAACTGGGACTTAGGGCCTGGGCGTTGGTTCCTGAGCTTCTTTAGTTCAATACTAGTGCTCTCGCACTTGAGGCACAGTGCCACTTCTGGCTTTTTTCTGAATGGTTTATTGGAGATAAGAGTCTTATGGGCTTTCCTGCCTGGGGTGGCTTTGAACTGGGATCCTCTGATCTCAGCCCCCTGAGTAGTTACGATGACAGACATGAGTCACTTGCACCCACCTCCAAGTTTCTTAAGTAGTTGTCAGACCAGAGTTAAATTAGCTCTCATTGGTTAGTTATATTAGTTATTATCAGCTATATTAATACCAGGTACTTGTTTTATATCATATCTCTTCTATGTAAAACAAACCTAATATTATTCAAAATGGTTTAAAAAAAAAGCTACCACTTTAAATGAGTTAAAATAGAAAGCATTTTCAATTCTCATCTAGAATTAGCCAGTAATACAGTGTCTAAATTTCAACTACCATTAACAAGTTATGCTACACAGTAACCACAATTCAAAAAGAAAGCATTCTAATACACTGAGAAATTCTTAACAAAGTATACTTTCTTTTCAGTCATAGGGCTTGAACTCTGGGCCTGGGTGCTGTCCCTGAGCTCTTCAGCTCAAGGCTAGTGCTCTACCACATTGACCTACAGTGCCACTTCTGGTTTTCTAGTAGTTAGAGATAAGAGTCTCACAGACTTTGCTGCCCAGGCTGGCTTTGAACTGCAATCCTCAGATCTCAGCCTCCTAAGTAGCTAGGATTACAAGAGTGAGCCGCCAGCGCCAGGCCAGAACATACTTTTAATTTATTCATGAATATACAAAACCTTTAGCAATACAGACTCAAATTCCCTAGTTTTAGAAACATTTTGATAGCCAACAGCAACAGCCAATTTAAAACACATTAGTTTTTAGTGTCAGGCAGGCAAATCCAAAAATTCAAAAAGTATCAAAGTAAAAAATACGACTCTTGTCCAAGTCTTTCCTTCAACCACATAGCTCCTTCTACAATGCAACCAGCTCTTCAATTCATAGGACACAAGTGCGAAACCAGTGTATGGCATATATGGTTGTTAGCCATTCCACATCAAATTCTTACTTCTGAACCCCCCACCCCCCAACACACTCATAGTCTCTACATGTAGCAGAATATCACATGTTCCATTCTGAACTTACTTCTCTTCCTTGTACCATGAGACCTTGCTCCATCAGTCTACAAGGGCGACCAGCCCTCCTTCTTGAGTGGCTCAGAACTTTTCCTGTGTGAATACACTGATACTTTTGTTGCTGTTGTTGTTGTTGTAAAGGTGATATACAGAGGGGCTACAGTTACATAAGTATGGTAATGAGTACATTTCTTTTCCTGCAGTGCTACCCCTCCCTCCTTTTCTCCCACTTTCCCTCCCCCACTGATACTTTTATCACAGTAACAACAAAAAAACAGCCACAGATACCTTGAGCAAAAGAACAACGTAGGAGGCTTTATATTCCTTCATTTCAAAGCTCATAACCCCGCAGTAATAGAAACAGCATGCTATTGGCATGAAAACAGATACAAACTAATAGTGAGACTCGAAGCTAACCCCCACAGCTACAGCCAACTGATTTCCAACCAAGAATCTAAGGGCACACTGTGGAAGAGGGAGCTTTTTACTAAATGGAACAGAAAAGCTGGATGTTCACACAGAGAAGAAATTAGAATGCTATCGCTGACCCTATATAAAAGTCAACTTCAAATGGACTGAAATCCCAACTATGAAATTAACTAGAAGAAAACAAGGAAGTGCTTCAGAACATTGCAATGGTATATACATACATACATACATACACACACACACACACACACACACACATATGTATGTATACACATCTTTTAAGGACCCACTTTGAAATTAGGTCGTTAACCAATGTAAAAAAAAAAGTCATTACTTCATCAATTATATTTTCCAGCTACTTGCTCTCCTCCTCCATCCAGACTCCAATTTAAATACAAGCTAGACTTTTCTAACACTCTTCCACAAGTTTCTGAACCTCTGTTCTTTCTTTGAAGACTTTATTCTCTTTTGCATCACAATGAATAATCTACACGATCTTGGTTCTTGCCATTTCCAAATGGCAAACACAATGAATTTTTTTTATTTGGATACTTTATCACTCCTAGATTTTTTCATGGACTTCATAAGATTTCCACCTACGCATTTTCAGAAATGTTTTCCTATATACCACTGGCAACTGAAAAAAGCTGCTATAAAATCCTTGTCAACTAATTTCAGTATCCATAAGTTACCTCAAGACAAGGTCATCAATTACATTTCTTTTAGATATATGGGTCATATTTTCCCTTATTTTTTCATACACTGAATAACTCTGAACTGCATTCTAGTCACTGTGATTGGTATGTTTTAGAGACCACGGGTTCCGTTGTATACTCCATTAAATATTCTGCCATGTGCTCGTTTTTTTTATGAGGTGCTTAAACTCAAAATTCAGCTGTCTGCCCACAGCTGGCAGCACTTGAGTGGATCTTCAGGTTCGTTGGTGCTACCGAGAAAGGCTTGGTGTCTGCCCCACTCCTACATACTTCAGTGCTCAGCCAAGGGAATAGGCAGGCCTGCAGGAAGCAATGGAGACTTCCCGGTGGCTCTATTCTGTCCTAGGTTTTATCCAAAATTTCTAGCTCCAGTTGTAGCTATTTATGAACTCTGTCTTCTGATTAATCAAATCAGTAACCATACCCACAATCATGACCTATGAACTAGTATTACCACTGTGACTTTAAGCACATAAAAATGGATACAAATGTATAACATGTGGATCTGCTGAAGAATGTACTTGAAATTATTTATTATTTACTATGTCAACAGAGCTCAGTGGAATGTTTTGCCCAATCACCAGAACATCTGCAGAAGATGTGAAATTTTCAATGGTATTTGCAGCCATTTCTCAAGCCAAACCTAGTTTTCCAAAATTCAAGTGAGCACTAATGTAAATATGTAATTAAGGACAATCATTTCTGCTATTTGAATCAGAAAAATAGGACTCTTAATATTTACCTTTTTTTTTATTCCTTACTTCCTTTGAAGTAGGGGTGGTGTTGGAGACAAAAGCCAATGCCTTGCCTATTCCCTATCTCTTAACATTTCTTTTTCATAACTTACTGTTATCTAAAGAAATTCAAGGTTAAAGGCTATTTTATTTGTCTTAGAAAATATCAAGCATGGGGCTGGGGATATGGTCTAGTGGCAAGAGAGCTTGCCTCGTATACATGAGGCCCTGAGTTCGATTCCCCAGCACCACATATACAGAAAACGGCCAGAAGTGGCGCTGTGGCTCAAGTGGCAGAGTGCTAGCCTTGAGCAAAAAGGAAGCCAGGGACAGTGCTCAGGCCCTGAGTCCAAGGCCCAGGACTGGCCAAAAAAAAAAAAAAAGAAAGAAAATATCAAGCATGATCTGACCTATAAGCAATGGGTTTTATTTACATTTTGGTAAAAATATACCACTGTTATTAATTTTGCTTTTATTATCTGTGAATAAGCCCTAAATTCCACATAATAATTTGTCTATTTTCTCTGACACATTTATACACATAAATTACACTATCTTACTCAAGAAGGAAAGCCACTTTGATAAGTACTAAAAAATGAAGAAAGGCAATGGTTATGTTGAAGAAGTGCCATATATGTGAAGCTAGCACCAAGTAAACAACATAAATCATCAAGATATTTTAACTTGGGAGTAATATAAATAAGCCTTATGCTTAGAAATAAAATGATAAAGCCTTCCATGTGTGGTATTAATAAATCAACACAAGAGGAACACTTTGCATGCAACCCTCGTTCATTTCTATATGACAGAGAATAGAATGCATGTAAAATGCTCTTGAGTCTAGCTACATATTTCCATTGCTGTGTTATAAATTACAATTAACTTTCTGGTTCATATGAGATAATGTCACATATTGTCCATTTAGTATCAGAATAATGTCAAATTCAAATTACTCTTAGATGTTTCACTTTTTTTTTTCTTGCCGGTTCTGGGGCTTGAACTGTGGGCCTGGGCTTCTTTTGCTCAAGGTAAGCATGCTACCATTTGAGCCATAGTACCAATTCCAGCTTTTCTGAGTAGTTTATTGGCAATGAGTCTCACAGGGCTTTCTGCCCAGGCTGGCTTTGAAGCACAAACCTCAGATCTCAGCCTCCTGAGTAGCTAGGACTACAGACTTAAGCCACTGGCACCTGGCTTGTTTCACTTGTTTTTAACACATCTCATTGTTGGTTTCCCAGAAAAAGGTGTGCATTAGAACTTCCCATGGGGCTGGGCATATGGCCTAGTGGCAAGAGTGCTTGCCTCGTATACATGAGGCCCTGGGTTCAATTCCCCAGCACCACATATACAGAAAATGGCCAGAAGTGGCGCTGTGGCTCAAGTGGCAGAGTGCTAGCCTTGAGCAAAAAGAAGCCAGGGACAGTGCTCAGGCCCTGAGTCCAAGGCCCAGGACTGGCCAAAAAAAAAGAACTTCCCATGTAAAATGATCACATAGGAAAGGAAATTAGTCAGGAAAAGTTCTATAAGTCATAACATGTTCTCCTTAATAAAGCTGACTTTCATAAGAATTAACTTATTCTCTACTATAAAACATGTATAAATATTCTCTCCTCTTACAGATACAGAACACTGACCACAGACACAGAATATCAGCTAGAGGTGAAAGTAGAAAGCAGTGACAGCACTGGGTCAGATGAGGAGACTCAAGTTAGAGATGGTACAGAGCTTGCTGGATACTATTAGGATGGTGAGATACAAGCGAACCCTCAAGCTACAAGGTACATGTGTTCACCTTCCCTTAAACGTTTCTTCTTTCCCCAAGGCTTCAGGAATTGCAAAATGGAAGCATCACACGTTTCTTTAGCATCTGAGCTTTTTCCATATCAATAACCAAAATCTCCACATGCTGCTCCAGCCTCCAGACAGGCAACTAACATGATAGAGCCACAGCTCAAGCTCTCCATGCAGAAACTACTCCAGATTAATTTTGGACAACGTTCATATTGCTATGGAATCAATCAGCTCTCTCTCTCTCTCTCTCTCTCTCTCTCTCTCTCTCTCACACACACACACACACACACACACACACACACTAGCATTTAAGACATCAGCACAAAGAGCACAAAGTTTAGACAGACCAGGAGCTGGTGGCCCAAGCCTGTAATCCTAGCTACTCAGAAAGCTGAGATCTGAGGATTGAGTTTCAAAGCCAGCCCCAGCAGGAAAGTCCATGAGCCTATTACTTGCAATGAACCACCAGAAAACTGCAAGTGGAGCTGTGGTTCAAAGCGGTAGAGTGCTGGACTGGAGCAAAAAATGCTCAGGGACAGAACCTAGGCCTTGAGTTCAAGCCCGAGGACCAACAACAAAAAAGTTGATATGTGGCTCCTCTCCTTTCTCAATGACATTTTATATCCTCTAACCTGGAAAAAACAAAACAAAAACTAACACTAATGACATTAAAATTAAAAAAAAAATCCTTCCATGTTCTCTCACTGTTATTTAATAATTCATTCCAGAAGCTCCCGAGGTCAAGGGCCTGTCCAGAGATATGCCTAGGAAGGTGGGTGATGTCCTAAAAAGGACTTCAGAAAATCACTGCAGGTGAGGCCAGCCAAGCAAAGGCAAGCAGAATCCCTGTGGGTCGCAGGGAAGAAAGGATGCTGGTACTGAATGCTAGAGCGACTTACAGATCAGGAGAAAGTCATCCGCCAGGAGCAACAGGCAAGTAGGTAAATATATCTAGAAACAGTAGGGAGCATGCTTGAAAAGAACAATCCACAAGGTAGAAGGCAGGAGTGGACCTCATGGAGCTTGTCTACAACAATAGCTACGGACATGAATTCATGGCTTTCAACATCCATTGGCCGAAACAAGGAAAGAATGCACGGATAGACGGAGAGACAGACAGAGGCTAGGAACAGAGGAAGAAGTAATTACAGTCTGGCTGGGGATGGGGGATAAGAATGGAGAGACCTGCTCTGAGGCCCAGGGGATGCCTAAAAGAGCCAGACAGTAAGAGAACCTTCCTGCAAACCAGACCCAGTCCGATTACAAGGTCACGTTAAGAGACTCTGAAACCAGGAATACACTAAAGGTAAATCTAGCCACAAACATACACAAACCCATCTCAACCCTTGACTACTCTGACCCCAACCCTGACACAAGCAGCAGAGGCATGCTCTTCTAGGAACCAACATTACTAACCTGTTTTTACTGTCTCATGTATATCTGTCATTCAATCACAAATGATGAAATACATAGGAAAGCAAAAAAAAAAAAGTCTATCCATTCTCTAGAGACAAAGCAAGAAACAAAACAATACTTAAGCTAAAACAATCAAAAATTGAAAAAATATTTTTAAAAAAGATGCTCAAAACAATTTTAGCAAAGAAAGAAACTATAAGTCAATAGATCTAGAAAACTAAATACAAGAAAGCAAAGCATAGTAAGAAATGAATACATGGTAACAAAGTGAACTGGCTCACAATTACACTATATATAGATGAGGAAAAACAAAATTAGGGAACTTGAGGATAGGTCTCTACAAATTACCCACACTGAAACATGTAAGCTGGGCCACACACAAGCCTCTTCTACTTCACATCTCACCATGTAATCCTAATGCCATCTGCTACAAGAGTCTCACCAGAAGCCAGATAAAGCTGCTTGACCTTGAACTTTCAGCTCTGAAACTAGAAACTAAATTAACCAGTTTTCAGTATTATAGTAGCAGAAAACAAGCCAATATAGCAAGCAAATAATAAGAGAAATACTTTTAAATGTTGAGGAAAGAAAAAAGCACCAATGTAGAGCTCTGTACCTTGTGAAATTACCCTTCAACAGTGGAAAAACAAATACTTTCTCAGATAAACAAAAAGAGAGAATCTGCTGCCATATCCACAGCCTTTGGGAAAATGCTGTTATTCAGAGATAAAGAAAGTTGCATAGCTCAAAAATGTAGACTTAGCTAGGCACTGGTGGCTCACACCTATAATCCTAGCTGCTTAAAAGGGAGCTGAGGACTGAGGTTCAAAGCCAGTGCAGGCAGGAATGAGACTCTTACCTCCAATTAACCATTAAAAAAGCTGGGAGTGGAAGTGTGGCTCAAGTGTAAAGCATCAGCTGAAAGCAAAAAAACCATGAAGAGCATAAAGGCCTGATTTCAACCCCAGTACCAGCACCAAAACCAAACAAACAAACAAATAAAGCCATTTTTCTTGCACCTAAAAAAGACTTACAAATCATTTAGATAGACCAACAAACCCATTTTGAAATAGCTCAGTGAGAGATAATCTGACGAGCAGGAAAGGTCCCAAACTCAATCCCTAGCTTGACAAAAACAGAACAAATTCAACCTATCCAAAATATGGGTAAAGCAGTTTCTCAAAAAAGCAAACCAGAATAACTCCTTCAATGTCTCTTTCTTCTACTCTCTAACCCCATTCCTGAAATGCAGCCCAGCTGAGCACAGTAGCAAAACAGTAACTCCTCACACCCATTTTCCTACTTCTAGCAGTATGGGTCTCAAGTGTGTCTTGGTGTCCTGTACCAAGAATTCCAGACAGGAGAATTCGAAATTTTCTATTACTTATTCATAGTAGTAAATTACATTCGATTTCCAAATGAGACATTTTGGTAATGAGTGTTCTTTCTGCCTTAGAAGGACCTGCACTAATGCTCCCTGATTCATTCCTTAGTCTAGTTCTCAACAGTCTCCTGCCCTGTTGTATCGTGCAATTCAGTGCAGAACCTCGCAGACGGCTTTGCCAACTACACATGACGCCCAGGCAAGCAGCATACCACTCGATGTCACTCACCTCTTCTCCTGATAGGTAATACGCTGCAAGCAGGCCTCCAATAAAGCGGATGTTAACCTCAAACACTGACACCTCCGAGTTCTGTGAAAACGGGTGGGAAATAGTCAGTGCTTTACAGTTTCCAAAATAGTTTCAGTACTTCACATGGTTCTCAGAAACACTTGAAATATGTGCCCTTTCTGTACCTTTACTTCCCATGCAAGTACAAGCTCATCTGCCATTTGCTAATGTTCCTGAAACAATTGTTTCTGTCCCTCCAGCCCCAGCCCCCAGCCCCCAGCCCCAGAATCCATTGGGCCATTTCCTGCACATTCTACAGCACTGTGAAGCTAACAACGGAGACCTGCTGCTAACTGCCTTTCTCATCACAAATATTCCAGAACAGCATTCTCCTCTCTGACCCCAGCCTTCTGTTCTAATCACTACAGCACAATTACCATTTCTCTCTGCTCATGAATTTTAAATATTTTTCCTGGTGTATAAATAACTTAATCTTAAAATGGTAGAATTGTAATTAATGAATTAATAATATTAAGGAAACCAGCTCCTAGGTGACAGATTCATGTAGTCACAACCACATATATATCAAAAAGGAAAATGATTTAGAATAGTAAAGTAGTAGAGAGAAATATGTAAATTTCCTTAGGAAAGCAGAAATTGTAAGCACAAAACCAATAGTTTGAGTAATAAGTTGATGAGACTTTTGAAATTTCTCTGAAATGCAAATTGTTTATAAGAACAAAAGCTATGAACAAAATTTAAAAGAAAAGTAAACTGAAAGAAGTTTGGCACATATATAGAAACATTAATAACCTAAGTACTGTGTGTGTGCGCATGCATTTGTATCTAGTCATGGAAACAGTGTTAGAAAAATACTAATACAAGCTGGGCACCGGTGGCTCACACCTGTAATCCTAGTCCTACCTACTCAGGAGATTGACAGCCAAGGATCGCGGTTCAAAGCCAGCCCAGGCAGCAAAGTGCATGAGATTCTTATCTCCAATTAACCACCAGAAAACCCTAAGTGGTGCTGTTGGCTCAAGTGGTAGAACACTAGCCTTGAGCTGAAGAGCTCAGGGACAGGGCCCAGGCCCAGAGTTCAAGCCCCACAAGCGAACCAAAAAAAACAAAACCCTAATACATGGTATATAGTATAATAAAAATTCCAGTGCATGGAGAAATGTAGCATAACCTAAGAATCCACAAATACATAAAGTATATATAGATAAGGGTTATGAATTTTATTAGTAATTTCATAATTAAGTCTTAACAATAAATTAAAAGGAAAAAGTGGATTATCCCGAAATCTTTCCAGTATTCATAGGCAGAACACATCATTTGCTGACACATGTATATTTTCCTAACATAGAATTTTACAATACAATAATTTCTCCTGAGCATGATTCACACTTATAATTCTATCTAGAGAGAGGTAGAGATGGGAGGATTGTGGTTCAAGTCTACTCCAGTCAAAAAAGTTAGACCTTAACTCATAAGCATGCTGAGTATAGCATCACACACCTATAATCCCAGCTACTCAGGATAGATAGGAAAATCATGGTCCAAGGCTCCAAGCAAAAGTGGAAGACTTTTATATGAAAAATAACAAAAACATAAAAGTCCCAGAGCCTAGCACAATTGGTAGAACATCTGCTTGGCAAGCACAAGGCACTAAGTTCAAACCCTAATACCACACACACACAAAAAAAAAAATTGTAACTTTTTGTGACTGTTTTCTTAACTCATCTCTGAAAGAAACATGCTTAACATTACTTCATATATTCAGTACACAGCATACTACAGGGCACATCACAGACTTTAAGGGGGTGGGGGAAGCCTCCTATGGACAGAAGTCAATAACAATAGTTTCTTTGCTTTTTTCCATTCCTTCCTCTCTCTATTCCAATTGGAATGGAGCTGAGGAACTAGGAAGTCTCCACAATTGTGTCTACACACTCCAGCCCTACAGGAAATATCACCTCAAAGCACCTGCCCCTGGTGCTAGGAGACCCTGAGCTCAGGTGAATGCCATAGCAACACCCACATATGCACACTTCCTGACTTCACTTCAGCCTTTTAATAAGCTCTAGCACTGAGGGCCAGGAGGAGGCAGACTTCCTCCAGCCTGTTTTTGCCAAATTGTAAATAAATTCTTTTTTTCCATTTTTGTGTAGAATATGTTCTTTTCTTTTAAGTAGGGGCGAGCATTCAGACCCAGAGCCATGCATTATGGCAGGGGTGGAGGGGGAGCTTCAGAAGGAAATTTACTGTTTCACAGTTTGGCATGAGCTTATTTGAACTCTTCATCAAGTATGCAAACTTACAGTGGCTCCTGGCTACACCCACAGGGAACTGGCCAGTCAGCCCAAAGCCTTGTGATCCCAAGGCTTCCCTTGGCATCTCTCTGCAACCTTTCTAATTTGCTTCCTGTAAGGCCCCATTGCGATTCCAGGACTGCCGACCTTGAGACTTGTATGTCAGCCTTTCTATTTGTTGTTCACTTGTCTGGGTGTTTTCCCTTCATCTCGCTAGATGATTCATGCTATCAATTCTTATAAATCTCTGCAAAAATGTCACCTGATCTCAATTTTTTTTCTGACCACACAGTATAAAATAGTAATCATCGATCCATAGTATTATTTACCTGCATTATTTCCCCAAATAACATTACTATCATCGATCACTGTGTGATTACTTGTGAAACACACGAGACAAGTGCCAAAGGAAGAGACAGAGGAAACCAAGCTGAGGCTACTGAGGAGTCATGACAGAGGAGACAGGAATCCTCATGATGAATCTTCTGAAGAATAATCTAAACACAGACACATGGAAATACACTTACCACATTTCCACACAGTGGAAAACAAAAACATAAAAGCAAGGAGAACAAGCTATTATCTTATGAAAAGATATTGCCTTCCCACAGCAGTACTACAGCAAAAAGACAATGAGTCTGAGAAGACTGAGAGAAAACCAGCAACCTCTCATTCTGTTTTCAGCTACAAACCTCCACAGCTCCCCTCTTGAGTCTCTTCCTAGAAATGTCACCATAATAAAGAATCCTTCACTATCCCCCAAGTGAGACAGTAACACTCACCACTGCCCACTATCCCACGCCTCATTAGTCTCCAGTGTGCCACCCACCCAACACATTGCACACAGCCTGCCTCAGTGCTCACTCTGCTTCTCTCAACACTAACCTACAAACCTGCTGCTCATTGATGAACCTCAGAACGCAGAGCACTCTATGCTCTGGAGAGTGGCAGTCAAGGAAAGTAGTGATTCGGGCTGGGGATATGGCCTAGTGGCAAGAGAGCTTGCCTTGTATACATGAGGCCCTGGGTTCGATTCCCCAGCACCACATATACAGAAAATGGCCAGAAGTGGCGCTGTGGCTCAAGTGGCAGAGTGCTAGCCTTGAGCAAAAGGAAGCCAGGGACAGTGCTCAGGCCCTGAGTCCAAGGCCCAGGACTGGCCAAAAAAAAAAAGTAGTGATTCATCCATCCATTACAGAAGAGTTTGCACCAGCTTAATAACACAAGAAGGAGCTGAGGCTAAGCTAACTCATTCTAAGATCTGCATGTTCTTCAGAAGGGCAAAAAAACTGATTCTCAACATTGTTAAGCAGATATGCTCAAAGTGTAAGAATTACCCAAAATATGAATGAAAATGAAAAGTACGAATATCTAAAGGGTAGATGGAAAAAGAGACAGGAAACTGAATCCAAAATATGGAGAGAAAAACAACTCTGATGACTAGTTCCTCAAAGCCCAGGTCAGTACATTCTAAGGACTTCCATCTTGTCCCATTCTTTTAGAGCCCCATAGGTGGCAGCTGTTTCCTGTGCTTACTGCTTCTGGCAGTATCAAATGCCTTCTTTTGGTCTTTTGACTCTCATTACTCAAGTAACAATTCTAAACATTAAATTCTACAATTAAAATAATGGTGTGGTTCTGTGGTCTCTGAGCCCCGACTGGTACAATGAGACGCAAGAGATTCAGTAGACATAAATAATGGGTGTATATGAGACTGCAGAGGTTTCAATCTCTCCAAATTAATCTATATATTCTGTGAAACCCTCATCAGAATTTCAACATCGTTTTCTGTAACTTGAAATAAGAGAGGACTAAGAAATAAGAATGTCTTCACAGAACAAGATTCAGATAAACACATCAAGCTTCTATTACACACTACATACAAAATCTACTCCACCTTTTATGATGAAAGCTTGCTGTCTTAAGATGTTGTATCTTATTTAAGACATCTTATTTAAGATCTCTTTCCCTATATCAAGGTCATAAGGAAATTCTCAGATATCCTACAAGATCTATTATTGTATTTCATACCAACATATATCCATATTCCAATTAAAATTTAAGCTTTATATGGTGTGAGCAAGGGTCACATTTTCTTTCTTTTTTTTCCTATATGGATGCCCAGTTGAGCTAGTATCATTTATTGAAAGTGCCACTTTGGCACAAATGAGATATACATAGGGAAATGTTCTGACAGACATTCTGCTTGTCTGCCCTATAACACATCATCTTTACTATTGTCGCTTTCTAAGTATTTATATCCTCTGGAATAAATTTTTGAATTTTTTTCTTTAATGTTTTATTGACTTCTTGGCTCCTTATAAACTGCTTCCGTATAAATTTTGAAATTATCAATGTCTACAAAAATAAATTGCTGAAATATTTATTGGTATTGTATGGTATCAAAGATAAAATCAGGGAGAAATCGCATTTTTATATTGAATTTTCCAACCCAGAGGCATAGTACATGCTTCATTTCTCTTGGCTATGTTTTGTTGTTCATACTGTAGAATGTTAACTCTATGTTCTAATTCTTAAAAAAAAAAAAACTAAGGCAAAACTTTAGAATGTTTAAAAGAAAATATAAGAATATATCCTCCTCATTGGAGAGTAGGGACTTTATACACTAGATATAAAAGTACAATCTATAAGGGCTGCACAACTGTAGAGGAGAAAAAAATAAATAAAGACAAACCCTGTACATCCCAGGTTCTCCGTACAGACAGGCAAGGTAATATGAGGAAAATACCCAATAGCCCACAAACAAAAAACAGGGTGGCCCACACCTGAGAACAGTCGCCTCATCTCCCATCTACTTCTTCCTCCTCTTCTCCACCAGAAGGTAGCTAGGACGCCTGCCTGTGAGGAGCCACTGTGTGTCATGAGGTCAGCTCAAGCGGACAGAGCTGCTCCTGATCATTAAGGAGTCGGGCAAAGCAGCCTCAATCATCATGTACTTTGCCAAGATGACTGGGAAATTAAACTGTATCTTGTTTCAGTTATTGGACACAACCAAACTTAAATCTAAGTGGTAATATGAATTACTCTAATTAAGAAATATCAACAAATACACTTGGCACTAAAATGCTCAGCTAACATGAATAAGGTAAACTGTTTGGTCTTCTCAGCACTAGGAAAATCATGAGTAAAGAAGTAATCACGGATGAGGATCTGGGGATATGGCCTAGTGGCAAGAGTGCTTGCCTCGTATACATGAGGCCCTGGGTTCGATTCCCCAGCACCACATATACAGAAAACGGCCAGAAGTGGCGCTGCGGCTCAAGTGGCAGAGGAGCCTTGAGCAAAAAGAAGCCAGGAACAGTGCTCGGGCCCTGGGTCCAAGGCCCAGGACTGGCCACAAAAAAAAAAAAAAGAAGAAGAAGAAGTAGTAGTAGTAGTAATCACGGATTTAAATAAGTTTGAAAGCTGAATCACTTCAAAAAGAGCAGCACAGAGAGAAACAGAGAATGCTGCCCTGGAGATGCAGGAGGAAGCAAAGTATCATGGGAGACAAGGCATCAGAATCCTAACTGTTCAGCCTTCGGTCTCTAACCCTCACAATAGCACAGCGGGACAACAAGGCTGATAGTTTCTCAAAGCACAGGCTTTGCAGCTCCACAAGCCTTGCAGGCTCCAAAGCTAAGCCACACCCATACACCAAGGCGCTAGAACACTAGGAAGAGGCCTCTTAATGAAGGCCGTGAAAAATCATTAAATCTTGCTTTAATGGTTTATTATTTATGCTTATTTTTCATAAAGCACCTTATAGGTTTATGTTACATCTTATCCGCCACTTTTCTTCCCCCAATTATTGCCCTAACACATTTAAGACACTGCCTAAATGATAAGGGCCAGAAATGTAAGAGGAAGACAGCAAGAAAAGTAGGTAGAAATAACATAGTATAAATGATAATCCCAAAAGAAGGAAGAATTTCTTGCAACAGCCACTACATATGTTTATGTTTTTCTTTTTTTTTTTTTTTTTTTGCCAGTCCTGGGGCTTTAACTCTAGACCTGGGCACTGTCCCTGAGTCATTTTGCTTAAGGCTAATACTCTGCCACTTGAGCCAGAGAGGGACTTCCCGTACCTATTTTTTTTTTTAAAAACGGTGATTTGTTTGTTTGTTGGTTTTTTTTTTTTGGTGTTTTTTTTTTGCCAGTCCTGGGGCTTGGACTCAGGGCCTGAGCACTGTCCCTGGCTTCTTCTTGCTCAAGGCTAGCACTCTGCCACTTGAGCCACAGCGCCACTTCTGGCCATTTTCTGTATATGTGGTGCTGGGGAATCGAACCTAGAGACTCATGTATATGAGGCAAGCACTCTTGCCACTAGGCCATATCCCCAGCCTAAAACGGTGATTTGTATCTTGGCCATTGAGACGATAAAAAATATCATCAATGAATCCACAGTCCTGCAGGTCCCATGCCAGCAGACCCAGTGCCCACTTCTGAACCATTTTCAGGCTCACACACAGCACTTTCTCAAGGGTACCAGGGGCCTAGCCATGCCCTGAGAGTGATTTTACAAGGGCATTGATTATGCTAATCAGGACAGAGCTCTCATTACCCAGTCACCTCACAAAGACCATACTTCCTGATATTATCACATGAGTAATTAAGAATCAATTCATCCATTTGGGAGGAGACAAACATTCAGATCATAGCATAAAGACAAGATGTCTTCTTTTTTTGCTGGTACTAGGGCTTGAACTCAGGGTATGGTTGCTATCCCTTAGCTTTTCCACTCAAGCTAGAGCTTTACTTGAGCCACACCTCCATTTGCAGCTTTTTGTTTAGCTGAAGAGTCTCTCAGACATTCCTGTCTGGGCTAGCTTTGAACCACGATCCTCAGATCTCAGCCTCCTGAGTAGCTAAGATTACAGGTAAAAGCCAACATGCCCAGCAGTGTCTTTTTTAACAGGCAATGATTAACAATCAATGGTATACGCACCACACTGAAATCAAGGTTGTCTTCAATCCATCTTTGTCCATCTACGAATTCATCATGAAGTCCCATGATATAAAGGGTATCCAAAGCATCTACTATGGTAGCACCCATCTGTGAACTTCCTATATTAGGGGAAAAAAATAGCTATCATTAAAAACATCACCTTTATATAAGGTCTATTTTATTTTTATATATATGCATATATATAAAAGAATGTAAGGACTAAAAAGGAGAATACCCAATAGCATTTACTTTTTCCCTAGAACATAAGGAGTCTAATATATTTTGTTAAAGATGGCACATTGATAACTAAAAGAAAAATTCAAAGTGTAATTCTCCCTAATTTTCTGCATGGTCAGAATATAAAACACCTATTTACTTAACTGAACTGAATTTAATTGAATTGAACTTGAGGCTGTGAGGGCAGTCGCCAGTTCTGCAAGGAAAAAAGCACACAAGTAAATTACACTAAGAAAAGAAACCATAAAATATGAGTAGAGAGAGTCAAAATAACAAAATATACCCACTGATCTTCAAAGAAATATTCCAGAGAAAAAGGGAGGGAGGTGGGAGGGTCAGAGGTGTTAACTCTACAAAGCCAGCCTGATACCAAAATTAGAAATTGAAACACTGAAAACACAAGGGAAACAGGACAAGCTTACTACTCCTTCTTTTCTTCTTCCATTCTCCTTCCTATTTGGTAAAAACGGTTTGCTTCTGAGGACTTAACCTATACACATCCATTTTTTCCATGACTGTCCTTAACTTATATGCCATTTTTCTTATTCATATATTCCTAATAATTTCTTCAGACTATTAGGAAAGCTATTTTCCCACTAAGAAGGCCAGCACTCCAAACCACCCTGGTAAAACTCCTTGGCCTTCTCCCTCCCAGCTCTGTGTACTGGTATTGTCTACTGGTAAAGTATTATATACATAACTGGGCACTGACGGATCACACCCATAATCTTAGCTACTGAGGAAGCTGAGATCTGAGGATCGCAGTTCAAAGCCAGTCCGAACAGGAAAGTCCATGAGACTCTTTATCTCCAATTAACTACCAGAAAACTAGAAGTGGCACTGTGGGTCAATGTGGTAGAGCACTAGCCTTGAACAAAAGAGCTCAGGGACAGTGCCCAGGCCTTGAGTTCAAGCCCCACTACCAAGAAATAAATAAATACACACACACACACACACACACACACACACACACACACACACACACACCCTTATGCTTTTCTTGTTCCTCAGCATTTTATTAAGATCAAATCTTTTATTTTTCAAGAATTTAATCATCCATCTATTCCTATCTCTAGTACAATGTCTTAAATTCATTTGGGGGAGAGGAAATGGGGTTTGAACTCAGGGCCTGGTAATTCTGCAGCAGGCTCTCTACCACTTGCACCACTCTGCCAGTCCCCTTTTGCATTTGGTTATTTTCAAGATAGGATCATACTGTATGCCCAAGCTGGCCTGGAATGAGGTCCAGTTTGTGCTTCCCTGTGTGGCTGGGTTGAGAGTAATGTGCTGCTACACCCAGCTACTGTGCTTGGGGGGGATAAGCACAAGACACCACACCCAGCCACTGACTAAGGTGAGGAACTGAGAACCTTTATGTCTGAGCTGGCCTGGAATGCTGATTCCCCCAATCTCCACTTCCACGTAGCTACTTATTTATTCAGTCGCACAGGTGCATTTTCCTATAAGCTGTTAACTATTCAGACATTACACAGGCCTGACACAGTAGAAGTCTTGGTATGAGTCTTGGTTAGCTATCAGACAGATCTATGCCATGAGCTCCATGAGCTCAGAGCTCAGGAAAGATAAAGGCTCAAGTATCATTATGATTTTTAAATTGATAAATCAAGATTGCAACTGGGGAAAAAAAAAGAAAAACCTAAAATTATTCTTGGGAGTTACAGAGGAAGCAAAATATGCCAATGCAGAACAGTATGTAAGACATGAACAAAGAATTGCCATGGGAATCAATGAAAAAGTTCTCAGAAAACCTCCTAAGTTTCATATTTTATACTATTTCACAGAAACAAATGAAAATAACTAAATTCAACATTTTGTTAAGGAAGTAAGAATAAGGAAGATAAACTTCAGCCACAAAGTAGAACTAGAAAAAAATCTAAAGGCAGAATTAATAAACTAGAAAATTATCAAAATGGTAAATTCAAAAGATGAATTTATGAGAACAGCTATACAGCAATTCTGCTAGCTTAATTTTTCAAAAGTAGTGAAGAAAATACAAAACAAAGAAAAATTCAACAAGAAATAAAGATACTGAAACTATAAAAAGCCTATTTTATTTTCACAATTTCTAAAATGAGTAGAATTAGAATCTTTCTAGAAAAAAATATATTATCTTGACTTATAAAAGAAAATGGAAATCTAAATAAATGAACTGAGAAACACAGAAGAAACTGAGAAGTTTTCCAGGAGCTAAATACCACATTCACCAGGAACTGATGGCTAAGGCCTGTAATCCCAGCTACTCAGAAGACTTAGATCTGAGGATTGTGGTTCAAAGCCAGTCTGGGCAAGAAAGTCTATGAGACACCTATCTCCAATTAATCACAAAAAAGCCAGAAGTGGACCTGTGGCTCAAGTGGTAAAACACTAGTCTTGAGCACAGAATCTCAGGGACAGTGCCCAGGCCCTGAGGTCAAGCCTCAAATTTGGCACACACACACACAAAAATAAAACTTCTATATTCTGAAATGAATACACACATACACATACATACACACACACACATACATAAGAGAAGACATATTTCTACTACATAAATTCTCTCTATATATTCTATTCTAATATATCCATACCTGTATAGATATATTAAAATATATTAATAAATTCTACCTTAATTTTAAGGCTGGTAAGTCCTGTTCTATATAAACTTTTACAAAATATAGGAAACAAGAAATTAAAATTCAATTTATAATTTTTGTGTATCACTGATAAAAAAACACCCTAGTAGTAAAAGATTACTTACTGTCTGGTCTTACCGAGAATCACAGTAACAGCTGGGTGAATTCCTGGGCTAGGTAAGTTTGTTCTACAAGCAACTAAAAGGCTGTTTTCCAGGTCATACCATTGACACTTTACACCCCAGCAGCAATGTGCAGAACTCTTGTTGTACCATTCTATATTGGGGAGTCATATTTTACATATTTTAATGGACAGTGATATTGAACTATGGTACAAATTTAAATTTTCCTGGTTAATTATGTTCTTACTAGTCTATTCACCCTTTCTTTGGTAGAGAATTCTTTATTTTATTAATGTCTTTAATTTTCACTACATGTATCTTTTTTTTTTCTTAGTTGGTGTTTTTGTGTTCTAAAAAAAAAAAAAAAATTCCCTGCATAACCTTGAAGGTTATGTAAGACTTCTCAAATGTTTTCTATTGCAGGTTTTATACTTTTAGTTCTGTGTTTAGAAATGTGAACCATTTCCAGTAAACTCTTGTAATACAGTGTTGAAGAGAGAGTCAGATTTCATTATTTTTGCAAACGAATATTCAGTTGAATAGCACCTTTTCTTAGAGACTCTCCTTTGTCCACTGGATTGTTTCAACATCTTTGTTGAAAACCAGTTAAACCTACACATATACTCCTACTTGTATTGTTTGTCACTAAGCTTGAGGTCCATCCTTTCTGCATTTTCATAGTAGTTTTACCTTATCAACTCTAGCAAAGCCTCCCATCATTGGGATTGCTTTAAATATAAATATTAGAGAATACTGATTGCTCAACAATATTTAGTATTCTAATTCAAAATCTCCACATGAAATCTCTCTCCATTTATTTAAATCCTTTTAAAACTTTCTTGGTAACAGTGAATGACTTTCAGTGTATATTCTGCACATACTTCTGTTAAATTTGTTTACAAACAGCTCATATACTTGATACTATTACAAGTGTCACTTCCAAGTGTATTGGCAACTATTTATTACTAGTATATAAAGTTAACATTGACTTGGTTAATTTTTACCTTACAACCTCACAAAACCTATTTTCGGCTTTGTTTGCTCTGGTTTGTCTGGTCGGTTCCTTGGGAATGGTTTCATGGGCAGTCATGGTGACTCCTTCTCCTCTTCACTGCCAGGCTGTGTTCCTCCTTCCTGCGTTAGGGCACTGGCCAGGCACTCCAGTGCAACCACAGACCCACCCGATAGCCCAGAGGAGCTCAGAATCTCAGGGGAAAGTGTCTAACTTTTCTAGCCTTGGGGATTCCAGGCTATGTTGATTGGTTGTTATTATTGATATCCTCTTTATCAAGTTGAAGAAACTTCTTTCTAGTCTACTGTGTTGAGAGGTTTCAGTATTGCTGGACACTGAATGTCATTAAATATTTTTCCAGTACCTACTTAAATCATCAACTCATTCTCTTTTGCCCTTAATATCTTCAATCATACTGACCAATATCCAGCCATGCATGCCAAAGGCACGTGGCTCTGATTATTTACTCTTTTACATACTGATTCATTAAATTTACTATAATTTGGCTATATCTATGTTCATTAGTGATATTTGTCTATAAGTTACTTTTCCTTATACTATCTTGGTCTGGTTTTGGTCTGAGACCTTTGATGATCCTATCAAGAAGATATAATTTATAACAAACATATCTAAAAACACATGAAGCAAAAGCTAACAGAACTGAAAACAGTAGAACACAAATCCAAAATGAGATGGCTCACAGACTAATTATATAGAGCATTTAAGGAAAAGTGAATCTAAGCATCCCCTTTCTAGAATGATGAAGAGCAGAGAACATTTTCCACCTCATTTTTATGAGTCCAGCATTACAAAGATATCAAAACAATACAAATAACAATACCTATCAACAAAACCGTAGTAAACCAAACTCCAGTTAAGTACAAATAATGAACAGAATTTACATATACATATGTACATACTACATATGGGAAATAAAAAGAACATGAAATGTCACAGTCAAATACTCCATTCCAAACCAAATTCCTTCTAGATGCAAAAAGGCCTGTTTCTAACAAAACTCTTTGGATTTTCCAGACTATTTAAAGAAGAACTCATTCTGGCCAGGCCTGAGGAGCATGCCTGCTATAAACCAGCACTTGAGGATCAGAGGCAGGAAGATGGAGAAGTCAAGGCCAGTCCAGGCTACACAGTAGTACCCTGTTTTCAAAACACAAAAGATACATATGCTAAACAGTAGCAGGACCAGTATTTGATACACACATATTAGATGTTCTATGAAAATACAGCTGGCAAAAAGTAGAAAATTAACATCCACTTCTTATTTTCAGTAGATGCTTATATTCAAATCCTTTAAAAGCAGGCTCATAGTTTACCACATAGCTTAATAGAAAGGGGTTACCTTGAGGAAAACATCTAATTTTAACTAACCATTAAATATTTCTATTATGGGCTGGGAATGTGGCTTAGAGGTAAAGTGCTTGCTTAGCATGCATGAAGCCGTGAGTTCGATTCCTCAGCACCACATAAATAGAAAAAGCTGGAAGTAGCACTGTGGCTCAAGTGGTAGAGTGCTAGCCTTAAGCAAAAGAAGCTCAGGGGCAGCACCCAGGTCCTCAAGCCCCAGGACTGGCCAAAATATATATATATATATATTTTAGTGTATTAATGTCTCATTTTGTAATATCTACAAAGCAATGGGAACTTTTTAATCTGCAACCTCTGAAGAGGAAATGAAATACACTTCCATTTCATTACATGATAGCTAGGAGATCCTTGGTAGTCAGTGATTTCTTGTCAAAAAGAAATTTTCTTCTTCTACCACACTATCTCTCATGCTTAGGAGAAATTACTTTTTAAGGCATATTATTTGTTCATAAAACAGAAGTAAGAACCAGCAAACTTTAAGAGAAATCATAGCACTAGAAAAATTGTTCTATAATATCACATTAATGGTGATGGTGTACTAATTACTAATAAAGAAAACTGTGCCGCCCATGATAAATATATGTGCCTCCCCACTAAAACATTCCTACCTCGCCTGCCATTCCTGAAAAGATCTCTACCACAGCGATAAGCATGGAATATGGGGAAGCAGTGAGGACCACACAGACTACTGTGGCAAGTCTCAGGACTTCACCGCGTGTTTGGTAAGATGGGTTCATCAGTGAAACTGGTAGTTTTAAAAAGTGGACTGAGGTCTGCAGAGGGAACAAGAACAAACTCATGATAAATACAACTCCTGCTCAACCTCCACTCAAACACACATTTCAGTTTTCCTTCATTTTAGAAGGAAAATTTTTAATTTCTCCTTAGGAATCATGAATGCACACACAACATAACCTACTCAATTTACCAACCAAATCACCTGTTTCTTTTTTAAATGTATATAACACTGGGGGAATTTCCCATCCTTTCCTTCCTCCTCCATAATCTATCACAAATGGCATTATCTTGGAGAAAAAGCTAAAAGTGGGTACCTACTTTTTCTGATATCAAAAGCAAAAAAAGCAGGAGAAAACTAAAGCTTTAAAAATACTCAAGTAAATTACTAAATCAGCTATCTATAAGTAGAAAAATCTACATAGAGCAGCAGATTGGGTCAAAAAACAAAATCCAACCAATTGTTTCTATATACAAGGAGCTCAAGAAATTAACTCCACCCAAAGCTAAGAAGCCAACCACAAAATAGGCAAAGAAGCTAAAGAGAGGTCTCAGAAGAGGTGAGAACAGCAAAGAAACACATGGGGAAATGCTCATTGTCCCTAGCCACAAAGGAAATGCAAATCAAAACAATTCTGACGGAGAGACAGTAGAGACCAAGTCTGTGAATACTGTATATGTTCTTGATACATTGTATATATGTCTACCTGACCTAGAGAAGGGATAGAAAAACAGGACGTAAGATATCACAAGAAATGTACACACTGCCCTACTATGTAACTGTACCCTTTTTGTACAACACCTTGTAAAAAAATTTGTGTTCAATTAATAAACAAATAAAAAAATAAAAATTAAAAAAAAAAAACAATTCTGAGATTTCACCAACCCCAGTTAGTGGCCAACATTGTGAATTCCAATTAACAAACGTCCGTGCAGAGGTGGGGAAAAAGTTGTCAGTGGGAAAGTAAACTAGCACAATCACTGGAGGTTCCTCAAAAAACAAAAAAAGAAACTAAACATAGATCTTCCCTACAACCCAGGCATATCACTCCTGGCATCTACCCAGAACATCATGAGCCAAGATACTATGAGGACACTTGCACATCCATGTTCATTGCGGCACTATTCACAATAGCCAAGTTGTGGAACTCAGAGGTCCTACAATAGAAGATCCAAAAATGTGGTATCTATGCACAATGGAATTTTACAAAGCCATCAGGAAGAATAATATTATGTCATTTGCTGGGAAACGGATGGACCTAGAACAAATCACGTTAAGTAAGATAAGCCAAACTCAGAGAGACCAATGGCACATGTTTTCACTCCTATGTGGGACCTAAATTTAAAATACACCAAGACATGATAAATTATGCAGGACTCTAGGTATTCACACATAGTGAGACCAAAGGAGGATATTCTTAGAGAGGAACACAAAAGCACAATGCCTATGAGCATCTCATCATATAAAATATTTATCAAAATGAACTAGGAAATGGAAATAAGATGTTTTATTCTTTGTTTCTGCTTTTCTTTTCTTTTTGTCTTGTTAATTTTTGTCTTCAGATGAGGAAGGGGGGGGACACAGAAATGGACAGGCAAGGGGCAAACAATTGCAGCAGTGTAACCTACTAGATACTACATTGAAAATGAATTATGCAACCCATGGGTGGCAGAGGGAAAAACTGGGAGAGAGACTAGGGGAAAGGACATTGTCCAAAAAGAAATACACTCTTTACCTGACTTATGTAACTGTAACCCCTCTGTACCTCACCTTTATAATAAAAATTAAAAGCTAAAAAAAAGAAAAATCTACTACAGGCAACCCAAAGCAACTAGAAATCTTTAAACACTTGCACAAAAACGTAATGCATTCAAATTACAGTGGCATAGATGTAACAACAACAAAAAAAAGGTCTTCTTTTAAAAGATGGGAGTCAGAAAAACAGAATCAGTCATCAGACAGTGAAACCTTACCAAATATGTTGGTGGAATGGCCCTTCCGTGCAATAGGCCGGAGCTCATTGTGTCCCCATCCATATGTCCTGTAATTATCCCAAGCATGTTTCATCATCTGAGAAGAGAAAAAACAGAGTCCATCATTTCAGTGATTCAGACTATATTTTATGTTTTATGTAATTTAGGGTTTAGTTACTATATCCTTTCCCATTCTTCTAGGCCTTTTATATTATTAGCATATTGTTCAATTAACACTTACATCAGTGTGAAAATCTCAGTCCACACAACAGGAACAAATTAAGTGTAACTGGCAAGTTATTTCCAGGGGTGGGGGAACAAGTTATTGATTTCTTCTTCTTTTAACTGTCAGTCCTGTTGGGAACAGCTCCCTTCCTTCATTGTGATGACAGAGCTGATTCTTCCTTCTACCCTCAATTAATTCAGTCTTGTTCCAATAGCCCTTACCCTTCAGCTACAGATCAGAAAACTTTAACTCTGTTGGAGGCACAAAAGCAGTACATTTGTTACCAAATGGTCATGGCTGTGTTCCAACTGAACTTACTTATTTTTATTTGGGTATTGGGGAAGTGCTGGGATTTGAACTCAGAGCCTTACATTCACTCAGCTTGCCTGTTCAGTGAATGCTCAATCACTTGAGCCAATACCCTCAGCCACACTTTTAAAAAAAAGGTAGCTGTAAGCATTTAGCCCACAAATTGTTGTCAATCACTACCCCAGAAAAAGCTACTGGGAATAGGTGATTCAAGTAGAGACAACAAAATCCTTTCGGACACACTAATATGGACGCTGGGATAAAAGCGGACTCTCATTTTATGTTCTCAAGATTTATGTAATAGGTAAGGATATAATACAAGAGTTGACAGTAGTTAATTCTTTCTTAACATGGAAAAACTTAACAGAAAGAGACAGACAAATACATATTACTGACAATTACATCTACAAACTCAGATTCAGTCAAGCCTGAAGCTCTAGTTTAGAGCCATTAAGCAAATGTATACTTTAGTGTCAGTTATTTTGAACTGAGTTTCTTATAACCCAAGGAGTTCTGAAAGATACAGCAGGGGAGTGTTTAATTATATATCAACTGAATATTATATAATAGCAGAATGTGGTGTAACAAACATCAATTCATTTTACAGCATACTATTCATTAAAACATTTCCCAATGGGTTTTTTTTAAGTCAGCATTAATCAAATACCAAAATCAGGCAAAAAAAAAAAAAATTACAAGAAAACTCCAGGCCAATATATTCCAAGAACACAAACTTCCTTTAAAATTGTTTTTTAAATTACCTATATGGAAAGACCAAGAGCAATTCAACCTGGAATATAAGACTAGTCCAACATTTACAGACCGATCAATATAACTCACCAGGTTAACATGATAAAAAGGGAAAATCACATAATTAGACAAAAGTATGGACAAAGAATTTGAAAACTACTCATGATAAGAATATTCTTAGGGGCTGGGGATATGGCCTAGTGGCAAGAGTGCTTGCCTCCTATACATGAGGCCCTGGGTTCAATTCCCCAGCACCACATATACAGAAAACGGCCAGAAGTGGCGCTATGGCTAAAGTGGTATAGTGCTAGCCTTGAGCAAAAAGAAGCCAGGGACAGTGCTCAGGCCCTGAGTCCAGTCCCCAGGACTGGCCAAAAATAACAAAAAAACAAAGAATATTCTTAGTAAACTGAAACTTTTAGGAACAGCCTCAAGCTAAGCAGGAAGGGACTAAATCTTTTATTAACCTCTAATGTCAAGAACAATCAAGTTGGGTACTGGTGGCTCATGCCTGCAATCCTAGATACTCACGAGGTTGAGGTCTAAGGATCACAGTTCAAAGCCCAGCCCAAGCAGAAAAGACTCAGTGAGACTCTTATCTCCAATTAACCACTTAAAAACCAAAAGTAGAGCTGTGGCCCAAAGTGGTGGGGTGCTAGGCTTGAACAAAAGAGCCCAGGAATAGTGCCAAGACCCTAGACTCAAGCCCCACAATCAAACCCACCCCACCCCACCCCCAAAAAAAAGAAGAGTGAGAAAGAAAAGAACAATCAAGTACATCACTCTTATCTCACCATTTCATCCAAACACTGTACTGGAAGGCCAGTGTACTAAGACAAGAAAAAGAAATAGGAAGATGTACCTCTATTCACAGAGGACTGGAGTGAATAAAATAAAAACTTCAAATGACCTACAAAAAGCTACTAGAAATAGTAAATGACTTCAATGAAGTGACAGGATCCCTGCTCAGCCAACTTAAACCAGATGTATTTCTATAAGCTAAATGATGTGATACTTGCAGAACTCCCTTAGCCTGAGGGCTGCCTTGGGGTCCCCTGAAATGCACAGGGTTACTGTCTGTGGAGTAGGAAGCACTTCAAAAAATGAATAGGGAATATAAAATAGCTAATCAGGTATCTAGAAAAAAAATCCATCAATGCTTCCCAAACCACCCCAAAGGAAGTATATAAATAAATCTATCTGTATGTGTGCATAGTGTACAGAGTAGAGCTCTATTTTGAATCCACCAAGACCAAAAATTTATAACAATTCATAAGAATTAAAACATCTGCTAATCTTTCTATACGCAGCAATGGAAAATGTACAAATAGACATTTGACTGTTGGGGTTAAATTTAGTATTTTATGATAATAAGACTTTTAAAATATTGTTAATGTTATTACACTCCTGACAAAATCTTTTTCTTTAGGGAAAGTACAACTACAAACACTACCAAGAATTATCAGGAGTTCTAGTTAAGAACGTTTAACTCAGTCACTAGACTTTCTACCCATTTTTGCCTTAACTCTTGGCAATGCTAACTCTTTGGAACATGTTTATGAAAAGATCTACTTAATATCTAGTAGAGTCCCTTGTCACCAAATATTTAAATTTCTTATTTAATGATAAATTATAAATGAACTCTACATTATTTATATAATAAAATCTGCATTGCAAAAGATCTCTAGCAGTATGAATGATGTCACCATCAAAATAATCTCACATCAAGTTTTTGTCTAGTAACTGTGATCAATATTAAGAAAGAGACAGAGCTCTAGCCTTTTCTGCCAACCTGAAACCAGAACTACAAGTATAACCCAAGAACAAATAAGATGAAAATATGACAGCATAGCTGGAAGCCAGTGACTCATGCTTACAATTCTAACTATTCAGGAAGCTGAGGAACACAATTTAAAGCCAGCCCAAGCAGAACAGTCCATAAGCTCCATCTCCAAAATAACCAACTAAAAGCCAGGCATAGCTCAAATGGCTGAGTGCCAGCCAAGCAAGCAAGAACAAGTAAGACTGAGTTGGAAGCTAGGTATCAGCCAAAAAAATAAAGATATATATAGATATATACAGTACATAGATAAGTAGAAATATATTTTTATACAGTCCAACACACATCTGCAACACTACCATATCACAAATCTATTTACTACCTCTTTGATTTTTTCCCTTTTTTTTCTTATGTCAGTATCTTCTGGGTCTCCACCATTGATTCCCACGAGGTTTGGAACAGGAACTGGCGGCAGTGGCTTATTCTCTTTTGTCTTCAGTTCCTGGAGTACCTTATTTTTCTCTGTCTGAATTTCTGCATGGATTTCCTCTCTTGACTTTCTTAATTTCTCTTTTGCTTCTTCCAGGGCCTTTTCGTGATCAGCTCGAATTTTATTTCTCAGACGTTCTTCTTCTTCCCTGTTAGAAATAAAGAGAGAAAAAAAAAGAGATTGGTAGAAGCAGACCTTCCTAAGAACATCAACCTTCGACCTTCCTTTAAACTCAAACTCCCCCCAACTAGCAGTTGTTTCCTGACTTGGCCATTAGAAGGTAATTGCTAGCCTGGTGCCAGTGGCTCACACCTGTAATCCTAGCTACTCAGGAAGCTGAGATCTGTTTGAAGCCAGCCAGAGTAGTAAAGTCCGTGAGACTCTTATATCCAATAAGCTACCAAAAAAAGCCAGAAGTACAGCAGTCAGGGACAGGAACCAGGCCCTGAGTTTAAACCCCAAGAATGGCACCAAAGCAAATCAACAACAACAACAAAAAGGTAATTAGTAGCAGTGTGAGACTTGCCCAAAGGAAAGGGTAAGTTAACTTGGGGTGAGAAAGAAAATGAAATCTCAATATTGAAGACAAAAACACTACATGATACAGAAAAGAGAAATGCCTAGAAACAAAGTCCAATTTCTGGACTAAATGAGAATAGAGAATATGTCAATCAATAACTTAAATACAGAAGGCTGAAGAGCCAGTGAAAAATTAGAGAGGAGAAAAAGTGAAATACAGAATTAAAAGAGAAGCCAAGTCTAAAAAAAAAAAAAAACAACTTAGAGCCAAAGAAAGAAGAAATGTTTTCATTTATAGAGTATGGAATATTTTGTTAAAATGTGTAAACAACCTAGATTTCACAGTGCAATGGCTCCCAGCTGATATGGGCATGACTACTACTTAAAACTTTCCAAAGCCCTAGATGACCAAGCTTGGCTCCAATTTAGTAGCCTCAGATAAAACCGATTATTCAGTGCTAGGCCACCATAGGAACCTTATCTTCAATGTCTACAAGCATCTCAGAGTTCAGCTTATTGGATTTTGAAATCTACATAGCTGTTACTGGTGGCATGTCTCTAATCCAAAAATCAATGCATAGAAGAGCTCAGAATTAAGGACAACCCAATGTTGAAGAACAAGGCAGAAGAAATAGATAGATGAGCCTGCCTCTAAAGATACCCTTATGAAAACAACATGCTTTTTTCCAACAGAAATATACACAAGAACCAGAACAGAAGAGAAAAAGCAACTTAGGAATACATGAAAAATGTCATATGATAGAAATGGCATTCCAAAGTCCATGCGAAAGTAATAAACACAGGGAAAACTGCTTGTCCCTATGGGAAAACATTAATTCAGTCCTTAATTCATCATACATACACAAAAAAAAAAAACAATGCCAAGTACTTTAAATCCCTACTTACAAAAAAAATTCAGTTACTTGAATTGAAAATAAAAAAGAGGAGGGTATACCTATAAAGTGACATGTTAAACGAATCCCTTTTGTACAACTACTTGAAGAAAACTATGGAAGGGAGAGAAAGAAGGGGGAAGGGAAGATTTAATTTACATTATAATTTAGAATTTTTGTTTGTTTGTTTTTTGCCAGTCCTGGGCCTTGAACTCAGGGCCTGAGCACTGTTCTTGGCTTCCTGTTTTGCTCAAGGCTAACACTCTGCCACTTGAGCCACAGCGCCACTTCTGACCATTTTCTATATATGTGGTGCTGAGGAATCGAACCTAGGGCTTCATGTATATGAGGCAAGCACTCTTGCCACTAGGCCATATTCCTAGCCCTATAATTTAGAATTGTAAAGACAGGAAGTATAAAAACAACGTATCCATAGTAAAAGAAATGTGGGACTGGGAATATGGTCTAGGTAGTGGCCAGAGTGCTTGCCTCATATACATGAAAGTCCTAGGTTCGATTCCTTAGCACCACATATATAGAAAAGGCCAGAAGTGGCTCTCTGGCTCAAGTGGTGGAGTGCTAGCCTTGAGCAAAAAGAAGCCAGGGACAGTGCTCAGGCCCTGAGTCCAAGCCCCAGGACAGGCAAAAAAACACACACACACACACACAAAGAAGGGGCTGGGAATATGGCCTAGTGGCAAGAGAGCTTGCCTCATATACATGAAGCCCTGGGTTCGATTCCCCAGCACCACATATATAGAAAACGGCCAGAAGTGGCACTGTGGATCAAGTGGCAGAGTGCTAGCCTTGAGCAAAAAGAAGCCAAGGACAGTGCTCAGGCCCTGAGTTCAAGCCCCAGGACTGGCAAAACACACACACACACACACACACACACACACACACACACACACACACACACACAAAACACACAAAGAAATGTGGAACACATGTAACTAACACAAGAATCCACCATACAGGGGCTGCGGATTTAGCCTAGTGGCAAGAGCGCTTGCCTCGTATACATGAAGCCCTGGGTTCGATTCCCCAGCACCACATATACAGAAAATGGCCAGAAGTGGCGCTGTGACTCAAGTGGCAGAGTGCTAGCCTTGAGCAAAAAGAACCCAGGGACAGTGCTCAGGCCCTGAGTTCAAGGCCCAGGACTGGCAAAAAAAAAAAAAAAAAGAATCCACCATACAATGAATAAGTTATCTGTGAGTTTATACAAAAAGAGCAAAGAGGGGCTGGGGATATAGCCTAGTGGCAAGAGTGCCTGCCTCGGATACACGAGGCCCTAGGTTCAATTCCCCAGCACCACATATACAGAAAACAGCCAGAAGCGGCGCTGTGGCTCAAGTGGCAGAGTGCTAGCCTTGAGCGGGAAGAAGCCAGGGACAGTGCTCAGGCCCTGAGTCCAAGGCCCAGGACTGGCCAAAAAAAAAGAGCAAAGAACACAAAAGAAGAAGTATCAGAATACACACTTGTACTCCTAGCTATTCAGGAGGCTGAGACCCGACAATCATGTGATAACCAGAAACACAGGAATTTGAGACCAGCCTGGGTAACATATCAAGTCTCCAGAAGCCCACCTCAAACAAAATCAAAAAGAAAAGAAAAATTAGAAGAAAAAAAAGTGAGCAAGCAACTCACTTTTGTATGTATGTATATAAATTCAACCCAAAATGTGTTGTTTTTTTAATTTTAACTTGCTGGGCACTGGAGGCACATGCCTATAATCCTAGTTACTCAGGAAACTAAGATCTGAGTATCTCAGTTCAAAGTCAGCCTAAGGAGGAAAGTCTTTGAGACTTTTATCTCCAACTAAGCACCAAAACGCAGGAGCGGAGCTGTGGCTCAAGTGGTAGAACCCCAGCCTTAAGCAAAAAGTCAAGTGAGAGTGCAAATGAGTTCAAGCCCTAGTACTGGCACCAAAAAAAAGGTCAGATATATTCAAATTAAAATTGTCATCATATTAAAATATAACAATCATAAAAGCACCCACCCTGGTTTATGAGAGGCAGTAGAGCACAAACTGATATGAAATAGACAGGTAGAATTATACCAGATCTCAATGTACCACGATGTTGGGCCCATTTTTTTTACATGCTAGGTCCTGGCTCCTGATCAACAACAGCATCAGAATAATCGTCCCTTATTTCCAATCCATATTCCTAAATGCACAAGATAGTGAGTGATAAAGCCATACTAGGAGAAACAAAATGGGAAAAGAAAACTCAATAGCTTATGTGAATTCTCAAAAAATGCAAATGATCTAAATGCTTATATAGGCATCACATAGGTGAAAGGTATCTCTAAGACGCCCAGGATCCAGCTTCAGAGATGCTTTGACAAAATAACGTATTAAGATTTGAATTTCAGTAGTCCCCAGTGTCAGAATTAATCTACTATAATATTCTCCCATAATCCTCAATACTTAACATAATGCTTGGAATAAATTCACTCACTGAATAAATAAATAGGACCTTTTTTATTTTTATTGCTATTACAAAGGTAACATACAGAGGGGTTACCATTTCATGTCAGGTAATGAGTACATTTCTTCTGGGACAATGTTACCCCTTCTTTTGTTCTCTCCGTTTTTCCTTCCCATCACCACCCAGAAGTTGTACAGTTCATTTTCAACATAGTTTCTAAGTACCACTGCTACATTTATTCACCCTCTGTCCCTCCATTTCTGTGCCCATGACCAATTTTTGTGTGTGTGTGTGCTATTCTCAGGCTGGTATACAAAATACTTGATATATTTTTACACTAGTAAGAAACAAGAAAATCTAAAAGTTATTTCATTCACTTTTAGTTTTAAATTCAATATATTTCATATATAATTATAAATAAATTTTATTTGCTTCTAACATGCTTAAACCCTTAGCTTTATGTGCCATAACACTAATCTCTATTTAGTAGAATACATTTTATCTTCATGGTATTTGTGCTGTATGAACTTAATTACCACACAGTTCTAAGTTCCTTATTTCACAAATTACTTAAATTTCATATGCATAAGTGGTAAGAAATGATCCTATCAATTCCCTCTTTCCATAAATAAGGACATTACAGAGGACAAAGAACTTAAATAGCCTATCTAAAGACACATCAACGGAGGTCAAAGCCAAAAGGAAAGGTCCTAGAGAACCTCCTTCTTAATGATGCACTCAAAGTTCTTTTAACTAAACCAAGATGCCTTCCCCTTGTGACATCCCCATACAAGTCACTGGAAAGAATGCCCTTGGAAGGAGATTTTTCTTTATGATAAATCCTAAAGCCCAATGTGAATAATAAATCTCTAGTACACTTCATTACAACATGTTCTAACACTGAAAAAGTTCCAGCAAAAATTCAGCGACAGTCAAAATAAACTTCTGACAGAATGTGCACAAGTAGAGAAAATTATTTTCTTGGCTGAGGAATAAAACCAGTCCAAACCATAAGTTTATGTATTTTTTAACCATCTTCAATGAACATACATTTGCCCAATTAAAAATTGTTCAACATGTAATGCTGATTTCTAGTATGAGCAACTTCTGTATGAGCAACTTTCCAATTTTAAGTATGATCTAATTTTATAGTATCTGTAATAATGAGATTAGTAATATCTCCTTTACACATTTGATAAGAAGATTAAAGAGGATTAAATAGGTGAAAACATATTTACATTCTCTATTGCTATCTTCTTTCTTCTGATGGATAAACTCATTGTGGGGTATACTGTATTTTAGACACATTTTCAGGAAAGTCTGTCTTAGAGAGGGCTAACATGAATGGTTGTGGTATTTATTTTTATTAAAGGCTGTCTATGTCTCACCAGCACCTGCCTCTGCAGCCTCTCTCTCACTTGTGGAGTGTCTCACCTTGCCATGAACATTTATTCAGCAGGACTATGCTTTTAATGAGGGCCAATTGTACTGCAGACATTGGAAATACAAAACTAAACGTAACTATATAGTCATTTGTCCTCAAGGAGTCTGTCCTATTGGGAGAGACAGAGAAGTAAGCAAATGTAAAAATCCTTTAACTGTGGCGTAGCAAATAAATACATAAAAAATGCATTGTTTTAAATTTAAAGACTACCTTGGGACTGGGGATATGGCCTAGTGGTAGAGTGCTTGACTCCCATATATGAAGCCCTGGGTTCGATTCCTCAGTACCACATATACAGAAAAAGCCAGAAGTGGCGCTGTGGCTCAAGTGGTAGAGTGCTAGCCTTCAGCAAAAAGAAGCCAGGGACAGTGCTCAGGCCCTGAGTTCAAGCCCCAGGACTGGCAAAAAGAAAAAAAAAAAGACTACCTAATGGGCAAGGCATCACACCTGCAATACTAGCTATTCAGGAAACTGAGCTCTGGGTCCCAGGTTCAAAGGTAGCCCAGGCAGACAAATCCAAGAGATTCTTAGCTCTTACCAGTAAAAAGCCAAAAGTAGATCTTTGGCTAAAGTGATAAGAGTACCAGCCGTGAATGAAAAAGGTAGGCAAGAGCATGAGGCCCTGAGTTCAAGCCCCAGTACCCCCCCCACACACACACACACCAACACACACATGCATGCAGACACAAAATGTTAGCTGTGCACTAGTGGCTAACACTTATAATCCTAGCTACTTAGGAAGATGGGCCAACAAACAGCTCACCTGATTCAGAGTCATGATTTGAGGTCAGCCAGGAAGGGGTGGGGGGTAGCCATAGTCCATAAGACTCCATCTCTAGAAAAACCATCAAAAAGCTCAGCTGGAGGCATGGCTCAAATGACAGAGCACCAAGCCAAGCAAGTATGAGGTCTTGAGTTCAAATCCCTACTACCAAAACAAGTATACAAAGTGTCATTCTGTGAGCAGTCCTCACATGTAGCCTCTTCCAGATTATTAGAATACTGGTCAAAGGGACAAAAAAAAAATATTTAAATGAAAAACAAAAAACTTCAGACTATCCAAAGGGCAGCTCTCAGGAAGCAAATATGAGCTTCTGGAAGGGCTCTTCACCAGCCTCTAACTGTATCCAGGTCTAACTCCTCCCAGGTCCCACTGCTCCAGATCTTGGGGACTCAGTGTTCTGACCCCCCATGATCAGCGATGGAGACCTCACACAGCCAGAGCAGTGCACAGCTTACCTTCTCCCTTTCCACAGTGTGTGGGTGGGGGGTGGGTCACAACCAGAGCTTGAACTCAGACCTCACAATCTTAATTGGCTTTTTCAATCAAGGCTGGTGCTCTATGACTTGAGCCATGGCTCCACTTCCTCTTGAGTAGCTAGGGTTCCAGGCATGAGCCACCTGCTGGGCTTTGGAAATTCTTACCTATTCAAATGGCTACATTCTAACAGCACCTGTCAGATGGGTCTTAAAAAAGAGGATCTTATAAGCAGGATAAACAACAGCATTCTGAATAGTGTGACACAGACAACAAGACTAAGTGACTTCCCATTCTGACAGCTGTACTCTGAATTTGGGGGTTGTGTTAAGGTGTACTACAGAATGAAAACAGTTGCAGAACAGAGTAAAATAGTCTAAGAGCTGTACAGACCAATTTGTTGCCCAATTATAGAGAAGAAAAGGGAATTCCAAAGACCAAAAACCAATACAGTCAAGGTGTCTTCACCAGTCTGTTGTTGGCAAATGTTAAATATGAACAGGTCCTACTACCTATTTCACAAGGGAAGTGGGAACAAATAACCATGAGCCCAAAGAGAAACGGAATATCCAACAGACTTGAGGATAAACTAACAAAACTGCCCCTACCCCCCAGAGGAGAAAGCCTTAAGAATAGGATAAAGATCACAGCATGCTCATCCACAACTTTGCACTTACTTAGAGGCTAAGACAGGAAAGTCACCAAGCTGGAGAACAGTCTGAGCTACAAAGACAGACTTTTGTCTCAAAACAACAACAAAAATAATAGGATAAAGCAAAGGCATAGAAGAGGAATTAAATGTGTAAAGACAGTGAGAACTCTGAAACTGTAATTTAAAATCTGCAATTTAAAATTAAAACTGTGAATTTAAAATCTCTACTCATACTAAAAAAGGAAAATGGAATATGCATACGTGTGTATATATATGTATATGTATGTAAGTTTACACCAATCATGACCTGAAGAACCTGGGAAACTCTCAGTAAGGCACATGAAATGTGAGCCAGCTAATTTCAAGCACAGTAGTCTAACATGTCTAGTGGCTACCAGGCTGGCCAATGCAGGCTCACAGATATATTGTGTTCAATGTCACATACCAGGTGCAGAACCAACATTCAACTTTAAGTCCTTCTTCCTTCAAGTCTGTATTTTTCCCCAGTTTCAGGAAACTATCAGAGGTAAACAGACCTTATCCCAAGTATTCAATTCAGACAGAATCCTGACCAGTGAAACTCCTGATTCACTCTATTTCCTTACCTGACACCTTGAGTGGCATAGAATGCGGAGCACTGGCTCCTTAAAAGGAGCAGCTGCTGGCAAATCCCAACTGTTACCATCTGAAAATACAAACTTAAAAGTGCTGCCCTAGCTTCATTTTTAATAGAAATCAGAAATCCAGAATTTTATGTGAAATCTTCCCCAATTGTTACTGCTAGCACAACCCACACTTTTGTAACTTTTTTTTCCTTTTTCATGCCTGTTCTGGAGCTTGAACTCAGGGCCTGGGTGCTGTCCCTAAGCTTTTTTGCTCAAGGCTAGCTAGCATTCTACCATTTGAGCCACAACTCTACTTCCAGTTTTTCGGTGTTTAATTGGAGATAAGAGTCTTGTGGAGTTTGCTTCCCATGCTGGCTTCAAACATCAATCCTAAGATCTTAGCTTTCTTTGGCAAGAGCTACCTGTGCCCAGCAAATTTCAGTTTCTTCTGTAAAGGGGCCCACACAGCTACTGTCCAAGTCATAGTGAATCTTAGATCTCCGCCTTCTGCCTTGACCACTTCTCCCCTCCCTCCATCACCACTTCACTTGGCTGTGGTTTATTCAGTGTTTCTGGGCCATAGGAAAGGCCTTACTTTCTAGTTGCACTGCCTTCTCATGCCAGGTGACTCCATCGCAACCTCTCCTTAAGGTCCAGTGGTCAAATACCAACAACCAAGTAACAAACTAGGCTGAGAAAAAGAAAGCACAGCTCTCATTACAGCAATTTATTTGTCCAACTTACACTTGCATTTGAACTGAAGCTTTTTCAAAATCCTCAAGCTTGATAAGAGTTAAAACTGAGTTCAAAAACATAATTATTTTTTACAGTCAAGAACTACTTTAAGACCTCTGGGTGTCATCAACGGAGGTCCGAGCTAGCTCGCAATAAACACCTCTTTGCTGTTTACATCGGTTAAAAAAAGAAAAAGAACTACTTTAAGAATGAGAGTAGATTTTTAAAAAGTCAAGCTATGTTTCAAACTCTTTTGAGTAACATACCAATCCCTCCAATGACCAAAATCCAATAGAAAAAGCCTTGACATCGTACACCTATTACATCAAAAGGATTTGGGCAAGTTTTAAGGGGAAAAAACACCCCAAAATTTAGTTTACAAGGCTGACAAAGTGAATGACTTAGGACTCGATAACACCTTTAACTCAAATGGTGCCATATGGTTGCCAGCTCATGTCCCGACAAATGGTGAGCTATTGTGCGGCCTTCGTCCAGGTTGGCCATCCCAACAGCCACAATCTGCCACCGGGATTTGAACTTCAGGCTGCTGGTGGAGGGCCCCCGGGTGGGCAAGTCCTAGTTTCAATGCATTGACTTCACATGGCGACAACATGCCCTCTCTAAATGCACACGCAGCATATGTCACTATCTGTCTAGGCTCAGTTTGCACAGCTCCACTGCCCAGTCCAAACCAGCCAGCTCTGAACATGTTTCTGCTACAGAAAGCCCAGGGGCTGGCCGAAGGTGGAGTGCTGAATGTGCCCCCCGCCGGTGGCTGGCCGAAGGTGGGGTGCTGGCCGTGTCCCCTGGCCTGGGGCTGGCCGAAGGTGGAGTACTGGCCGTCTCCCCGGCCTGGGGCTAGCCGAAGGTGAGGTGCTTGCTGGCCGTGCCCCGGCCTGGGGTACGGTCTACCGGCCAGAACCCTCACGTGCTGCAGCAGGGAGACGGACGGACGGACTGAGACACCACCTCCCCACCACCTCGCGAAATCCACCAACCTGTGTCTGTGCTCGTCTGGCCCGTGGATGAGGAAGACTCCGGGGTTCCGGGCCCCTTTGCCGGCCTCCACGTGAGGAATGAGCACGTCCTCCAGCCCCAGGTCAAAGCGTCGGTGTTTGGAAGAGTCTGGGAGGAAGAAGAATGCCCCAAAGCACAGGGTGACGAAGGCACTGAGGATGAGGAGGAGGATGAACTTCTCCGAGAGTCTCAGGGTGGCCCTGTGGTGCGGGAAGGAGGGTGGCCCCAGGGTCAGCGGCGGGATCCGTCGTCCGGACAGGGGCAGCAGGGCCGGGGTGGTCATCGTTCGGGCTTCGGGACGCTCACGGTCTCATCCTACTCCACCCACGTCTTCACGATCGCCGCGGCCGCAGCCGCGTCCTCTCCGGAGGGCTCCGCCGTCCGCGGGCGGCGCCGCCTCCGCGCTCTCCGGTTACAGCCGGAGACCCAGGCGGCCCCCCCGGCGCGGCCGCCTAGCCATCGGCTCCCGGCGCCTCCCCGGCGGCCGTCCAGTCCCCGCCGCGCCCTAGGCGCGGACCGGGCGAGCCAGGCTGCAGACAAGCCGCAAGGTGGCTGCTTCCATTCCGCACCCGGGCGGGAGATGCTCCGGCCGGCCTCCCGCCGCACGCCGCGCCGCGGCGGAGTCCGAGGCGGGCGGACGCGGCCCCGCGGCCTCCGCGGTGGCGGGGAAAAGGGGACCCCGGGTCTCCCGGCCTCCGCCACAGAGAGGTCGCTCAGCCCACCGCGCCGGGAAGCCGGGCGACGCGACGCCGGGGAAGCGGCAGCCGCGCAGGCGATCGGCCGCCCCGCGACGCTCGGCGGGGCCCGCAGCTCCGACGCTCGACGGCGGGAACGCAGAACGGCCGGGGCCCCAACGCCGCGGCCCGGGGAGCCGCCGGAGCCGCCGCTGCCGCGCGGGTGTCAGCGAGCGGAACTTCCTCCTGCGGCGGCCGCGGGGCGGGGCGGGCGGGCTGGCCGGGGCGGGCGGAGCGGCGTGCGCGAGGCGGGGCGTGCGCGGGGCGGGGCGAGGGAGAAGGGGCGGGGCACGCCCGGGGCGGGGAAATGAGGGGCGGGGCGGGAAGGGGGAAGGGCGGCGCGTGCGCGGGGCGGGGCGTGCGCGGGGTGGGGCGCTGGGGCTCAGCACCGCCCCGCTCGGCTCCTCCAGGACCTTCTCCACATCACCACCTCAGGTGTTCCCCCCGCGCCCTGACGGCGTGGAGGAAGCCGGGCCGCGGACCTTCTCGCCCCACCCTAGCGGGCGAGCAGAGGTCTTGGGCTGCGGCCTCCTCGGGCCGCGGGAGGCGGGGACGGCGCCGCGGGGCCCTCGCCTCAGAGGTGCGGCTGGGACAGCGCGGGCGAGGGGCGCGGACCGGCCTACCGCCCGGCCCAGCGAGTGCGCGGCCCCGCGGCTTCCGGAAGTGGCCACCGCGGTCGGGGGCGCGCGCGGAGGGCAGAGGGGGCCCGCGATGGCCGCCGCGAAGCCCTCAATTCCGTTCCCGTCCCCGTCCCCGAAAGGCCTCCCGGCCTGCGGGCGGGGTCGGCCCGCTTGCACTGGAAGGCCGCCTGCGCTGCGGCTCCGCCTGGTAGGCCGGCCACGTGCCTTACGGTGCTGTGCACCTGGGTCCTCTCCAGGAATCCCGGCGCCTCGCGCGACGGGAGGGACCTCCAGGGAAGCTTCTAGTACAGTCTCCTGCCATCCACCCCGTGGAGGAGGAGGCGCCAAAACCCGGGACCTGGCTCACCAGCCGGGTCTGAGCCCGGCCTGGGGGCTGCCCTGAGCTCTGAGGCTCAAGGCAGGCATTCCACTGCTTGAGCCACTGCACCACTTCTGGCATCGGGGTAATTTATTGGCGATGAGTCTCCGGCTGGGAATATGGCCTAGTGGTAGAGTGCTTGCCTTGCATGCATGAAGCCCTGGGTTCGATTACTCAGCACCACTTATATAGAAAAAGCCAGAAGTGGCGTTGTGGCTCAAGAGGTAGAGTGCTAACTTTGAGCAAAAAGAAGCCAGGGACAGTGCTCAGGCCCTGAGTTCAAGGCCCGGGACTGGCAAAAGAAAAAAAAGAAAAGTCTCCCACTTTGCTGCCCCAGCTGGCTTCAATCGATCCGCCATCCTCGGATCTCCCCCTCCCGAGCAGCTGGGATGACGGGTGTTATCCGAAGTGAACGACAATACTCCGGTGTCCGTCCTGTGGACTTTCCTTACTTTTACTTCGCATCCTGCTGGTGAGGGATGGCAGGGGAGGAACGGAGCTTTACAAACCCAGCACAGCAGCTCCCGGATCCGCGGCCTGATGCCGGAGTACCCACCTTCCTCCCACCACCAGCCAAGCCCTGTCCTTTACAGAGGATCACTCGCCACAGTGGCGCTCTTGCTGGAGGTGGAGAGCAGAAGACGTGAGAAACCCCTGTTTCTCAGTGTCTCTCATTAAACCTGCCAGCTGAGTCAAAAAGGAAAGCAAGATTTCTGTTTCTTACTGTGGAAATCATTTTTCCATGCGTTCAGGAGAAAAAAATGACTTATGAATTAAATAGCAAGTTATACAAATCTTGTTAAGTATTATCCAGGTTGACATCAAGTTATAAACCACAAGAAATAGCAGTGCAGATGAAGCTTGCTATGACCTTGTTGGTAAACAGGTCTCCTGGACAAGTCTTTTTCGGGTGAGGGTTACTGGGGCCTGAATTCAGAGCCTCTCCTTCTCCCTTAGCTTTTTCACTCAAGGTTGGCACTTGACCACTTGAGCCACAGCTCTACTCCAGCTGTTGGTTGATTAATTGGCGATGGAGCTGCACAGACTTTTCTGCCTGGGAGGGGGCTGCAAACCCTGATCCTCAGACCTCAGCCTCCTGAATAGCTAGCTAGGATTATGGGTGGGAGCCAGCAGCACCCGACTGATACAGGAGTCTTATGTGTGCCTTTTCCTTTCTCTTGCCCTTGCCTGATTGCAAAATTCACTTTTTTCTTCATGATAGTAAAAGCACCATTACTTAAATTAGGGGTTGTTGTCATTATATAAATGTAGTCTGACGAAGGTCATTGATTTTCTTGCTACACCCAGCAGTATCAGAACAATTTTACACACACAAACTTCTAGAAACATGGCAGACCTAAACAATATTGTTTCCTTAAGGTAGATCAAATTGCAAATTTATTCCTTAATTATGATTACAAGTATATTAAAATGTGCATATAAAGAAGTAGGAACGAAAATGTGAAGTTAAAAAAAAGACGTGTAATCTGTAACTACCAGAAAGATTAGAGCAACTAAACAACCTCAAGTCCTTGCGTCTAGCAAGAATTCAGACAAGACACAAATCCAAGTAAAGGTGATATAAAAAATTTACTATCAGAGAGGCATAGCAGAGGAAGAGCATGTGGGATAGACGTGTCACAGAGCTTGGCCTTGGGTTAAATAGAATTGGATGACTTTCTGGCTGGTGGCTCTCCTTTCTGCTTCCTATAAGGTTGTGATGTCCAAGATGTATTTACTGTCCTTATTTCTTCATTCTTTTATCCTCATTTTCATTCTTTTGTAGCCACCTGGCCCCATTTCATTGCCAGGCAGGTTTTCACTGATATGACAAACTTGCCGTGTGCAAACTACATATGCTCAATTTTCTGATTGCCTGCTTTTCTGTTAACGTATAGTGTCAGGATGTTGATATTCTACATGATTTCCCCCTCAGTGTTCTGTTTGTGTTACATTTATAGTTAAATAAATTAAAAATTTATAAGCTGATACTTAAGAAAGCCCAGGTCAGATTTCAGCTGAACTCATTCACAAAGGTGAAGATAAAGACTGCCCATCTGAGGGCGGCCAGCAGAACACAGAGTACGCGGGTGCATGATCCTCACAGGTGTGACAAATTTCAGCCTGGAGAGTCTAAAGAGGATATTTCATTTCTAAAGTGTAACAAGGCTTTGATCAAAGGTGTAGACAAGATTCCAATGTGGTGATTTTACATATCCAAATCTATTAATTGGGCAATTGGAATTGTTCAATTATTAACAAAACAAAATTGACTCCTATAGACTATGGATTTATAGGGTCCTGACATCCACTCGTATTGCAGTGTAAATGTTAACTTGAATTTGATTCTGTATTGACTTTTCCATTCTTGGAACAGTTTTAACACCTGTTATGCATAGTCATCATTCTCTAACCCTGTTTTAAATGAAACAGGCTATATGCTATAAGAAAAATTATATATATATATGTTTGTGTATATATATATATATATATATATATATAGTAAACAGTGGTTTTGTGTTCCTTTGTAGTTTGAACAAGTTCTCACAACGTTCAAGGAAAATGTTGAAGGAAGATTGCCGGAAAGAACCACCAAGCACAGCCAGGCTCTGGTCCTGCCCCTTCCACTTTTATTTTCCTCTATGAAACAATTTTCCCAAAGCTCAAGAAAAATTGGTAGTTCAAAGCTATAAAGCTCTTAAGTTAGCACCACAAGTCTGAAACAAAGAAAAGAGAAAAAAAAAGTCTGGGCCACTTCTGAACTCAAGTGCCTACGCTTTATTTGCTTATAAAAAAAGATGCTATTTTGCTGGGAGCTAGTGGCTGACACCTATTCAGGAGGCTGGTGAGGATGGTGGTTCAAATCCAGCCCTGGCAGGAAAGCCCATGAGACACTTATCTCCAATAAACTACTCAGAAAAAGCCAGAAGTGGTGCTGTGGCTCAAAGTGGTAAAGCACTAGCCTTGAGCAAAGAAGCTCAGAGTTCAAGCCCCAGGACTGGCACATACACGCACACCAAAATAAGATGCACATTTTGAGCAGGTGCTCTATGAAGGTGATAGAGTTAACAGAGAAAGAAGTGAGAACATCCACAAGGGGTGACTGCAGCCTGGGTGGATAGGACCAAGGGAGGATAAGATGACACAGCAAAGGAGCACTATGGGGATGAAGTGCTAGGCTAACCAGAGCACAGGGCTCTAGAGGGGATGGGCGCCTCCACCATGCCCTGGTTGTCAGGGAAGGTTCTTGCTCAAGTGATTCCTAAGCTGGGCCTTTAATTAGCTAGAAGAGGAAGGTTGGGAGCAGAACCTACACAGGCCCATAGCTGGTTTTTCTGGCCACTTAAATAGAACCTCCTCAGCATTCCTCTTCCAATAAATGGATTGCCTGGCCCTGATCCCCACCCCATCCCACACCCACACTTGAGTTAGGACAGCAAAACTGGAGAAGCAATGCCACCACCTACACCACAAGGAAAATAGGTTCCGAATGGCCAATGGGGATCATAAACACAGGGGACTTGCTTATCAAAGGCAGGATTCATTTCAGGCGAGTCAATCCATCAATAAATCAGAGCTATTCACATGTATTTAAGAGAGTATGAACAATCGGTAGTGCTGTCTTTTGTCAGTACAGAGTACTGTTCTATGACTTGATTCCAAACCTGTTTCCACTCCCGGGGTTTTCCATTTATAAGACGTATCATCTGCCTATTTTGTAGGACTGTTTAAGGATCAAATTACTTGTTTCTAAAAGCTGTTAAGCTCACTACAAATCACTGGCTGCTTGGTGGCTCTGGCACTGGAGAGATGGAGACCTGAGCATGCCTAGCTTGTGCCCCTTCTCCAGTCTTGGTCTGTGGCTCTGGTTTGTGCCAAGAGAATGAAGCAGAGAAGAGCTGTGATGCTGGAAGAGGAAGTACATACCTGCACTTGAGTCCTGGGCTGGGGGTAGATCAGGATCAGGGCACGGGGGTGTCCAGTATGCCCAAAGTGTCTGCAGATGGTTTGCTTGTGTCCACCCAGCAAAGCCTTCCAAAGCCACAGCAGCCAGAGCTCAAGTGGGCTCAGGATGTTATGCAGTACTGGCTCTACAAGCATACAGCAAACAGAAGGCCGGAGTTGTGGCGTCCGAGAGGCCCTGACTGCAAGCCTGGGAAGCCAGAGAGTGAGAGGCAGCGTTACCATCTCTAGGGCCATTACAGAATGATGTGGGGAGCTGTGAGGGTCAAGTCCAAGCTCACTGAAGGCCACAGAAGTCAGAAGGGCTAGCAAGGTGGAGTGTCTGCTGAGAGGGGCCATGGGCAGCCATGTGGGGGACTGGAGGACCCCAGACTCTTCCATGTTTTCTCTGCAGCTCTGCGACCATGAGGTTTTGCCCTACCATATGTTTCTACTCCTTGCCTCTTAATCACAAGCCAAAATAAACCTTTTATCTTTATACTTGATTACCTCAGGTATGTTAGCCTGACAGGAAGCCGAGTAACATTGCATAAGCCTACCGTTTTAGTTATTCAATGTATGTGGCATGCAACTAAGTCTTGAGTAATACCCAGCATGTCTCTGTGAGGTACTGTGGAGGTCCGTATGATGTCAGTAAAAGTAAGCCACATCCTCAGGTGACTTAACAGGCCTACACCAGGGACAGAAGCAGGAGTGGACCCTCAGAATAACCATTTCCTTCAGCAGCCGGAAGAAGAAAATGTTCATGGAAAGGGCTGGATGGAAGTGACAGCAGAGTCCATGGAAACTCCCAGCGCTTTATGGGGGCTTTCACAACTGGATGCAGAGTATCCAGTATCCACCATTACAAAAAAGGCATCTGATGCCAAAGAAGTTAAGCATTCTTCATAAATCTTCTAAGCTTCTAAGCTTGTTCTAAGCTTCCTCTAGGCAGCTAGCTTGAGGATATGCTTCATTGACTTATGTATTCATTCATTAAATATAATTGACACTTCCTGTGCCAGGTGTTATGCAGTGTTCTAGGTATCAGAGATGAATTACCCATGGGATAGCATAGGATAAAGAGAACATGGCCTCTAGAGGAAAAAGGACTTGGGTCTAATCTTGTCTCCAAGACATGATATTCAAAACACTGGAAATGTTCCGTGTCCTCAGTTTCTTTATCCATGATATGAAAATAAAAATGCATTTTTCATTAGTGGTATTATGGGGATTAAACTGGATAACATATACTGTTTCTCCCTGAGTTGGAATTTAGTAGCTATCCACTACTATTTTATCATAGACATGAGGACGAGTAGGAGCTGGCAGGAGAAACGGTGGGAAAAGCCTCAGACAATACTTGTATGTAGAAGAAAGTAGTCGGGTGCTGGTGGCTCACACCTATCATCCTAGCTACTCAGGAGGCTGAGATCTGAGGATCATGGTTCAAAGCCAGCCCAGGCAGCAAAGTCCATGAGACTCTTATCTCCAGTGAATCACCTAAAAACTAGAAGTGGAGCTGTGGTTCAAAGTGATAGAGTGCTAGCCTGGGACAGCAGCCAGGCCCTGATTTCAAGAGACCCAAACAAAGAAAAAAGGTCCTTTCCCTGACCGCGTGTATTCGTGAGAGAACAAGATTCTCACTGGAGTGCTGCTTCAGGCTCTGTACACCGTTATTCTCTGTATTCAGGAGTTCCTGGACACTCTGGTGCAATGTGGAATTTGCTCCACAGGTTCATGAGTGGAAAGTTTGGTCTCCAGCTCACAGTGCTATTTTGGGAAGTGGTAGAAACTTTTGCCTAGACAGGAGGTAGCTCATCCAAGGGAGTGGAATATCCTTGGGTGCTCCATCTCACCCTGCTTGCTCCTTCTGGAATTCCTCTGTCTAGTTCCTGTCTGCCATGACATGAACAGCTTCCTGCACATGCTCTGGCCACCATGATGATCTGCCTAACCACAGGCACTTTATCACTGGAGATGGAGGCCAAAAATAACTAATACTGGACTTAGGAGTACTGTTAGGTTTATTGACTCATAGCTAGGTGCAACTCATTTAGAAATAGGCCCTAATTACCGAGGCGTCATCTTCTTTTCCCTTTCTATGCCAGCCTGGTACAGTCATTCTGGGTAAACACATTTGTTCCACATACCCAACGTTGTTCTCTGGTAACTTATTTTGAGGCTGGAATCCATGGGGATTGAGAGTCAGCAGACTGTAATGTCGTGTCCTTTGGGATTTCAGATCTAGAGATGAAGTCTTTATTAACTTAAATATAATTAATTTGGACCTTTTAAATCTTTGTTTCACTATCTTCCATGTCTTATTTCCTTCCACCTTGGTATTCCAGGGGCAGGGGATATGCAACTGGTTGACTCTACAAAAGCTAAAAGTAGTTCATTATGGCTAGAACATACAGTGTAGGGAAAGATGGTGGGAGAAAAGGATGGAGAGATGCATATAGAATGTTCTGCTCAAGAGATCTGGGGCTAAAATGTAGAAAGAGAAAAACAAAAGGATAGAACCAGTCTCAGAACAAAATAATCCATTTCATGACACTGAGACAGGAAATTCCTAGGCTGAAGCAAGAAGCCCATGGAGTCTCTGGTTCAAAAGCCGAAAGTTTTGTCTCTTGCAGGGTGATAGGAGCAAAAGATACTTCAAGAGCTGGTGAAGAAAGTCTGAAAGCAACTGCTGTCCCCAGTTACCTAGAGAAGCAGGACCAAGATCCTCCTGAAACCAGGAGCCTGGACAGGCAGCAGGCTGTGACTGGCAATGCTATGTCCCTAGATTACAGTGGGATAAGAACTTCAGAAAGCCCATGTGAGACCTGACACTAGAAGGCTAGCAAGCAGAAAAAGGAAACGGAGAGGAGACCACAGAGGGAATGAGATTCAATAATAACAATAATAACTTAAAACAAAATAGAGAAAAAGTAACTGAAAACTCTTCCCCTGCAATGAGCCTAACCACCATGTCCCAAACATAAAAATAGTTGGTACTGAGAAAGACATTCAATATAATGAATACTCAGAAAGTGAGTTTATGCCTGATAAATATAACTTTATGGAACTGGCAAAGATTATTGACCTATGTATTTCTGTCTTCTCTGATCAATAAAGTCATATTTATCACTTCTTTCCTCAGACTTCATGTGTAACTGGTAAATATGAAAAGGGACTACTAGAAATCTCAAAAAGTGGGGCTGGGAACATGGCCTAGTAGCAAGAGTGTTCACTTCGTATACATGAAGCTTTGGGTTTGATTCCCCGGCACCACATATGTAGAAAGTGGCCAGAAGTGGCTCCTGTGGCTCAAGTGGGAGAGTGCTAGCCTTGAGCAAAAAAGAAGCCAGGGACAGTGCTCAGGTCCTGAGTTTAAGGCCCAGGACTGGCCAAAAAAGGAAAAAATTAAAAAAAAAGAAATCTCAAAAAGTAAAATCATTTTTCATTGAAATGAAAATGGAGCTAGCCAAAGTTGAGGAGAAAGAGCAACGAATGAAAGGGATGTAAACAAAATATGGGGGAAATTTTCAGACTAATGACGTTATGTTAACTGGCTTCAACTTTTATCTTAAAGGAATCTCAGAAAGGAAAATGGTGGGCTTTTATTAAAAGAGCGAGTGGTGATGCTGAAAGTTTTGTAATAAAAACATCAGAACATAGTGTGTGCTTAGCGCACAGATATAAGCAGACTAAGTCCTTTTGTCACATAGTGAAATTATAGAACTAAAGATAAAATCAAGTTATCAAAGGGAAAACATTATTTACAAAGGAACTATAATTTTATCACAATCACCAGTAGAAATAAGAAGATTATCAAGGAGGATATTTTTAAATCCCTGCCAAGAAATGAAAGAAAACACAACTTAAGAGACCTTTGGCATACTTAGTACTGTAATAGAGAGGTCAGATCTGGCCAGTGCCATCATTAGCTGTGGAGGAACTTCAGGTTGACTCCAGCTCAGATTAGAGCAGAAGCCAACTCCATCTTCACTAAGATCTCCCTCACCCTATCCAGGGAAGTTCCCCTTCGCTGTGATAAGATTGTGTAAACTGCTTGACCACCTGAAGCATGGAAAGTTCAAGGAACGTTCAAGGTTAAACTCATGCCCTCCTATGAGTAGGCGTATCCACCTGCATCTTGTGAGCCCCGCCAAATCCATGCGCCAATTCTAACTAGAATGATAGGTTGGTTCAAATAGATACTATGAGACAGACTTTAACTCTACTGGCCACCTGCATGTGGCCTAACTGTTAGGTTTTTAAAGTAGGTAACCGGTAAAGGAGAACGCCACGCGGTATTCAGGCAGGAGAGAACGTTTATTACCGAACTGCTGGCCGGAGAGAAGGGAGAGAGAGAGAGAGCGACCCCCACCCAGCCCTGCTTTATTTAGGGCAGGGGCAAGGGGTGTGGCCAGGTGGATTAGGAGGTGACCTCAGGGAAAGGGGAGGTAACTGCCTCCAGGTCTGCAGGTTACCCAGGTAACTGGGTGGAGACTTAATGAGGTGGGGGCATCTGCATGTAGCCCTCAGGGAGAGGACCTAACATTCCAGCCTTTTAATAGAAATGAAAAAGGACGAAGACTCTCTCTGGCTGCTTCCTGCTGACAAGGGGCGTCGGCATTAGGGGTAAAAGGCAGAAATATGGCCTCTCCTGGAGAAGGCGAGCAGCAGGGGCCCTTGGTGGTAGATGCCAGTCCTTGAATGAAGCCTGGAAGAAGTCTCATGAGGCAGGGGTTGGGCAAAAAAAAAAAATATTAAGGCAAAAGGAAGGGTTTAGGGCACAAAATTAAAAATTGGATTACTTGGACAGTTCTTATACTCAGGTATGGACATTAGATGGACAAGCTACTATCTCTTGATCCCCCGGCTCTGATTAATTTTGAAAGGGCGAGACAAAGTGACTCCATTTAGGATCTGACATAATTCTCCTCTTACTCCTCTCCATGATCCTTGTTCCCTGAACTGGCTGAGTCCCAGGGATCTAGGTGCTTGTTGCTGGGATGGCTTGTCCCCGATGGCATTCACAGGATTTGAACTCAGGGCCTGGGCACTGTCCCTGAGCACTTCTGCTCTAGGCCAGTACTCTACCACTTGAGCTCCACTTTCGGCATTTGGCTGGTAAGAGATAAGTCTCTTGAGCCATGCTTCCAGCCTGGCTCTTCGCTGATTAATTGGGAGATGGAGTTTGAGAGAGATTTTCTGCCCTGGCTGGCTTCGAACTGCAATCCAAGGGAGTCTTTGCCACAAAAGCCCTTTTTTATTTCCAATTAAAACAACAGGGAGACCAAGGGGAGTAGAGCTTACCTGTACCTTGTCAAGAATTGACCAAATACTTGCCAGAATTCTGCAATGACAAAAACTCAGTAGATGTGATGAGTTTTAGCACAGATATATAGCTAGATGGACATACTAACAAATGACATTTACACAGACATACACACTGTGCACATAGGTTTTACAGCATGCAAAAATGAATTTCAGCAGTAGAGTCTTTTGGAATTCCAATAGTAAATGAAATTTTTCTTTGCCCAATATTTTAAACCACGTGGTCGGTTAGAAAAACAATTTTGCTAGCAAACAACAATTTTAAGATTATCAAATGTTGAAATCATATTTTGATAAACTCCAGTGGGATGCCATGTTGAGGGGGGTGGCAGGAGGACACAAACACTAATAGAGAACACGTGGCATGGCATAATGGCGCCTGAGCTGATGCCTGTTAAACCCAATATCCACCACGTGGTCAATGCTGGAGAAAAGAACTTTTAGATCTTTGCCAACAAAGCACATTGGTGGTCAAGCCTCAGTTTCGAAGCTCTGTGAAAAGAGGCAGCTTTGTGAGCAAGGCACACAATGATGGTACGACTTGGGAATTTTATAAAGTAAGCAAGTAAGCAGGCAGATGAGAGAGAGAGGGAGAAAAAGGAAGAGAAAGAGAGGAAAAGAGAAAGAGAGAGAGAGCCTGAATATAAGTGACTTCTAACCAATTACCATTGCAGTGGCAAAAACTGTATCTGAGCGAGTATTTCGAGCAGGCCTCATTGCACTGTCAAGAGGTGTGCTAGCAGAGTCTTCATTGCAGTGGCAAAAACTGTATCTGAGCGAGTATTTCGAGCAGGCCTCATTGTCAAGAGGCGTGCTAGCAGTGTCCCGGCTCGGGTGTGACTGTGATGCACAACCCAAAAAGCACGGGAGGGAGGCGCCTGGTGAGTGAATGAGCTTACCGGGCAGAAGCGGCAGGCAGAAGCGGCAGGCAGAAGCGGCGGACGGAGCGGCAGAGAACCCGAGCAGCAGCAGTTTCACTCACCAGGGTAGACAAGTGGTGTGGAGGTGGATGTGGATGTGGAGGCCAGCAATGATATTAGTGAAAAGTGCCGCGTGGCTACTCGCAGCAGTTCGGTTCGCGGAAAAAGGGCCGTCAGGACTGGGGATACTCCCAGAAAAAGGAGAAAAATAAGAGGGGAATTCCGCCTGTCCTGACTCTTAAGCCCTTCCCGAGTCACGGCACCATATATGTTAGGTTTTTAAAGTAGGTAACCGGTAAAGGAGAACGCCACGTGGTATTCAGGCAGGAAAGAAAGTTTATTACCGAACTGCTGGCCTGTGGCCAGGTGGATTAGGAGGTGACCTCAGGGAAAGGGGAGGTAACTGCCTCCAGGTCTGCAGGTTACCCAGGTAACTGGGTGGAGACTTAATGAGGTGGGGGCATCTGCATGTAGCCCTCAGGGAGAGGACCTAACACTAACATGCTCTGTAAGTGTTGTATCCTCATTGGCCGCCTGCGTGTGGCAAGTTTGACTGTGATGTTGGCCTTATAACCAGGCTGGAAGGCCACACGTGCACGCAGTTCCAGCTCCCGAGTCTGGGCTGCACAGGTGTGGGCGGTTCGCTTTTTGTTCACTTTTTACTTCCCCAATAAATCTGTCTTTTTGTCATCTTGTAGCTGGAGACTGTGTGGTGGACTCTTGGGGGAACCAGGAATCCCCTCCCTGGGGGGGGACCCCGTTTCATTGTAGCAAACCCCCACTCTACTTCAGTACTTACTGCAAAGACATTTCTAAGAGGGAACTTCAGAGCTACAAGTGTCTACATTAAGTGGTCACATCTCAAATAAATAACCAAATGATCCTCCTCCAGCCCTTAGACCGATAATAATAAGACACACTCAAGATTAGTGGATGTAGAGAAACAGTAAAGATCTAATTAAAAATAAATGAAATGAAGACTAATAGAATAGTATCAAGATCAATGAAACAGAGTTGATAGGGTGGGAAATGTCTAGCTGAAGGGCCCAAGAAATCATTTGGCACATGATGGACAGACATGTATTCTGGACAGCTGCTAAGGCCTGTCAGCCTGAACTAAGAATTTCATATGGCCTGCAAATAAGTTTATAAATATCCAAAAGGTCCTTAGCAGAAAAAAAGGTTCACTACTGCTGCTTTAAAAGATAACAAGACAAAGGGATTTCTGTACCCTTTGTCTTGTATACAAGTTTATCTGATTTGTGGATGGGAAGAGGAAGCACAGAAATGGTGGGACAAAGGGTGAACCAATGCAACAGTGATGCTTACTAGACGCTGTTGGAAATAAACTTTACAACTTGGGGGAGAAGGGGAGTGTGGGGAGAAATTGAGAGAAAATGGGAGGGTAACACTGTTCAAAAATGTAATAGGGAAGTCAGATCTGGCCAGTGCCATCATTAACTATGGAGGGGCGTCAGATTGACTCCAGGTCAGATTAGAGCAGAAGCCAATTCCATCTTCACTAAGATCTCCCCCACCCTATCCAGGGAAGTTCCCCTTTGCTGTGATAAGATTGTGTAAACTGCTTGACCACCTGAAGCATGGAAGTTTCAAGGAATGTTCAAGGTTAAATCTGTGCCCTCCTATGAGTAGGCATATCCACCTGCATCATGTGAGCCCCGCCAAATCCATGGGCCAATTCTAACTAGAATGATAGGTTGGTTCAAACATACTGTGAGACAGACTGTAACTCCATTGGCCACCTGCGTGTGACCTGGCATGCTCTGTAAGTGTTGTAACCGCATTGGCCACCTGCGTGTGGCAGGCTTGACCATGTGGTGTTTGCCTTTATAACCCGAACTTGAGTGTGGCCCAGGGCCGCTGGGGGCACGTGGTCCCAGCTCCTGAGTCTGGGCTGCGGCCCTGGCCGGGCCAGCCTGCTTTTTACAGTTGTGGTTCCAGCTCCCGAGTCTGGGCCGTGACCCTGGCAGGTCAGTATACTTTTTACCTCCCCAATAAATCCCCATCTTTTTACTTGAGACTGTCTCTGAGTGGTGGACTCTTGGAGGGATGGGGGATTCCCCCCACCCTCGGACCCCATTACATTGTGGTCCCCTCCCTTGGTGGGGTCCCCCATTACAAAAAATAAATGTACTCATTACCTTATGTGACTGTAACCCCTCTGTACATCACCTGTACAATAAAATCATTAAAATTTTAAAAAGTTAAAATTAAAACAAGCCAGATGCCAGTGACTCAACACCTGCAATCCTAGCTACTCAAGATGCGGAGAGCCAGGGAGTTCAAGGTCAGCCCAAACAGGAAAGTCTGGGGTGCTCTCTCTCTAACTAGCCACCAAAAAGCCAGCAGTGGAGATATAGCTCAAGTGGTAGACTTCCAGCCTTGAGTGAAAAAGGCAAGGGACAACAACACCCAGGCACTGAGTTCCAGCTCCAGTTTTGGCGTGTGTGTGTGTGTACACACACGTGTGCGCACACATACACACACATACACAACTATGTACATACAAGATTGACAAAGAAGCCACAATCAAATTAACCAAAACAAGAAGATAATAAAATTAGAGATGAAAATGGTAAAGTTCGATAAATATTACTGAAATCCAAAGGATCATTAGGGACTATTTTGGAAACTTATACTCCAATAATTTAGAAAACCTAGTAGAAATTAATATAAGTCTAGATCAATGAGACCTACCCACACTGAACCAACAGGACATAAACGATTCCTACAAGGAGGAACAAGACTGAAGTCATGATGAAGACACTCAGATTCTGACCTTTAAGGACAAACTCACAGTGGCCCTCAGCCTGTTCCACAAAATAGACATGGAAAGACTCACTCTGAAGCCAAAATTGCCCTGCTACAAAACCAGGAAAAGACATACATCTGAAAGAAAACTACAGACCAATTTTCCTGGTAAACATAGATGAAAAAGTCCTCAACAAAATACTTGCAAACAACATTCAACAGCACATTAAAAAGATCATATGCCGCCATAAATGTGGTTTCAGCTCAGGCGTGCAAGGATGGTTCATTATACACAAACCAATTAACAGGATAAATCATAGAATCAAGGACACATGTCACATGAACATCTCTATCAGTACAGAAAACTCCTTTTGGCAAAATTCAACATTTCTACATCACAAAAGACTTGAAGAAACTAGGGGAGGGGGCATCACACCTTTGTGACAAAGATGGAAAAACTGAAGGCATTTTTTTTTCAAAACTGAGAATAATATTTCCATGACTGGGGTTGTGACTTGACCACATATTCAACAACTAAAATACTAGAAATTTTTTTAAAAAAAACTTTATTCTAAAGGCACTTTGTTTAGTAGCTTCAAGCAGGAAAACAGCCTAAAGGGCTTACAGATTTCCAATTATGAACTGTAAGGTTTTGTTTCTACTGTACAGCAATTCCAAAATACAAATTAGATGTAAATTTCAAACTTCCTAATTTGAGCATAAAAAAAAAATCAAGTAAAGTTCAAGTAATCCATAACAGGCATAAACCTATTAGAAGCATTAAAAGGGAATCTGGAAATCTGCAAACCGGAAGTTTCCAGGTATTAAAAAGGCAATAATGACAGCTATGACTCATATTTCCTTTCTCTGTGTGTGTGCTGATCCTTGAATTTGAACTCAGGACCTAAGCACTGTCCTTGATCCTTTGTACTCAAGGCTAGCCCTCTACCACTTGAGCCACAACTCTACTTTTGGCTTTTGCTGGTTATTTGGAGATAGTCATTGCATGGACTTTCCACCCCAGGCTGGCTTTGAGCCTTGATCCTCAGGTCAGGCTTGAGTAGACATTTTGCTCACTGCTTCCCTGAACATCAAGAGCTTTATGTCATCTGGCTGGCTTGCAAAGATACAGAGGCACTGGACAAACGCTCTGGGGTAGGCTTGGGTAGGGGAAGTTTATCCAGGAGACTGCCCAGAGCATATAACCATGACTTAGTTAGGTGTCATCATCCACATAAACTATTTCAAAAAACAGCAGTCAAGGAGGAGGAGGAGAAGGAACTGGGCACAACTACACACACCTGTAATCCTGGCTACTCAGGAGGCTTAGATCTGAGGATCATGCTTCAAAGCCAGACTGGGCAGAAAAAAGCACCAGAGACTCGTTATCTCCAATTAACCAGCAAAAATCCAGATGTAGAGGTATGGCCCAAGTGACAGTGTGCCAGCTTGGAGCAGAAAACACTAAAGAATAGCTCCCAGACTACCAGCACACAAAATTGCACATATATAAGGAGTGAAGAGACAGCGGAAGCTTTGACGGCTAAAGGCCGGGCCACTTGCTGTTGGATGAGTTGGGGCAAGCTGCACACCCTCTCAGATCCTCAGTAGTGTCGAGCTAAAGTAACTTCCTTTATAGATTCTTGCAGTGATGAACAGACAATGAGAACGGACAATGCAGTGATGAACAGAGCAATGAGAAAAGCTATGGAAAGTGCCCAGAATTGTTAATGTTGACAGTTAAAACACATTTAAAAACCAGCACAGCCACATGCACCCAAGTCTTCATTTTCCTAATTTTGTTCCTTTCCTTATTTAAAAAGAATAGATGTTACCACCATAATTGTCATGTCAACAACCCCCCCCTCCAAAACAAAACAAAACAAAACAGAACAGACAGGGTAAAAGCTCTGAGGTCACTGCTGGATGTTCTGTTCTGTCAGGTAGACATGTACAAATGAAGACTTCAGTGTTCTTTAGACAACTGGTGGAGAGGCAGAGCAGGAGGAGAAACGCCGGGCTGGGAACTCAGCTTCCTCTGTGCCAGCAGCTCCATGCGGACACCAGAAATGAGCCCCACACTAAACCAACATTTGCAACACTGAAATAAGAGACATCATTTAAAACCAGGGTAAAAGTAGCCTGGACTGGCCCATTCACTACCTGGGTTCAGAGACACAAAACCCATCAGCCACCCGCCCCACGCCCTGTGAAAATCCCACTGCTGAGTGCTCTTGAGAGTAGCACCTTACATTTGTGAAGGGCTCATGCTATGCCAGGAAATTTATATATGCTAGCTCTTAGAATTTTGAGACCCTAGTGATTTCCATCTTAGAGACAATAGAACTCAGGGCTGCTATTGAAACTGGAGAGGTTTCAACATAGCCCCAACATGGGAAGGGGAGAGGGAAAAGGAAAGAGAGGGCAGATGTGAAGTCAGTGTAACTATGTATAAGGCACCTCAGAAAATGTTGATCACTAGAGATTGGGGGTATGGGGGAACTGAAATCCCATAGTGACACCATGGGGTAATTAACACACTAAAAGAAAATGACAGGACACAGTGGCACTGTGGCTCAAAGTGGTAGAACACAGCTTTGAGCTGAAGAGCTCAGGAAGAGCGCCCAAGCCCAGACTTCAAGCTCCACAATGGAAGGAAGGGAGGGAGGGAGGGAGGGAGGGAGGGAGGGAGGGAGGAAGGGAGGGAGGGAGGGAAAGGAGGGGAGGGAGGGGAGGGAGGGAGGGAGGGAGGGAGGGAGGGAGGAAGGGGGAGGGAGGGAAGGGAGGGGAGGGAGGGGAGGGAGGGAATGACAGGAAAGTAAAACAGGTATGTGTGGGGGTTCCAATGAGAGGGGATCTAATGAGGAGGGTGAATGAGGACTTATAAGGTCCACATCATTTATTTGCATAAAATAAACAATGAAACCTGTTGAAATTGTTTTAAGAAAGGCAGTGGGATGCAAGAAAGAGATGGAGGGGGTAAGGGGAATCCAGATACACTGTTTCCATGTGTGGATATGTCACAATTAAACCCCTCCTTGGTCCCACGCACAATACTGATAAGACAAACAGGGAAGGAGGAAGAGGAGGAGGAGTGGAGGAAGGGGGTAGGGAGAGAGGGATGGAAGGAGAAGGAAAGGCAGGCAGACAGGCATTAAAGTCCCCAACAACAATGGGTTAGTAGGAAGGAGCATAAATCTCAGCAGACAGCCTGGACCCCTATGAACCCAGAGCCCCAGGCTGCTGGCCTTCTCTGCCACTTCAGGGCCCCTGTGGTGTGGCCTTGCCTCCTATTCTCAGATCTCAGCCTCCTGAGTGGCTCAGATTGCAGGCTTATGCCACCATCACTGGCCTCTAAGGCTGTAATTTTAAAAAGAGGGCCATGGCCCCAGCTCCCTGCTGATGGGAGACAAGGAATGACCAGTGAATGCTTTTCTTAAAACAGATTCTTTAAACTGCATTTTATACTGCATCTGCATGTGGAATGTTTATTTGCTAAGAAAAGCCACATCTTGCTCCAGTGGTACATTCCCTAGAATGAGGAAACTGAATAAAATATCACTGCATTTCCCATTTTCATTTTGCTGCATGAGGCTAGCGGGAAAAACAGTCTGCTTTTCAAAGCAATGTGTCTGTGCTGAGTGGCAGGGCCCTGGGACAGGGTTCCCCCAGCTGGCTCTGAGTAGTGACGGGGTAGTGAGCTGTTGTCAAGGCCTTTTCCTGATTTAGCTCTTATTCCAAAGGGAAAACCCCACACAAGAAGACATCACAGAAGAGACATTTTGGCACCAGATTTTGTTCTGGGAGAGGATGTCTGTTGTGGGAATGGGGGTGCGGAGGTTGAGGAATTTAATCGCAGTTTTTTGGAGGGGCAGGCAGAGGATTTCTCACAGTTTTATTGGGGGGCAGGCAGAGGATTTCACAGCAGTAAAGAAGACAGGTTGATGCTGGTGGATCTAAGAGACAGGAGAGGCAAGACCCCACTGTTCCTCCCCACACACAGGCCCACCACCCTCCAATGCCCAGCTATCTCTGTCTCAGTTCCTGCTTCGTTTTGGAGGGATATTTTCTCCTGCTAGGTAAGTAAACACAGTTATGAAACATTGCCTGTTTCCCTGGTCTCAGAATGGAGCCACCTTCATGTGAAAACAGGAGAAAACTTGGTCAAGGTTCCCCGTAGATATATTAAAATCAGTCGCTAAATTTATTATTCTCCAAATTGAACTAATGGCAGTGTTTGTTGGTTTTGGAGTCTCCATAAAAATATATCCTATTTGGTTCAAGATGTGGCCTTTAATGGAAGCAAAGCCTAACTTGCCTGAAGTGTTTAAATAAGTGAGTCCAGGGTTTAACCAACCTGATTTGAAATTCTTTGTCCACAAAGTAGAGATAAATCTTTATGCAGTGACCTATTAACTGCCTCTGTGGAAACTGAGCTTTGGGCTTTGTTTCAGTTATAAAATAAGGTCACCATGCTTTGGCTGAAGGAAAAAAAAAACTGATGTAGCTACTTTGATAATTAAAACGTACAGAGTCGTGAAGAGATGATATATTTAAACCTCTAAAATTTAACATGCAAGCTATAAAACTGCAGGAGAGAGGGATAAAGGTCCCTTATTACAGCACATCAAATTAAATATTAGTAATAGGGTACTTATGTCACCCTTTAATAAAGAATTCCAAAAAGTTTTTTCAGAAACTTAAATTCAAGTGGTGAGTCACCTCCTGTCTGCCCCATTATGTAAGAGCACCTGAAGAGAGACTGTGCTTTAGGGACAAAATTTAAATAAATCCGTTGCAGAGATTCATTGGTGCTGCCAGCCAAGGCATCAAGACTCAGAGCAAGTTGACCTGGACTTTAACATGAGGCTTTTGATGGACAGACAGTCAAACCTGCTGCCTAAACACTAGCCTCACTCCTGCCTGAGAAGTGTTTTCTCTCTCTCTCTCTCTCACTCTCTCTCGCTCTTTCTCTCCTTTCCCAAATGTACCTAGATATGCTGCTCTGGACTCTGGATGCAAACACCACATCAAGAAGCCACGTCTAAGCAACTTCTGAACAGAACTCCAGTAGTGGGCTGGGGATGTGGCTTAGTGGTAGAGTGCTTGCCTAGCATGCACGAAGCTCTGGGTTTGATTCCTCAGTACCACATAAAGAGAAAAGGCCGGAAGTGGCACTGTGACTCAAGTGATAGAATGCTAGCCTTCAGCAAAAGAAGCTCAGGGACAGTGCTCAGGCCCTGAGTTCAAGCCCCAGGACTGGCAAAAAAAAAAAAAAAAGAACCCCAGTAGTAGTAGCTCAACAAATAGGAGCGAGGATTGACAAATGGTACTGCATCAAGTCACAAGGCTTCCGCACAGCAAAGGAAATAGTCATCAGGGTGAAAAGCTAGCCTACAGAGTAGGAGAAAAATCCTTGCCACCTATACATCTGACAAAGGCTTACTAGCCAGAACACACAGGCAGCTTAAAAACTTGAACTCCTCAAGAAACACCAGCCTGGGGCTGGGAATATAGCCTAGTGGAAAGAGTGCTTGCCTCCTATACATGAAGCCCTGGGTTCGATTCCTCAGCACCACATATAGAAAATGGCCAGAAGTGGCGCTGTGGCTCAAGAGGTAGAGTGCTAGCCTTGAGCAAAAAGAAGCCCCAGGGACAAGTGCTCAGACTCGAGTCCAAGCCCCAGGACTGGCAAAAAAAAAAAAAGAGAAACACCAGCCTGACTAATAACTGGGCAAAGGTACTTCTCAAAGGAGGAAGGACACACGGCCAATCAATATCTAAAGACTCTCAGTATCCCTGGCCATCAAAGATATACATTTAGATTCTATCTCACTCCAGGTAGCATTGCTATCACAAGAACAAAAGTAACAACCAGTGCTGGTGAGGTGGGGGTGGGGGGAAGGGAACCCTTACAACCTGTTGGTGGGAATGTAAACGAGTGCAACCACTGTGGAAATCGATATGGAGGTTCCTCAGAAAAAACTAAAACCAGACCTGCCCTATGATCCCGGAAGACTGCTCTTAGGTGTAAGTCAGCATATAATCCATGCACGCGTGCTGCAGCACTATTTACAATAGCCTGCTGCCCTTCAGCTGATAAGTGGATCAAATAATGTGAAATAAATATGGAGTATTATTCAGCCATAAGGAAAATTGAAAGGATGTTGTTTGCAGGGAGATGTATGCATCTGGAGGCCATCATAGTAAGTGAAGTAAGCCAGATTTAGTATGACAAAAGTGACATGTTTTCTTACATATGTAAAGGCTAGACTTAGATAAACATATGTGGCCAGGCACTGGTGGCTCATGCCTATAATGCTAGCTACTCTGAAGGCTAAAATCTGAGGATCACAGTTCAAAGCCAGCCCAGGCAGTTAAGTCCATGAGACTTTTGTCTTCTATAAACACCAAAAATCCAGAAGCAGAGCTGTGGCTCAAGTGGTAGAGCACCAACCTTGAGTGAAAAAGCTACAGGAGAGCATACACGCATACACACATGTAAGCTTTACATGTAATTTCTGTTGTAATCTAGGCATGGGTTTTACCTGGAGCTATATTAGTGTTCTATGTATTTATCCTGCCTTAATCATGAAAAATGATTTTCTGAGCTGTAAATGGCACTGTCCCCAAGGACCATCTCCCCTTTGCTGCAAACTAGAATACATAGTAGAATAGCTACAGATATTGAATACCAATGCTTTGAGAGGCTGGAATTTTTATCTCCCTGGCTACTGAACACACCAGCTATAAATTATATTTTATTACCTTCTAGAAAAACAAATTAAGGGTGGGCAATTCAAATTCTCCATGCAAAACAGCTATCTGAGAAGTAAAACTCGGCCGGACAATTTGCCATTTCTCTCCAGGGGAAAATGAAGAATGTGTTTGTTTTCAAAGTAACTGAAATACCTGACACGCCAGTTGGTCCTGTAGCTTCAGCCGGCTGGGTGCTGGGGGATACACTCGATGGGCACCAACAGGCGGGCATCCGCCATCTCCCCCCTCCTCCACCGCCCAAAGCACAGAGATCAGAGCACAGCCTCTGGTGAGGCAAGGGCTTACTTGAATAATTTCCTGATTTACTCTTGCACCATCCTGATTGGATGTGACATCACAGTGGAGCTTCCTCAGTCTTTCAGTAGCATCCTTCCTTTTGTGAGCTGTCCTTGTTTAAGTTCAAGTATTGGTTCACCCTTTTCGATTTCCTTTATGCTTTGTTCTACCTTGGTGTGTCATTGGCTCCTACTGTCACATGGGGCGGGGTGGGGGGGTAAGAAATGGGAGTGAAGAGCTCATATTCTTGGTGTCTCCAACAAATAATTGAACAAACACACACACACATAAGTAAAGTGGCAAAGCCAGGAAAGAGAGAGGGAAGGAGAGCAAAGGGGAGCGGAAAAGAGGGGAGAGGAAAGGAGAGGACTTCCTAATGGCAGTGGGCTGATCTTGGGGACATGAGAGGGGATGTCCACATGTACAAGGTTGCTATCCCATGGTTCTAAGTACATGTATGAGATGCAGTGCGAATGCAATCCTGAAGTAGGAGTTTGTTGGGCAATGGTCAGGCTAAAGATTCACGCACATGCATGTGTGTACAACACACACACACACACACACACAGTACAAGTGTCTCACTTTGGCCAGAACTGGCCTGTGGTTTTCTGTCCCTCTAGGGAGAAATCCTGACAAAGACCTCACAAATGATTTTGCATTGTGTGCCTGGGAATATTCCTGGTAACTAACCTGCCTAACTGCATTGTTTTTGATTCTTTTATTTGTTCAAACTATTTCTTCTTAGCCTCCCATCTCCCCTTTTAAGATGTTTCTTCTTTCTCTGATGTCCCATGGGACATGAGGTGCCTCTCTGCCCCATTCATTCCGGGGGTCAGGACCTGGGTTTCTCATAGTACAGAGCACTCCAGCCCTGCCTCAGCCCCAGTCATCCCGGAGCCCATTATCGGAGCCAGGAGGTCACCCACTGAAAGGCTGCTTCCCTCTCCAGCACTCTCTTGGGACTGGCCATTTCTTCAGGAAGAAAGTTTCCATTTGGCCCTTGAAAGTCCTTCCCTGCTAATCTCCCTTTTGAAAAGAGAGAAAAGCCTCAGGCCAAGAGCTTTTGGCATGTGTAATAGAATCTAGCTAGAGCTTTATAACCTTGTGTTAGTTTTTATTATATAAGTATCCCCTATTTATGGCAAGTGATATTAGTTTTCTTTTTTATAATCACTCAACATAAAGTTTCTACATGTAAGTTTAAAATGCATTAATTTAAAATAAAACATTAATGGGGTCCTCCCAAGGGTAGGGACCACAATGTAATGGGGTCCGACGGTGGTGATCCCCTATCCCTCCAAGATCCACCACTCAGAGACAATCTCAAGTAAAAAGATGGATTTATTGGGGAAGTAAAAAGTATACTGACCGGCCAGGGTCACGGCCCAGACTCGGGAGCTGGGAACTCAACCATAAAAAGCAGGGCAGGCTGGTCAGGGCCGCAGCCCAGACTTGGGAGCTGGGAATGCGTGCCCTGGGCCACGCTCAGGGTGGAGTTATAAAGGCAAATACCACCTGGTCAACCGTGCCACATGCAGGTGGCCAATGAGGTTACAACACTTACAGAGCATGCCAGGTCACACACAGGTGGCCAATGGAGTTACAATCTGCCTTAACTGTTTGAACCAACCTATCATTTTAGTTAGACTTGGCGCATGGATTTGGCGGGGCTCACATGATGCAGTTGAATATGCCTACTCATGGGAGGGCACAGGTTTAACCTTGAACGTTCCTTGAACCTTCCACAACTCAGGTGGTCAAACAGTTTACACAATCTTATCACAGTGAAGGAGAACATATATATAATGTACAAATAGCAAATAACAAAGGCAAGAATGCAAGTTTCAGTCCAGATGGAAAATGGACAGGTATGGACATTAGGTGGGTAAACAACTATTCCTCTTGATCTCCCGGCTCTGATTAATTTTGGAAGGGCAAGTTTAAATTGACTCCATTTAAGATGAGACTTCATCTCCTCTTACTCCTCTCCATAGTTCCTTGTCAGGATTGACCTCATCCTGAAGGTCTAGGTGCTCTTTGCTTGATAGCTGGTCCCAGCTGGCATTCACAGGGTTTGAACTCAAGGCCTGGGCACTGTCCCTGAGCACTTCTGCTCGAGGCTAGTGCTCTACCACTTGAGCCACGGTGCCACTTTCAGCATTTGGCTGGTTGTCAGCACCAAGCTTCCAGTCTGGCTTTTTGCTGGTTAGTTGGGAGATGGAGTTTTAGAGGGATTTTTTTTTTCCTGCCTGGGCTGGCTTTGAACTGAAATCCAAGGAGTCTTAGCCATAAAAGCACTTTATAGTTCCAATTAAAGCAACAGAAGAACAATAGGAGTAGAGCTTACCTGTAACTTGTTGAGAATTGACCAATACTTGCCAGAGTTCTGCTGTAATACTTAAGAGAACAGCAGACTGAATGAGATCCATGTGCCATCAAATCAAATCATCATTTAACCTTACTGGAAGGTGGAAGAGAGCACAAATGAATTAATAATCAAGAGGGCAAAGGGTTAAGACAATGTAAAAGTCTCAGCTTCAGTGGATCTGAAGTGGCTGTGTCTTCCATCTCGAATCACCAGGCTTCGTTATTCAGGTGTGATGGAGGCAGGCAAGAGAGATGGGTTGGATCTGGGCAAGGCTGTAGTGGCATCTCTCAGAGTCCCCTGGATAGATTGTCATTGCTGGGTTGCCTGCAAATTTCTACACAGACTGGTTAAAGACATTTGAAATCTCCCAGTATTTCCTGGTTGCGTACTCTGAGTACTATGGCTTTTGTAGGCTGGTACCCTACTGGTTTAAGCAGGGGGACAATTTTAAAAGATTTTAGAAGGCTTGGGCCTTTAACCATCTTCCTAGTCACAAAATCCTCACAGACCAAAGGCCAACCAAGTCTGCTCTCTGCAGTAGCCATGACAGTTTCTGAGACATGGAGGGGGAAGACACCAATGCTACCCCAATGCAATTCTGTTCACCAAACACAACTCTGATGTTTTTAACCTTGGAGTAAGTCTCAGTTGCAACTCTGTCATCATAGGCCTGCTATAAACCCAACTCTAACCTGGGGAGGGGGGGGGGTGTCCAGAGCCAGGGCAGGAGCACTCTGGGCCTGTCAAAACATTCATAGGACTCCTAGATTCCCTGAGCAGTTTTGCAAGAGAGAGAGAATAAGGAATCACTAGTAGTGAAACCAGGCAGTTTGGGAGCAGACTGTGGAGGCGGCTTCCTGTACCCACGGTCTACCACAGTCCACGCAGCTAGCACACATGTTGACCTGCAACCTATAAAGCAAAATATTAATCCTGGGTCAGGAAAGTTGAGGTTAGCAGCCACACTCATTCCAAAATAACTCTGGTCCCTTGATCTTAAAGAGTTCATGAGAGCATAGGAGAGAAAAAATGGAGAAGCAAAATCTTAGTCTATACCAAAGAATTGTCAGGATCAGATGTACACTTGACTCTTAGCATAGATGGACATAAGGAATAACACACTGGTTTTACATCATTGTACTGATACCACATGCTGTATATTAGAACGTTTTGGAATTTTTCTTGCACCCAAACATGATCAGTTTGTTTGTTTTGTTTTTTTTTCTTTTGGCTTGGAGTCTGGTGATAAGAGTCAGGACTGCCTCCAGGCTGTTCACTGTGACTCCACCCACAGGCTGCAAAGAACAGTTTAACACAAAAATTAAAGTAAGTTAAAATAGTAGTCAAAAGCAAATAATTTTGAAACCATGATGCCAGATTTTACATGTTTTACCAAGGCAGACAGACAGACAGACAGACACTTGTGCACAAGCTTTGAGGCACGCTTAGAATTTTTTTTTTTAAATTGGCCATGTAAGTTTACTGGAATTCCAGTGGCAAAATTATATTATTTTGCCCATATTTTAGAACCATGTGGTCAGTTAGAAAACAAAAAAACTTTTCCTAGGAAACAAAAATTTTCAGATTATCTGGCGAGGAAATGAAGAAGCCACATTTTGAGAAACCAGTTTAGCATTTGAATTGCAAGGCAGTTACAGAATTTAGGGGAGGGGGCAGGGTTACCCGGAGCTTGAGTCTCCCAAGTCCTGGCCCTGCCTCAAGGAATTCGAGGAATTGGGCATGCCCATTACCTGGGGAATGGGTGGGACTCCACCTCCAAGAGTTTTTTGGGGGGCTGGGGATATGGCCTAGTGGCAAGAGAGCTTGCCTCGTATACATGAGGCCCTGGGTTCGATTCCCCAGCACCACATATACAGAAAATGGCCAGAAGTGGCGCTGTGGCTCAAGTGGCAGAGTGCTAGCCTTGAGCAAAAGGAAGCCAGGAACAGTGCTCAGGCCCTGAGTCCAAGGCCCAGGACTGGCCAAAAAAAAAAAAAGAGTTTTTTGGAACTTTGATGGAACCAGGATGGCGCTTGCTGGAATTAATTGTATTGTCCACGCGGTCAATGCTAGAGAAAACAGGATTTAGCCAACAACAAGCAGAACTTAACCGAATCTCCAAGCTTAACAAACATCAATCAAAGCAGATGTGAAACAAATATTGGTACCTTTGGAAGCTACTACTGGCCCATCAGACAGGCAGGCAGAGTTTAAGAGAGAGACAGAAAGAGAGAGAAAACTCCACCTGCCTGAGCGCTCATAGAAGTTATATCCTGTGAAATATTCCAAATTTGTAAGATTGGGCTCAAACATGAGCAGCTTTAGATTGTCCCCCACTTGATGAGTGACCAGCGGAGCTGAACTAGAGAAAATCCAAGCTCCCGGCTAATGGTCACTCACCCTAGTTGGAGTTTCAAATCTGTTGTGGTGGATGATTGTGCCTCTGAAGTAGAGTGGGGGTTCGCTACAATGAAACAGGGTCCCCCCCAAGGGATGGGATTCCTGGTTCCCCCAAGAGTCCACCACACAGTCTCCAGCTACAAGGTGACAAAAAGACAGTTTTATTGGGGAAGTAAAAAGTGAACAAAAAGTGAACCGACCGGCCTTGGTCGCAGCCTGGACTCGGGAGCCGAAACTGCCGACCACGTGTGCAGGATCAGGGCCCAGACTCGGGAGCTGGGACTGTGCACACCAGTGCAGCCCAGACTCGGGAGCTGGGACCGCGTGTGTCCGTGTGGCCTTCCAGCCTGGTTATAAGGCAAACATCACAGACAAACTTGTCACACGCAGGTGACCAATGAAGATACAATACTTACAGAGCATGCTAGGCCGCACGCAGGTGGCCAATAGAGTTGCAGTCTGTCTCATATTTATTTGAACTAACCTATCATTCTAGTTAGAATTGACGCATGGATTTGGAGGGGCTCACGTGATGCAGGCGGATATGCCTACTCATAGCCGGTTCCCTTGAAGCTCCCAGGCCTCAGGTGATCAATCTACATAACTTATCATAATAAACAGGAGGCCACAGGTTCTCTTGAAGCTCCCAGGCCTCAGGTAGTCAATCTACATAGTAAAGGGGAGCTTCCCTGAATAGGGTGGGGGAGGGCTTAGTGGAGATGGAGTTGGCTTCTGCTCTAATCTGAGCTGGAGTCAACCTGAAGTCCCTCCACAGTTAATGAGGGCACTGGGCAGATCTGGCCTCCCTATTACACCTCTCCCATGGTAAGTGATTAGCGGAGCTGAGGAGTTAATACCAAGCGTCCTCGGTATTACTCTGGTCAGCTGAAATGTGAGAGACAATCAGCGATGGAATCGTCACCCCAATCACTGTGTCTCGGACCGAGCCCAGAGTTGGCCCTGTGGCCCTATGCTAGGGTCATTGAGTGGGGCTCAGAACTTGGCGCCAAGATTTTTGGTGTGGCCCAGAAGCCACGGCCCTGTAGCCCTACGGTAAATCGGAAAATCGGGTCCGAGCCCTCGTTTAGATGATCACTTACCCTGGGTGTGAGGGCAAATTTGTAGATTGTCCTGGTGGGTGGAAGTAGAGCGCTCAGTCAGGAGAAGTTACCTCGGTGGTCGTCTGGGTGGGCTTACGACAGCAGAATAGGTCCCGGAGGCAGCTTGGACCCCCCAGAAATGGGGGAGCAAATCCACCGGGGAACCTATCCCGGGTTCGGCACCAATGAAAGCATAGGTGTTAGGTTTTTAAAGTAGGTAGCCGGTAAAGGAGGACGCCACGCGGTATTCAGGCAGGAGAGAACGTTTATTACCGAACTGCTGGCCTGTGGCCAAGATGATCCATGGCTGGAGAGAAGGGAGAGAGAGAGAGAGCGACCCCCACCCAGCTCTGCTTTATTTAGGGCAGGGGCAAGGGGTGTGGCCAGGTGGATTAGGATGTGACCTCAGGGAAAGGGAGGGTAACTGCCTCCAGGTCTGCTGGTTACCCAGGTAACTGGGTGGAGACTTAATGAGGTGGGGGCATCTGCATGTAGCCCTCAGGGAGAGGACCTAACAATAGGTATGGGCCATCCCAGAGGACCATGCGGAGATAATCATAGGCAGGAGAAGAAGGTTCATAAGGAGGTTTATTAGTGGGGCCATAGTTCCCACGGGAGAGGGAGCTACATGGTGTCTGCACCTTATCCAGGTGGCAGCTTCTTTCCAGAGAGTAAAGGGGAAGTAGTTAGGTAGTGAGTAGGGGTGGCTCATTAGGTATGGGTGGATCTGGGGGCTAGTGGGAGGAGCTGAGGACCTGAGGCTAGGGAAATGCTAACAGAATCACTCCACCAGCATTTGCTATTTTCTTCTTTCATGGCACTAGATTTCATTTGTAAAGTGTGTTTGTTGACACTATCTAGGCCTGGAGATGAAATCATACCACTTGCAAGTTCTCTGACTGAAATCATACATAGATGATTTCATGGTTTCTTTTTATTCCCTTCAGTCACAGCGTTTTGATAACCTCAAAATAGACACTGACAACCACTGCTCTCCCGGCAGGCCGTCTGAGGCAAATATTGTAAGAGGAAATTAGCGTGGACCAGGGCGGCTGGACAGCTCCTCACTGAGCCACTCACTGGAAGCCAGGTGCAATTGAAACATCTTGTCCCTGCCCTCCCTAACCCATTCTCATTCAAAAAGCTTCCTGGAACACTCCAGAGAGAGAGTTTCAGAAGAGACCCAATTAGGAACTATCAACCAATCAGAATTCCATGGGATCTAATCATCACGGGGATAACTATCAAAGCATATCCCGGGATATAAGAATCTTAGACTCAGAGCCACGTGGAGAAGATAGAAGAATGGACAGTGGAGGGAGAGAAAAGGGGTAGGTGGATGGAAAGATGGAGCAGCAACGGGAGGCGGTAGCAGATACTTTAGACCACAGTTCTTCATACTCAGCCTCTATTGTCCCAGCTTTATTGGTTAAATTCCCAAGACTCTGAGTTGGCTACAGCAGTGCTGGCAGTGGAGCAGCAACTCGGGCAGGCACTGTCTGGCCTTGAACTACAACGTTAAGCCAGTGTTGCCTACTACAGGGCTGCAACCTGAGGAATTCCTGTTGGCTATGAGCCAAAGGGCTGGGAGGACTCTGTGCCCCTCAAACAACAGCAGGGAATTCAGTATCAACACTGTGTCCAATGGTCTAGCTTAATGCCTCCATGCAGAGTGCTAAATTCTTTTTTTTTTTTTTTTAACAGTTTCCCACAAAGTCCCTTACTGTCCTGATGAGGAAGTATGTAGGCCATGACACATCAAGACTTTGGCTTTTATTAATTAGAAATTCTTCAAGATGATCCCATTAACCACAAGCAATGCAATCCTTGCAAACTTTTTCTTAATGACACGAAGCTCTGCTTTATGGTTGGTGAGAGAGAGAGAGAGAGAGAGAGAGAAAGTTCGCACGTGCGCGTGCCAGTCCTGGGCTTGAACTCACATGGCTGGACACTGTCCCTGTGCTTTTTGGTCAAAGCTGTGCTCCACAGCTCCACTTGTAGCTCTTTTGGTAATTTAGAAGGTAAGAGTCTCAGGGAATTTCCTGCCCCAGCTGGCTTTGAACCTTGGTCCTCAGATCTCAGCCTCTGAATAACTAGGATTACAGGTGTGAGCCATGGTACCAGGCTAGTGATATTTCCCCTGATTCACAGGAAGGGAACATTGGGATGTCCTCAAGTGATGCCTTTGGCTCTGCTCCTCCCCTATCATCTAGAGGCTTCTGCAGGGAAAGGCAGGGGTTAGGGGGCATCTCTGGGGTAACAGCCCAGCACAAAGCCACAGCTGTCCACATGTGCCTCTTCCCCTCCTTCAGAAAATGCCAGCCCGGTACCCACAGCTTCCAAAGTCACAGAATCCTAACGCATCAGTTCTTGTGTAGGGACGCGGGTCACATGCATGTTGTGGAGTGAGGGAGACCCCTTCCTCCAACTGCTTAAGCACCTAATCCCTCCTTCCTATTTTCAATTCAGTTCTGATCCCTTGAGCTCCCCAGGCACCTAGAGATTGCTGTCACAGGATGACCCTGGGCCTCCAGGGCTTACCTGATGCTGGGATGCTGCATGACCTTGGGGAAGATAGCTTTGCCTCTTAGCATATCCCTACAGTGTCCACCAAAGGACGATTCTGTTTAGCCATTTTCTAGTCCTTCTCCATCTTTGCCCATGTTCGTTTCTTGGTTGCTTGCCACTCATTGTTCTCCATGGCTACCTTCGGAGAAGGCTAGGGCTGAGGTCAGCCATTTGCCTTTTAGCAGTTTAGTAATCACTGTGCTGACTGGGCCTGGCGGCTTCTCCTCATCTCCACAGGCATTTCCTCTCGAATGTCTGGGGTCTAAGCAGGCAGATGGAATTGGAAACCTATTCTTGGACTGGCAGCTGGAGATTTGATTGATATGTTCTGTCTTAGTAACTGCTGCTTCGCAGCCAGCCTGGCCTGTGTTTCCATCTTACCCGTCTCCCCTCCTAGGGTGTCTCTAGCTTTTTCTTCTCTGCTCACTGATAGCTTAGCAATTTTACCTGTGTGGTTACAATTGGTAACACTCTCAGAATATTTGCTCAAGAGTTCTCAAACACTTCACCACTCTTCAAAAAGCACCTTCTGCCTGAGGGGAGAACCTCAAATGTCAGGCCTCTGATATCCTCCACCAACCTCCCCCCATTTCCTGCACAAGGTAAAGCTTGCACAAAATGCTCAGACCGGCTCCTGATCCCTAGTGAACAATCGAGAAATTCGAGCTGTTGTCAGGACGGCACTACTATGTTAGTGTTTTGCTTCTGAAGCCTGCCAGTTTTTTTTCAGATATGTTTTCTTTTCTTTTCTTTTCTTTTTCAAATTTTTATTATCAAACTGATGTACAGAGAGGTTACAGTTTCATACGTTAGGCATTGGATACATTTCTTGTACTGTTTGTTATCTTGTCCCTCATACCCCCCTCCCTCCTCCCCATTTCCTTCCCCCCCCCCCAGGTGTTCAGTTCACTTACACCAAACAGTTTTGCAAGTATTTCTTCTGTAGTTGTTTGTCTTTTTTTACCCTGTGTCTCTCAAATTTGGTATTCCCTTTCAGTTTCCTACTTCCAATACCAGTATACACAATTTCCAATATACTCAGATAAGATTACAGAGATTGTGTAGGTACAACCACAGGAAGGTGATACAAGAACATCATCAATAATAGAAGCTACAGATACACATGGGACGTTGAAAGTAGTTACAATTGTGATATAACAATTGTTTCCATAACATGGAGTTCATTTTACTTAGCATCATCTTAAGGATATAGCTATTGGGCCTTGTGATGCTCTGCTATGACTTGCCTAAACCTGTACTAATTATTCCCAATAAGGGAGACCATAGAGTCCATGTTTCTTTGGGTCTGGCTCACTTCACTTAGTATAATTTTTTCCAAGTCCTTCCATTTCCTTACAAATGGGGCCATGTCATTCTTTCTGATAGAGGCATAAAATTCCACTATGTATATGTACCACATTTTCCTGATCCATTCGTCTACTGAGGGGCATCTGGGTTGGTTCCACATTCTTGCTATGACAAATTGTGCTGCAATGAACATTGTTGTGCTGGTGGCATTACTGTGATTTTGTTTGTGGTCTTTTGGATAGATACCCAAAAGTGGGGCTGCTGGGTCATAGGGGAGTTCTATATTTAGCCTTTTGAGGAATCTCCATACTGCTTGCCAGAGTGGCTGAACGAGTTTACATTCCCACCAACAATGAAGTAGGGTTCCCTTTTGGCCACATCCCCTCCAACAATTGTTATTGTTAGTTTTCTTGATATATGACATTCTTACTGGGGTGAGATGGAATCTCAATATTGTTTTGACTTGCATTTCTTTTATGGCCAGTGATGTAGAGCATTTTTTCATATGTCTCTTGGCCATTCTCATTTCCTCATCAGATATGTTTTCTAAATGGACATATTCTATCCTTCTGCTAAGGAAAACCCCCAGAACTCAGTTATAGCCTCTTCTCAACTCTAGATCTTTCAAATATAGCAAAGTCACACCTTGTGCAGGAAAATCTAGCTCCAGCTAGCATCAAGTGAGGTTCACTTCTTCATCCTTGTATTTCTTCTGTCTTCTAGGTCTGTAACCCAATTTCAAGGAGTGCTAGACACAATGGACACAGCTGTAATGAGAGCAGTCAGGAGGCCCAGTGGGTCCTCTCAAGTTCAAAACTAGCTTGGGCTGTGTCTAAGCAAACAAACAAAATTCTGGCTATCTGGTTGTTAAGTGTGTCAAGTGTTTTACATTTATTCATTCAATTTTTGAAGCCTCAGACAGATTTTTTTCCTATCTGAAGTCCCAAGTATAAATTCATGAATGAGTTGTAATTTGAGACTGGCAGGAAACATACAGTTTGGAATACAAAACACGGATCCTCCGTTCTGTTTCTAACTGGGTGTCTGCTAACACTTGACTTTGTCAAGCAAGATTTATGAGTGGAAGATACAGCCAAATGCTAGAGTTTTCACCCTTTAAGTGAAATTGACTAGTAATTGACCCTAAAATCCAATGTAGCCCAAGGTGAGATCTTAGACTAAGTTTTTTTTTTTTTTGCCAGTCCTGGGCCTTGGATTCAGGGCCTGAGCACTGTCCCTGGCTTCTTCCCGCTCAAGGCTAGCACTCTGCCACCCGAGCCACAGCGCCGTTTCTGGCCGTTTTTCTGTATATGTGGTGCTGGGGAATCGAACCTAGGGCCTCGTGTATCCGAGGCAGGCACTCTTGCCACTAGGCCATATCCCCAGCCCCTAGACTAAGTTTTTTGAAGGCAAAGAAAATGTTTCTCTTACTTCTTTAAAAAAATAAGGGTTGAAGTTGGCTGTACAAACTCTCATTTTTATGTAATCAAACTTTCCCTTTATAATTTCTGTGTTTGGGAAAGTGGAGCTGTGTGTAGTAGCTCAGGTAGTAGCGCTCCAGCTGAGCAAGAATGCGAGGCTCTGAGTTCAAGCCCCAGCACCCATACAGGAAAAAAAAACCACAAAAAAAAAACAAGCCACAAAATATGATACTAAGCCACTATAACTTCTGGATTTTGTTGTATTTGTTAAGGTCCTGTCCATTCTAAGGGTATATGCATCCTTTTTCTTTTCTATGTTGCCAGTGATTACATGTTTTTGGTGTAAATCTTTGATCCATCTAGAGGTTATTTTAGTTTAAGGAGTGAGGTAAGGACACACTTTTTCACAAAACATATTTTGTTTTAACAGGTACCTAGCAATTATACATACTTGCATGGAGTCCAATATGGTATTCCAATATGTGAATCCAATGTGCCAAACAGTCAAGTCAGTAATTGGCATATCTATCACTTTAGGCATTTATCACTTTTCTGTATTGGAAACATTCAAAATCCTCTCCAGTAGCTATTTTGAGATATTCAATTAATTTTTGTCAGCAAAAGTTTCCCTTTTACCCATGTAACTCACTCTTGTAGTCCTAACTTCTCAGAAAGCTGAGATCTGAGGATCATGGTTCAAAACCAGCCTGGGGAAGGAAAGTCCATAAGTCTCTTTTTTTTTTTTTTTGGCCAGTCCTGGGGCTTGGGCTCAGGGCCTGAGCACTGTCCCTGGCTTCTTTTTTTTTTTTGCTCAAGGCTAGCACTCTGCCACTTGAGCCACAACGCCACTTCTGGCTGTTTTCTGTATATGTGGTGCTGGGGAATTGAACCCAGGGCCTCATGTATAGGAGGCAAGCACTCTTGCCACTAGGTCATATCCCCAGCCCCCATAAGTCTCTTATTTCCAATTAACAAGCAAAAATCCAGAAGTAGAGGTATGGTTCAAGTAGTAGAGCACCAGCTTTGAGTGAAAAAGCTAATAGACAGAGCCTAAGCCCTGAGTTCAACTCTCAGTACTGGTACACACATATATACACAAAGAATAAAAGTAATTCTTCTATGCCATAACACTAGCATTTCTTCCTCTGTCCAAAGATATCACTAAATGTGCCTGCTCCCAGTTCATCCTCTCTCCATCCTTCCTCCAATTTTACTTCTCTTTTTATTAACCTTAAAATAATACAGTTGATAATCTATTACCACTTACTGAATTAATCTTCCTTCTGCAAGTGTTCTGTACATAGCAATTTCTCTGTGTTCATTTTAAACCTGATTAATAGGATACAAGTTTTATATGTGGTCTATAAAATTGCTACTGGAAACAATGCTAGATCGAGCCATGGGCCTCTGAAAAGTTATTTAACCTAGTTGGATCTATGGTACCTGCTAGGAAAATGGAAGGCAGCAATGTTTACCATATGCTGTTGTTGTGAATGTTTTTAAAGGTATGCAAACACCTCTAAGTTAATGTTCTTCTTTCTTTTCCATTTTCTGTAGTATATCAACATCCACCCTTGGCTAGAATGATGCATATACTTTGGATCTGAGACTTATCCATATTCACTTCCTGAGTGTTTGTGAGTAATGGGGGAAGCTTGGCTTTTTCAAGATGAAACATAATTGTTTTCCCTCTCCATTTAGCAACTAAAGAAGTACCCTACTCAGTGTGTGTGTGTGTGTGTGTGTGTGTGTGTGTGTGTGTGTGTGTGTTTGGTTCTGTGGCTTGAACTCAGGGCCTTATGCTCTCACTTGGTTCTTTTTATTCAAGGCTGGCACTCTAGCACTTAATTCACACTCCTATTTATGGCTTTTTGCTGGTTAATTTGAGTCTTGCAGACTTTTTCTGCCTGGGTTGGCTATAAATTTAGTCCTCAGATCTCAAGTCTTCTGAGTGGCTGGGATTATAGGTGTGAGCCACCAGCTCTGGACAACTTAATCTTCTCGAGGTACCAAACTTCTTTTCAGTTCATAAATGTTTAAGCAAGACATTGTTCTTAGGACAAGTGATATCATAGAGTTGGAATTCCAGTTCAGCCACTTATCACTCTTTCTTCCACTCTTGAGGAATACTGTATTGAAGTAGAATAAATAAAAGATTATTTAATCCTGTAAGTAACCCTATGACATACAGAGGAACTCTGAAATCACAAGGTTTCTGATAGGATTAAGTACCAATCCTCATGGTCTGTAATTTCACGAGGGCCAGGACTTTGTCTTCTTAATCACACATCAAAAATGCTGGAACATTGATTGATATGCATTGCAGCTTATTAAATCAGAGAGGAGGGAAGAAAGGAAGGAGGGAAGGAGGGAAAGAGGGAAGAAAGGAAGGAGAGAGGGAAGGAGAGAAGGAGGATAGAGGAAGGAGGGAGGGGAGAAAGAGGGAAAAAGAAGAGAGGGAGGGAAGGAAAAGCACGTAGCAAGGTGTCAAAGTAAGTAAGCTAAAACTGTTAGCTCCAGTGGGAGTGGGAGGTCACAAAGACCAGTTCTGCCATCAGAGGTAGAACATGGATCTGAAAACCAAGGATGTACAGCACTGGCGTGCAAGGCATAATGAAATGGGTAACATATGTAGCACAGACAGTGCTTTTGAAGATAGGTAGCAAGCAGAGAATTCCGACTGTTGGCCTACGGTTAGTCTTCCTGATGAAGGCTGTGCTTCAGCTCGACCATAAAGGACAAGGTGTCTGATGAATGGGGGAAGGGCAGCTTTCCAGATGAGGCAAAACAAGTACAATATTGGCCCGGATTGGGACATAACATAAATGATAGTAGTCGTGAAAATCAGGAAGAAGAAAGAACATCAGAAAGTCAGCCACAGGGCCCTTGATCACCCAGCTGCGCTATTTAAGACAATTACTTTTTCAGTTCTATTTACTTTCTTATTTAGGTAGTATTGAGGCTTGAACTCACGAACTTGCCCTTGCTGGACAGGAGCTGTACCGTGAAGCCATCCCTCCAGCCCCCATAATACTTACTTATTGATTATTTTTATTTATTGTTCAGGAATCAGTCTGAAAGGGGGTGGATTAGAAAGGAGAAGGGTTTCAAGGCTGTCATAATAGCTCAGGGGAAATGTCCAGGCAGTCTAAACTGAGATGTTTCAGAGGAAAGGGAAGGGAGGGAGGTGATAGTAAGTGAGGACCCTGGAGACAAGATGGCTGAGAAACTGTGGGATGGACAATTCGGCTGTGTGACTTTGTTTTCTGGGGCCTGGAAGGCACAGGAGCCATCGAGGCTGGCGGTATTGAGCTTGAGATGTCTTTTGGATAATCAACTGGAAATAGACTTGACACCAGGAAGATGTTAGGGCAGAAGGAGCAGAGATGTTGGTATCACCCCCGTGCTGATGGGCTCTGGCTTTAATGAGACGATCAAGGTTGCTTTTCTAAGCCGTTTGCAGTCAGCATAATGTATGATAATGGAAGTGTCTCAGATCAATGGCAAGAGATGAATTATTCAATAAATAGTGTTGGAGAAATTGGCTGGCAATTCGGTCCAAAGGAAAATGTGGCACCCCATCTCATCCTGCTCACAAAAACAAATCCCAGATGAATTTAAAACTAAATGATGCATTTTTAAACTGGTATATTTAAAAATTGAGCACATCACAGTCAGGAAACTATTTAGGTAAGAAATACATACCACAATGTGTGTGTTTTTTAATTGACATAGACATATATAAACAGATTTACATCTAAATTTATTTCCACATCTGTGTATTTATTGGAATCCATGGGTTTACAATGACATTCTCAATATCAGTTCAACACCACAGGGTTTTATTTTCTCTCCCTTTGTTTAATTCTAGCTCTCTTCTATAATAATGAGAAATCGCATTTATTATTAATATTATTGTTGTGGTACTGGGGTTGAAACTCAGGAGCTTGGAACTATGCTGGTACTCTTCCACTGTATCATGCCTCCAACCCAACTTTTCACTAGTTCTCTTGGAGATGCAGTCTTGCAAACTTTTCTGCCTGAGCCGGCCTCTAACCTCCATCCTCCACATCTCAGCCTTCTGAAAACCTAGGATAGTAGGTGTGAGCCCTGGTGGCTTTCATTATATTTAGTCTATTTATTTGATCAATTTCCTACATATACTCAATCTCCATCCCCACTGTTGCCCCTTTCCCTCAACAGAGCCTTCATGTTGGGATTTACACATCCTACATCAATCCATCCATCCGAGTGAATGTCTAACTTGCTGTCCTCCATAGACGTAGAACTGTGCTAGAGAATTACAGTGTGACTCAGCAGAACCCAGGCCACAGGGCCCTTTGTGGTTTTAGAGCCCATAGCCAAGTCATTTTTTTATAATGCAAACCATCTGTTTTTCTCTTAAACCGTAACTCTACACTCTTAGCACTCTTTAAGTAGTTGTACAGAGGGGTTTCCATTCAGCATGCCAGTTGATGAACGACTCATCTTGATCATTCTCACCCCTTCCATCGTTCTCCTCCACACCTGTCTCTTCAAGTTTCCTAGTTCTTTTCTCACATACACACTTTTCCCCCACTCTGAGAATTCTGTACTGTTGGGGAGAGCGGGAGGGGGCAGAAAGAAATTGCTTTTGTTCTCTTAAAGGTGGAGCATTGACTACTACAAAGCTCATCAATAAGATCAACAATCTTGTTTAATTTCTAAGAACTGTAGTTCCAGAATATGGATGATAATTACAGTCATGCGCAAGTGTGCATGCATGCGTGTGAACCACGGCAGGGTCCTGGACTCGGCCTTGTGCCCTGGTACAGCTTCTTCTCTCAAGGTTGGCATGCTGTGCCACTTGAGTGCCATGGACTTGTCTGTCCAGGCAGCTTCCCACCATGGCCCTCAGATCTCAGCCTTCTGAGTAGCTATCAGTATAGACCTGAACCACCCAGCGCCTGGCTGTTTTTTTTAACTTGTTCTGACTGTAATACTTTTGGCCTCTAGAACTTTCTCTGGGCCTGATCTATATTCATAGGATGGTGGTAAATATGCAAATAACACAGACTGAGACTTGACCGCTGCGAAGGGATTAAGGTGGACAGATAAAGACAGTAAAGAAGGGATAGGGAAAGGCAGAAGAGTCTAGAAGAGCAAAGAGGTTATCTCAGATTTGTGGGTCTTGAGATTAGAGAAAAATCAAGTGAGTGGCTGAGCAATTGTGCCAAAATCTCAGAACAGAAACAGGTAAGAAGAACCACAGAGATATCATTAGATCAGGACAGGAAAAGGATCATCATTTACCTTTTAGCAGTTTAAGAGCAGCAGAAATCATAAACAAAGGGAGATATAGCCAGGGAATTAAATTAATATAGCATAGAGCTGGAACCTCTTCTCTCACCTCAGGTTCATGCTCCTGGGAAAATCTGTCTGATATGTGTAATTTTTCTCATTTTCTGGGTCCATGGGCATTTGTTAGGCAAGATAATGTATGAGGCTGTGTGCTTGGGCAGGGGGCGTCCATCAGTGTAGAAAGCAGCCATGCTTCCTGCTCTGATTAAGCTTATTTCAACTAGAGAGAGACAGTCAATTAACAAGGAAACAAATCAATGCGGAAGGAAATGGGAGATGGCAAGAAACACACGTGAAATTGCAATAAGGAAGAATGATGAGAAGCTGTTCAAGGTTGGGGCAGGAGCTGCCTAACACATGGGAGCCCGGAGGTGGGGGAGGGTCTTTCTGGAAGGTGCTGCTTAAGATGAATGAGGAGACAGTGGCCATGTGTGTGATGGGTGAGAAAGTGGTGGTAGAAGCGCTGGGAGGTGGAACAGCCTGCCCCACCTGAAGACGGGAGGAAAACCCACACACATGGAGTAAAGGAATTGCTCACACAGGTGGTAAGAAAGCTGGAGGCAGGCTGGGAATGTGGCCTAGTGGTAGAGTGCTTACCTTGCATGCACGAAGCCCTGGGTTCAGTTCCCCAGCACCACACATACAGAAAACAGCCAGAAGTGGCGCTGTGGCTCAAGAGGTAGAGTGCTAGCCTTGAGCAAAAAAGAAGCCAGGGGGGCTGGGGATATAGCCTAGTGGCAAGAGTGCCTGCCTCGGATACACGAGGCCCTAGGTTCGATTCCCCAGCACCACATATACAGAAAACGGCCAGAAGTGGCGCTGTGGCTCAAGTGGTAGAGTGCTAGCCTTGAGCGGGAAGAAGCCAGGGACAGTGCTCAGGCTCTGAGTCCAAGGCCCAGGACTGGCCAAAAAAAAAAAAAAGAAGCCAGGGACAGTGCTCAGGTCCTGAGTTCGAGCCCCAGGACTGGCAACAAAAACAAAACCAAACAAACAAACAAACAAAAGCTGGAGGTAGGGCTGGGGATATGGCCTAGTAGCAAGAGTGCTTGCCTCATATACATGAAGCCCGGGGTTCAATTCCCCAGCACCACATATACAGAAAATGGCCAGAAGAGGCTCTGTGGCTCAAGTGGTAGAGTGCTAGCCCTGAGCAAAAAGAAGCCAGGGACAGTGCTCAGGCCCTGAGTCCAAGCCTCAGGACTGGTAAAAAAAAAAAAAAAAAAAAAAAAAGCTGGAGACAAGGTGGTAAGAGCTGGGAGACAGGCAGTCCTGGGGCCTTACAAGGATTTTGGACTCTATTCAAAAGAAACCAGTTTTGAGGGGGAATAAGCCTCAAGTCCAGGGATTGTGATCTTAACCATGGGCATAAGATTCTTAAAGGTGAACTGCTTTGGGGCTGGTGCAGGTGGCTCGTGCCTGACATGTGAGCTACTCAGGAAGCATGATTTTAAGCCAGCCCAGGAGGGCAAGTCCACAAGACTCTTATCTCCAGTTAACCAAGAGATGTGGCTCCAATAGTAGAGTGCCAGCCTTGAATGGAAAAGCTATGGGGGTGGTGCCCAGGCCTGAGTTCAAGTTCCAGTACCAACACAGACACACATGTACACACTGTTTTGAAAATGAGCTTGGGGGTAGGAGGCACATCTTTCACTTTGCTCCACTTTCCCCTCACCTTCTCCCCACCCATTCTAGCAACGCCCTCGCAGCCAACCCCACAGAGAGGCCCAGCCAGCAGAACCTCAACCTCCCTTTCCTTGGTGCAGGAATGAGCATTCCAGTCAGGCCATTGAGCTTGGTCTAGACATGGGCATCCGACTCAAGCCAGGCCTCTTACGGCTGTGTCTTAGACAGATAGGCTGGAAGGGAAATGCTGCCTCCTCTGGGATTACTGTGCTGGGGTGCTGCAGGCTTGATAGTGTCTGGAATTTTATCTTCCCTTTTCTAGATGGAACTCCTTTCCTATCTGCATAGAATGCCCTACGCAATTGGAAAGAATAAGGCAGACACCCAGAATAACAGTGCAAAAAGGAGAAGAAAGAAAAGGGAAATCTGGAGACGGCAGCTAGCAGCATGGCCAGACCCTCGGGGATCCTGGAAGCCAGCTCCTTGCCGGGGCTTAGAATCCTGGCTATTCAGCACTCATTAATGCACTGGCACCCCAAAGCAGCAGTGAGGGTTTCCATGACTAGAAGTATGTGACCGGAAGATGTGTTTACGAGACTTCACTGTGTCCCACTCCTGAATTTACTGTGTCCACACTTCCTGGGACCATCCCCACTCTCTCCCACACCTTCCCATCAATACTGTGCTGGTTCAATGGCTGTCTGTTGGGGGGAAAGAGTCTGATTTGTGACACTTGTCAATCCTGTCCTATGAATAGTCCCACTATGGGTGACTAAACCACCAGCCAGCAAAATTCCTGGATAGGAGCACCAGCCATCGTGGGCTTCAGCACCCCACTGCTTCTGTCTTTCTTCCTGTAATCTTGCTCCTCACCCTTCCCTGTTATTTCTCAAGAACTCTGCCTCGCTGCCATGGGATTTCTCATACTTTCAGTCCAGGTTTTCTCCCTGCCCTTTCTTCTTGCTTCTGAATCCCACCAGCATAGTCCTCCAGACAGAAGTCCACACAATGAGATGTTTGGAAACACCGGGGGCTTTGGTTTAGATTCCGTCTCTTGTGACTTGGAGTAAATTACTTGATTACATCAAGCTTCACTTTCCTAACTTAAACTAATTTTTAAAAATCACATATTCCTCCTAAGAGATCTCATGAGGGCCGCAGGAAACAATTGACAGAAGAAATGCCAAGTTTCGGCATTTCTCACTTTGTTTGGAATGACCACCCTCTCTGCGTCCAGGGCATTGCGCCCGGTTCGTACTTGGTTGCATCAGAATGTGGCAGTCCCTCCCAATGTCCTAAGTTCAAGGCTTTTGTTTTCTTTACCTGCGCACTCCAGGTTAGCTCTGAGTTTGCATCATGGCAAATACTCAACACACACCGAATGAATGCCGTCTTTGTTCTCCATTTCCAATATGATGGTGAGCAGGACTGGGACAGAGAGAATGAGAAGATAGGAGGGAGAAGTTTGGGCCTGAGAGACTCAAAGGAGGGGGCGGGATGCAGGCTGTCAGTGAAGCAACTGAGCAGGGCAGGAGGATCTCAGGGAGCTGATTGGTGGACAGATAATTGACTTCTCCCATTGGCCCAGCTCATTCATTTGTGTGGTGCACATAGCTGAACAGTGCCCAGGGAAGTGTTCACTCACTCAACAACACTTTTCTTCTCTCCATTTGTGTTTACCTTAATTGCTGGCAGTCATGTCATATCTTTGTTTCTTTGCCAACTGTCTTTTTGGTTTAAATCTTTATTTCTTTCCCCCTTGCTGTCCTGGAGATATATGAATCAGAGCCAATAAAAATAAGAGCTCTTTTTTGTGTTGTTCCTTCACAGCTCTGAAAGCTTTACATAAGTGTTTCTTCACTTCTATTTTATGGCCAGGACCAGATGCAGAAGTGCTAAAATATTTTGATAAGAGCTGTCCTGGCAGTGGTTTTTTGCTTTTACAGCTATCCAGAGGGAGAGAGAATTAGCTAGGAAGTCAGCCCACAAAGAAGAGAGACGGAAACTATGAAATCTCTCTACTGACTGAGATTCTCAGTATGTTTCAAAAATTTGTTGGATGAAGGGGCTGGGGATATGGCCTAGTGGCAAGAGAGCTTGCCTCGTATACATGAGGCCCTGGGTTCAATTCCCCAGCACCACATATACAGAAAATGGCCAGAAGTGGCGCTGTGGCTCAAGTGGCAGAGTGCTAGCCTTGAGCAAAAGGAAGCCAGGGACAGTGCTCAGGCCCTGAGTCCAAGGCCCAGGACTGGCCAAAAAAAAAAAAAAAAAAAAAAATTTGTTGGATGAAGAAAGAAAGAAAATATCTAAGCCATAGTATTATCTAAATTAAAAATTCTAACTAAATGTGATGGCCATAATAACTCTTAAGTATTAATTGGCACAGGCAGCTTTGAAGTTTGTTGAAATGCTACCCTGTGGCCTTTTGAGTTTACACATACACTCCCAACATCTGAGTACCTGGAAGATATAAACTATAGCATCTTCACAGAAAGTCAAAACTAAGGCCCAGAGATTAAGTAGATGTCCCAGGGTCACTTAGCTGGCCACCACGTGCTGGAGTTAATGCCTGGAGTCCACAGCCTTCTGGTATCTTGCAAGGGAGGAACGGGAGGAAAGGGAGAGTTGTCCAGGGTCACAGCACAGGAAGCAGAGGGCATTGGTCTTGTCTTTCTGCTCTGCCAAGGAGTTATCACCTCACTCCAGGCCAGGCACTTGCCCATTTTCTTTTTTATGTTCAAATTTTCTTTTCTCTCTGTCTTTTCTTTCCTTTCCACTGATCTCATCTCACCTTCTCCCTTTCCACCTGGTGTTTGATCTGCCCTCTTGTTGCTTTATTTGATGATCATAGCTCTGTTTCAACTGATGGGCCAACAGCCTAACCACACACCAGACACATGCTTAGGTCCACGCACCTTTGCACTATTTGCTCCCATTCATTGCTTACAAACAAGTCTGTGAGGCAGGTGCTGTGATTTACTCTTGCTTCACAGGTGAGGGAACCATCACGTGACTTGCTCAAAGACACACATCTTCCAGGGGAAAGAGCCAGGCCCGCGCACTGGGTGGTTGTTCTGCATCTCACTGGTTTTGTCCTGCGCTGGTGTCTGTTCCCATCTGCGTTTGTGTGGACACAGATTCTGTGGCTGCCATTGTTTTTCACTCCTTTCTAATAACGACCTGAAACAAGAACTCAGAAACTGCCATGCAGATACCTGGGAAATAGCTTCAGAATTTACTAGGGATTTATCCAAAATGAAATAAAAACTCAGGTTTTTCTGAGTCGTAGTGTAAGATTCAAGGTTTTTGGTTGTTGTTGTTAAATTGTTCACCCATTAGCTTGATGTTACCTGTGAGACAACTAAGCTCCTTAAAGTTCTGCTTCATAAAGATAAAATAAACTAATGTACTGGTTAGATAGACTGGGTATGTTTGCAACTATAAGAAATATGCCATTTTCCAATGGGAGAAGGAATTAGCCTGCCAGAAGAAAGGGCCAGGGGAATAAGCAACAAAATAAAAATCCATTTTCCTTTGGTGAGAGGCATTAGATTTTAATCAGCCAACTAAAATGGCTGATATCTGTTTAAAGCCAGATCAGCCACCATTTGCCTTGTATGTATTTCCATGAGAACTTTCCTCACCAACCACTAGGCTGAAAGCCCCAGGTCTGGGAGCTTACGCATCTCAACCTCCCCGGAGAAAGCTTGGCAGAGAGCCTAGCATGTAACAGGTGCTCAATAAATGTTTATTGAATTGAATTAAAGAGAAGGCAGTCACTACTTATGAATTCTACATACACCCCAGGAGAGAAAAAGAATGAATGTGATGTTATGCTCTATTAAGTGCAGAAATGAAAACAAATGCCATCTTAAAGTTGGTAACTTAAAAATATAGGGACTCTGAAATGTAAGTCTCTCCTCACTAGAGAGTGGTTGGCAAAAAAATGTTTTTAGGGTGCTAGTACTGGGGCTTGAAGAAGTCAGGGCCTGGGTACCCTCTCTTAGCTTTTTTCACTCAACATGGGAACTCTACCACTTGGGCCATGGCTCTTTGACCTTTTTACTGGTTAATTACAGATATATTTCAAGAACTTTCCTGCTTGGGCTGGCTTTGAACCTGGATCCTCAGATCTCAATCTCCTGTGTTGTAAGGAATATGAGTATGAGCTACCAGCGCCCAGCCAGAATATTGCACTACTCAGAAGAGTCCCCACAGAACAACACAGCAGTCCAAACCACAATGTCCTATAGAATAGTGCATTGCATGATCTTTTAATTCCAACTTTTCTAAGCTCAAATGGTAAAAACCTCAGGAAAAGACACAGTGTTACTTATGCTTGACCTTAACCTCTTTAGATTTGAGGTAGGAAGGATGGGGGAACTGGAAGCAGCCTTGTTCATTGGTGTGTGTGTGTGTGTGTGTGTGTGTGTGTGTGTGTGTGTGTGTATGGGGATACAGAGCACCCCCACAGTAGGACCCATTGTGTTAGACATGCAGGGCCCAGGAAGATGCCCAGGTGTGGAAGGTTCTGCAGGAGGTAGTTTGAGCCATTAGCAGGTTTACTTGTTGGTACTGTGCCCAGATGGAACTTCTCCCCTGTTCTCCTGTGCCAGCCTCAGCTCTAACTGGCCAGCCTCGCTCCTCGGCTGAGGACAAGGAGAGGCATCTAGGACGCATGCTCCCTGCTGCTGTGCAGATTGCAAGGGTTTGAGGTATCCTATTTGTTCTTCCAAATAAGTGACACCATATTTTTTTCTGGGAAGACTGACAAGGGAATAAGAGCAGGAGACTTGCAATGGTCCACCCCTTGGAGGCCCCTCCACAGACAGAGATGGGCAGTCCCTTCCAAGGCATGCCTCCTGTTCATCAGAGGTTCCCCTTGCTGATCGCTGTGATTTGAAAACCTTTTAGGAGGGCCAACTTCGAGTCGAACATAACTGTTACAAGTTTCATCGATTCAGTTCTGCCCTTCTGTGGCGTTTTTAAAGTGTCGCCCATTTGTGTATTCATCCCTGCTATTTGACCCTTCGTGAGGGCCTGTTACGCACAGACACTACTATAAGTGCCCAGGAGGGATGATTGAACAGGCTTGGTCTCTGCTCACAGAAAGCAAGTTTGATGGGGATATAGATAGATCCTTCACGAGCCAAGAATGACCTGTACAGAGACATACAGCTTGAGGAAAGGGCCTCATGCCTGCCTGTGAGGTCGGACCAGCTTCTGCCTCCCAGAGCAGGCAGTAGTCAAAGGTAAGACTTGGGGCTGGGGATATGGCCTAGTGGCAAGAGTGCCTGCCTCGGATACACGAGGCCCTAGGTTCGATTCCCCAGCACCACATATACAGAAAACGGCCAGAAGCGGCGCTGTGGCTCAAGTGGCAGAGTGCTAGCCTTGAGCGGGAAGAAGCCAGGGACAGTGCTCAGGCCCTGAGTCCAAGGCCCAGGACTGGCAAAAAAAAAAAAAAAAAAAGGTAAGACTTAAAGGAGAAAAGGTTCTACCAAGAAGGCGTAGAGAAGGTGCCCTGTGTGGACGCTGGGGCAGTGGCTGGAGGGGGGAAGCAGCAGCACGGAGGGAGACATCAATGGGCATTGTGATGGTCAGAACAAGATGATTACTGGGCTCCTGGCAGTGAGGTCAGCAAACAGGAGAGGGCTTCGAGGCCCCCTCATGAGCCTGAACCAAGAAAATGGCTGAGAATAAAATCTCAGTTCCAGCTCTTCTTTGTGCTGGGGCCTTGGCACCATGCCTGGCCTTTCTCGTGCTTGGGTTCTTCATTTAGAACATGGCGAGTAATCATGACTACTTCACAGGGTGGCCAAGAGCCTGTGGCTCTTGGATGTGAAACCACACTGTCACAGGACCTTTTACACAAATACTAGTTTTCTTCTCAGCTCACAGTGCAGAAGGACCCCTATAAATTATAGAAATTCTGCTCTTAAAAATACTCAAGCCTGGGGCTGGGGATATGGCCTAGTGGCAAGAGTGCTTGCCCCGTATACATGAGGCCCTGGGTTCAATTCCCCAGCACCACATATATAGAAAATGGCCAGAAGTGGCGCTGTGACTCAAGTGGCAGAGTGCTAGCCTTGAGCAAAAAGAAGCCAGGGACAGTGCCCAGGCCCTGAGTCCAAGCCCCAGGACTGGCAAAAAAAAAAAAAAGAAAAAAAAATACTCAAGCCTGCAAAGTACATATGGCTCACACCTATAATCCTAGCTACCCGGGAGGCTAGGATCTGAGGATCATAGTTCAAAGCCAGCCTAGGCAGGAAAGGCCATGAGACTCTTATTTCCAATTAACTACCAAAATGCTGCAAGTGGAGCTTTGGCTCAAGTGGTAGAACACCAGCCTTGAGCACAAAAGCTCAGAGACTGCACCCAAGCCCTGAGTTCAAGCCCTAGGACTGACACACACACACACACACACACACACACACACACACACACACACACACAGAACCTACTTAGGTTTGCGACCATAGGTCTCCTAATGCAAACTCTGATGTTAGGCTACAGCAGCTTCTGCACTGGATGGATGATATTTGGGGCTCTTATGGAAATGCCTGTTTCTTAACTGTGTTTCTTAACTGTCTAAGGAAGCAACTAGAGAAATTGAGAATGTTCTGGAAATTTCTAGATCTCGTCCAACAGCTCAGACTCTGTTCATCCCACACTGCTCTCACCCCAGGTCTCTGATACCAACTTGCAGAAGCTGCAAATCTTCTGGCTGTCCTGGGCGCCTTCATGGTTCTGTCTCTTTCCTGCTGCAGTTTGGAGCTGAGGAAAGATTCTGGAACTTTCCTTTAGCATTTAGAAAAGATGTTGTTGCTTTAGCATATTTGGCAATCCCAGCCTATTTTCCTTGTCCTATCATGACCAGAGGCTGCCGCGGTGACTTTAGGAGACACTTCTCCAACCCTCCTTTTCCCCCGACAAGCAGTGACCACCAGACCCGCCGGGCTTTGCCCCTGTGTCCAGGAGGGGAAGGGACACTAGGCAGAAGGTGGCATGGGGGGCGGGAACACCTGACAAGAGACAGTGTGTCTGTGACACGTCCTGGGGAGTAGACACAGACCTGGAAAACACTTCTGTCTGGGGAGATGTCGATGGAAAGCACTGGGGTCTACATGAATAATGATTCACTAGTTCCAGCTCCTAGGGTCAGCATAACTAGCCAAGAATATGTGGCTCTTTCCAACACTGGAGCAGACCTGAACACTTCCCCCGTGGTCAGCTCATTCCCCCATTTCTTGGCAGATGATCTCTGCAGACTGTTTAGACCCTGAGCTCTTGAGGACCTGATTAAAACACAGTGCAGTGAACATGTTAATGGTCTGCCCTGCAGAAAATGCAAGCTCTGCTTCTCATCCCCGTACCCCTGTCTTCTTATAGAACCTGACCTAACACTGTGAAATAACGCACTGAGTTCTCTCATCAGAACTCGAGGGTAGAATGTTCTGGTTTCCTGATGGTGTCCAGCAGCAGGGAGCAACCTGCTGTCAGCCATTCTACTGGGGACAGGATCAGGAAACGTAACTAAACAAGGAGAAAAGGGAAATGTTATAAAGGGAAATGCTCACCTGACCGACTGAGTATCCATGGGGTAAAACCAGCCCAAGTAGGTGGTGGTCTTATTTAGGAGACAACTTTAATGAGTATAACAAAAGGAACACACAGAACAAAGGAGCACACAAGGAACATTGTTAGTTTTCTGATCATCAAGGTCAAGGGAAGATTCTAGAAATGGCAACACACATATTGGGGTACACACTGTCAGGATAATACATGTTGTTGAGCTGCCCTTTTCCACAGGCCAGCATGTCTCAAGGATGTTTTTGGCAGCAGGCGGGAGGCTGGGAGCCTCAATGTACCCCATGGATAAGTGGGCAGGTACTTGTGGGGTGCCAGGCCTGAGCAGCAGAGCTCTGTCCCTCACTCTCTCACTGCTGTGGCTCCTGAGGGATCACAAGACAATCATAGTTCAAAACCCTGAAAACCATAGTTCAAAATCCACTGCCATCCTTCCAATGAGCCCTCAAATCCCATGAGCCCCGGGAGATAGGTAAGTCAGGAACTAATATCCTTTCTTTTATTTTTATTTTTTTTGTGGAGCTCTGGGTTGCACTCAGGGTCTCCATCTTGCTAGGCAGGTCCAAGACCACAGTGCTTGTTTGACTTATTTTCAGATAGGGTCTTGTGCTTTTGCCCAGGGCTCCCTTTGTGTTGCAATTCTCTGACCTCCAATTCCACATAGCCAGGATTGCATCTGGCTTGTTCTTTGAGATAAGGTCTCATGAACTTTATCTTTCTCCCCAGACAAGTCTGGAACTATGACATTCCTATCTCAATTTCCCAAGTAGCTATGATTACCGGTGTGAGCCACTGCCCTGGGCAATGATCAGCATTGTTATTTTTACAGATAAGAATAGCTTCTTTACAACCAGGAACCAGTGAAGCTGGACTTGAACTCAGTCCAATGTGAAATGCCAAATTCACTGTTCTTTAACTTGACCCATGCCCTGCCCTTTACAGGGTAAGCTGGCTAACATGCGATCCATTCGATAAAGAGAGCACACATGTTGGATGGCTCTGTCCTCGGTCCAGAAGTGACAAGCCAGCCGCAAATCTGGGGATCAGAGTCAAGGTAGAATAAAAGTTGTTCTCGGTTTCACTGATCTTTAGTGATTAGAATTTCAATGTCTTCAATCATTTTTGTCGTTGCTTGGCTGTGTCTAAATATTTAGGCATCTATGTGCAGAGTGGTTTGTCTGTTTGGTGTGTGACATATATTTATGTATTCCGGTTGTCAGTCAGTAGGAAAACCACGCCACAGAAAGCAGATGTGATCTGACAGCTGCCTAACGTGGTCCTCGTCGCTCCTGCACCTCTCAAAACCAGAACTGGAGTCTAACTTTGGATCACAGAGGGCTAGTCATTGTTTAGTATCTTCTCACTTTTCCCCCTTAGAACTCTTTTTTTTTTTTTTTTGGTGGTACCAGGGCATGAACGAAGGGTTCTGTACTCTTGCTTGGCTTGTCTGTGCATAGCTGGCACTTTCCCACTTGAGCCACACCTCCAACACAACAGTTTGCTGGTTTATTGGAGCTAGAGTTTCTCTGACTTTTCTCCCAGGATGACTTCAATTCAAGATCCTCTGTCACCTCCTTAGAGGCGAGGACTACAGGCATGAGCCATAGACACCCAGTACCCCACATCACTCTTTCTCGAGTTTGTCTTCTTAAGGAAAATGTCATTCACTTTGTTATTGTGCAAACGTTTTTGGTTGATGTCTCAACCCACTGGTTTTTGGTCACTATGTGTCCCATGTGTGTTAATGTCTCTGTGGCATTGTTTATGCAAGAATATCTCTACTGAATCCTCACATTTACATGGAATCATTTCGCTCTAGGTTAGAAGTGGCTTTATTCTTTCCCTCCCTTGGAATTAATGTCCCAGTGACTTCTTGATTTCAGTGTCACAACTGAAAAATATGATATTGCTTTATAAATCATGAATTATCTTTTTGTGTGATTTGAGAATTACCTTTGGGAATTTTATATTAACATCCATTTGGCATTGTTCTAGCCTTTGCCTCGTGTGTGTGTGTGTGTGTGTGTGTGTGTGTGTGTGCGCGTAGTTGCACATCTACTCTGGGAAATTTAGGTCATTATTTATCTATGCATGATCTCCTATATCAGTTTTCTATTGCTGAACATATAATAAATTTCCCCAAAAAGTACTAACTCAAAAGCACAGTTATTTCTTTTTTTTTCTTATTTATTGTCAAAGTGATGTACAGAGAGGTTACAGTTTCATACATTAGGCATTGGATACATTTCTTGTACTGTTTGTTACCTCCTTCCTCCTTCCCCCCTCCCCCCTCTCCTTTTCCCTCTCCCCCCATGAGTTATTCAGTTGGTTTACACCAAACAGTTTTGCAAGTATAAGCACAGTTATTTCTCTCTTTGTTCATTTCTTTCTTTTTTCCTTCCTTCTTTCCTTTCTTTTGCTGGTACTGAGGCTTGTCATTTTCACTCAAGGCTGGTGCTCTACCACTTTGGGGCCATGCCTCTATTTCCTGTTTTCTGCTGGTTAATTGGAGACAAGAGTCTCATGGGCTTTTCTGCCCAGCCTGGCTTTGAATCACGATCCTCAGGTCTCAGCTTCCTGAGTAGCTAGGATGACAGGCACCAGCCATCCATGCCCTCGGCTAGCTTCTTCTTTGTAAGATAGCATCCCCATACCCTAAATCCTTACATCTCTATCCTAGACATTCCTTGGCTTTTACTTTATTTATTCAACTTTTCCTTTCTTCACCCCCCCCCCCAGGAAATGTCATGGCCTCCACTGGAGGGTAGGAGGAAGGAAGACGGAAGCCTCCTCTCTCTGTTTCCATCCATTCCATGCTCCCAGCAGGCTTCGGGCCCTGCTGCCAGCCTGGAAACCTACCCTCCTTCTGCGGACTCAGGTGATATCACAGCCTCCAGGACCTTCCAAGGCACTTCTCTTTGGGAAAATAATTTCAAAAGCCATCCTCTAACTTGACGCTCTCTCTTGTCAACTAAGAGCCAGATGTGGGAGCAGGGAAGTCATGTCTGGATGGGCTCCATCTGAGGACTCTCCTTTTAAGACTGGAGCAGGGACCTCTGAGCATCAGGTCTCCCCCGCTCCTCAGTGGTACCCCCTTCTCTCCCTTCACTGCGGGGAGCTGTTGGCCTCAGTGAGGTCACTTCCTTGGTGAGCAGACCCAGTCTGTGATAGGGTGAAGTTTGTTGGGCTACCTCCATACCTGGCTTTGCGAAAGGTGTTATCCTGGTTTGTTTTCTGTCTCTTTTTGCTGGGGAGAGTCTGGGTACAGTTGTTCAAGCTCCTAGAACACACAAGCCCAGCAGTGAACCCTAATGTAGTCTGTGGCTTCAGGTGATAATGATGTACCCACACAACCTCCCTAAATGAGACAAAGACACCATTCTCGTGTGGATGTGGGCCAAATTGTGTATCTGCAGGTGTCAAGGACAGGTGAGAGGTCACGCAAGCTCTCTGAGGACCCCTCTGTGTGTGTACCCCCTTCTCACTGGGCAACCTTGCTTCTCATCTCATGTACAGCTTTCTCTCTCGGAGAACATCTGAGTCTGCTTGCTACCCCCCTCTCCTCCATCTTCCTGCCCCTCCCCTCCCCTCCCCATCCATTCTATTGGAGCAAGTGCCTTCATACCTTCTTTGAGATGTCTCCTCCACACTTCTCCTCCATCTCTGTGAGGTGTCACAGACAGGTGTCCTTATCTGTAGCCCCCAGACCAGGGCTTTGCTTTATAACCACTCCTTGCCCTGCCCTGCCCTCTCTCCTTCACCCCCTGTAACTTATATGGCTGGTGCCAGCCCAGAATTTCCTGTTGTTTTAACTGATGAGGGCCTTGAGCAGATACTCCTTCCAGCCCCCCGCCCCCCCCCCCCAGCTCCCACCTGTCCCCAGGCATGAACCATTCTACACATTCTCTGTGTCCCCCCCACTAATTACCAACCCTGCCAGACACCTCCAACCTTCCCACAGCCCACCACAAAATGTCCCGGCCTACAGGCAGGAGCAAGACTCTAGGTTTGGCTGGAGTATCCCTTTCCCTGTGGAACTTCTCTCTCCAGTAAACCTGTGCTGGTCTTGACTTGTCTCTGTGCCTAGTCCCCTGCTAAATGTGCCAAAACAATACTATTCTATTTAGCCTTCACAAGAGCCTGGTGCGATGCCACAGTGACATCCCACCAAACAGATAAGAAAACCAGAAAGAAACATTTTTTTATAGTGCTGGAGATGGAATCCAGTGTCTTGTGAGTGCTGAGCAGCCGCTAAGCCATGTGCCACATTACCTGTCCAGGAATATGAAAACTTAGGCTGACAATAACATGCATAAGGTAAGAAAAAAATGGCAAAATTTGGGGTCCAATTTTTTTTTTCAGTCATGGGGCTTGAACTCTGGGCCTGGGTGCTGTCCCTGACCTCTTCAGCTAAAGGCCAGCACTCTACCACTTTGAGCCACTTCTGATTTTCTGGTGGTTAATTGGAGATATCAGTCTCACAGACCTTTCCTGCTCAGGCTGACTTTGAACCCTGATCCTCAGATCTCAGCCTCCTGAGTAGCTAGGATTACAGGCGTGAGCCACTGATGCCCGGGAAGAAGTTCCAATTTTGATTGTATCACTGTGCTTTCTTAGAACATCTTCAGAATCATTTTCTTACAAAGTGTCTCAGAGACGACTTTCTTGAACTTTTCTGACAAACATTCTTCCAGGGATGTCTTTCTCTTTCTATTAAGATAAATATAGATGAGCCCAGGGTTCCCTAATATAGACAGAAAATAGGTTTTCAGCTGGGCATGGTAGTGCATACCTATAATCCTAGCACGAGAGAGGCTGAGGTCAGCCTGGGCTACCTAGATCATATTCCAGCTTGGTACAGGTGGCTCACACCTGTAATACCCGCTACTCAGGAGGCTGAGATCTGAGGATCCCAGTCCAGACAGGAAAGTCTGAAAGGCTCTAGTGTCCAATGAGCCAGCAAAAAGTCAGAAGTGGAGCTGTGGCTCAAGTAGAGCACCAGCCTTGAGTGAAAAAGCTAAGGGATAGTGCCCTGAGTTTAAGCCTCAGTACTACCACCTCCCCCCCGCCCCAAATAAAAAGAAATCAAAAGATCCTATTTATACTCCAGCTTGAGGGGTGGGGTGTGGCTGGGGAGAACGATGGAGGGGTGACATGGATCAAGAAGCAATGTACTCATAAACAGACATGTTGAATTGAAACACGTTTGCACAGCTATTCAAATAAAGTTTTAAAAAAGATCATATCTCAAATAACTAACAAAAAAGAAGGTGCAGACATTTTATATAAAGGCTTTCCAGTAGCACTTCCTTGATTCTTAAAGTCATAGTGAAAGAACCAGGAGCTGTTGTCCTGTTGGGTTTAGCCTTCCATGCCTAGATTGGACATTCCTTTGCTTCTGGATGCCCTTCCCAGCAATTAACTCAGTGTGCAGCACTCAGCAGGTGCTTAATAACTGCGCCTTGATGGAGAGGACGTTATGGAAAAAAGGCTAACATGCAGATGAGGTTACTACAGGTTGTCACAAAGGCCTGGTTTCTGGGGTCTGGTGACTTTGTACTGGAAACAGGTGGGGTGGGGTCATTTCCTACCCAGCCACAGGGGATCCATCATGGCCCACACACCCCTTCTAATTGCTGAGCGCTTCCTGCAGGAGCCAGGCCACGCGGGTACCCAAGATTACTGGGTGAAGGAGCAACAGAAGTAGTAGGGGCAGACCACTGCTTACCAGAGCTGGGGGGCAGTCCTCTGCTCCCGGGAGGGATGTGAGCACTTCAAGCGGCTTCTTTTTATAGTTTCAATCACCCGTGATAATGAAGAGTCTGCAATTAGAACTCAGCTGGCAGTTGGGTTGGGGATCTGTGAGGCCATACTGCATCCTGGGCTGCAGGAGAGCAGGCCTGTTTGTCAGGAGACTGTGGAGGCTCCCAGGACCAGAGCTATTTTTGCAGATGTTTCCTGGCCGGCATCACACCTTAAATAAGTTCTGCTCGGGCATCACAGAGTCACATTTTATGTAGATAATTAGATAAAAGAAAGCAGCGAGGCCTCGTTTATTTAGGCTTCCTCTAACATGGAACATATGATAGCTTCTCTGTGTGCTTCCATGAACATTTGTTGAAAACTGTGGATTAGCCTTCAGTGGCTCATGCCTGTAATGCTAGCTATTCAGGAGGCTGAGATCTAAGGGCCGAGGTTCAGAGCCAGCCAGAGCAGAAAAGTCCATGAGACTCTTATCTTCAATTAATCACCAGAAAACTCGAAGTGGCACTGTGGCTCAAAGTGGTAGAGTGATAGCCTTGAACAAAAGAAAAAACAGCCTTGAGCAAAAAAGCTAAGCAAGAGTCCTCAAGTTACAGGGGTAAGTAGATTACACTTTCCCCAGGTCCCTGGCCGGCTCTCAGAAGATCTTTCCAGGTTCTTTCCCATTACCTCAAGACAATGCTGGCTTGAACCACAACATCACTTCTGGCCTTTTCTGTTTGTGAAGTGCTGGGGAATTAAACCTGGGTCTTCATGCAGGCTAGGCAAGTACTCTACCACTTCACCACAGTCCCAGCCCTTGATTTGGTTCTTGCTCCTTACCTGCCCTCTTCAACTACTGCTTCAAAGTGGTTCCCCCGCCTCACCCCCCACTCCAGTTCTGGGTTGTTCACTGGACTCAAACTCCACGTCCACCCAGGCTCCAGCCCAGTTCTGAACTCAAGTATGCTTCACGTGGGGACGTGAAGTGAGGACTATATTTTCATGCTCAAGGCTTCCTGCCATACCCTCTTTCTGCACCCCTTCCTTTCTTATTTTTTTTATCCACCATGGGGCTTGAACTTAGCACCTGGGTGCTATCTCTGAGCTCTTTTTGTTCACGGCTAGCACTCCACCAACTTTGAGCCACAGAACTACTTTTGTTTTTTTCTGGTGGTTCATTGGAGATAAGAGTCTCATGGGCTTTCCTGCCCAGGCTGGCTTTGAACCTCGATCCTCAGATCTCAGTCTCCTGAGTAGCTAGGATTACAGGAGTGAGCCATTGGCACCAGGTGCTCTGTCCTTTTTTTACTTAATATGTTCTGAAGTAGTTTCATATCTCTCTGCGTGTAAGCCTACTTCTTTCTCTTCACTGGGTACATTTACTAAATTATTTATTCAATTATTTAACTTTACTCAGTCAACCATTTAGACTCTGACCTCATCCTGCTTTTCTACTATGCGGAGCATCTTCCTTGGTCCAGCAGCAGGGTAAGGAGAGAGAACGGGATTCACAGCAGTACATCAGGGTCTCTGATGATCTGGGAGCCATGGTGGGCATTGGATCCAGTTCTGCCTTCAGGGGACTTCAGTTGGTGCTGATGCTGAACGAATGTGGAACAGAAGAACGTGGGCTGAACATGGGGCAGGAGAACATGGGCTGAACGTGGGGCAGAAGAACATGGGCTGAATGTGGGACAGAACGTGGCTGAACGTGGGACAGGAAAATGTGAGCTGTGCGTTAGGCACATTTTACTTCTAGAGGTCTGATAGAAGCTGCAGCCCTCCCTGTGAAGACAGCCATGGAGCAATACATGAGCTCAATCTGGACCCCTCTCCACTTGGGAGAGAGACCCCTCCACACCCTAGGTGGTGACAGAGGGAATGCCACCAGGACCCTGAAGGGCATCTGTGGATCAAGCCCACCCCACCCCACCCCACCTCCGCAGGGGATGGACTTATTCCTAAGAGAATGGGTCTTTGGGGACTTCCCCTGGATCTGTGGTTGCAATCCTTTTCAGAACTTCCATTAAGGCTTCCTGTGGTCAGTGGCCCGGTGGGCTGAGGCCGGCTGAGTTACATGCGGCTTTGCTCCCAAAATTCCAAAAGCAAGAAATGGAGGAAGAAGTTAATCACAGCGACCTTCCTGCTTCTTGAGGACTCAATCTGCATAGTAATTACAACATCTCTCCACTCGAATCCCGGAGCCCCGGCAGAAAAGAGCATGGGAGCTACATCTGTAATGAAATTCCAACTCGACCACCTCTAAATCACTGGCAGGTTCATGTTGGCTGTGAGTCACTATCAGAAATGGCAGGATTTAGCATCTGCACTGGCCACAGGAACAGCTCACATTTTCCTTCTCAACAGCGGAATCAACAGGAAGTCAGCTGTTACCTGGCAGTGCTTGTGTTGATGAGGGAACTCCATTGGGGATTGCAGGGTACATACCCTATAACTGCTCTGAATTATGCATCTGAGCAGAATTCTGAATTTCTACTATCGGAACAGAAAATGTATAGGCCCAGCATCTTTGTCCTTAATCCCTGGGGTCATATGTTCCCAGGTGCTACCCTGTGATTCTGTGAAGTGAGTGGGGGTCTCACTTAGGTGTAACTCCGGGTTGTTGGTGTCTCGAATAAAGAATGGAGCGGAACACAGGAGTAATAAGAGAACAGCCGACTTGTTGAAGGGAAAGTAAAGTAAGAGATAAATGGGAAGGTGCTCCAACGTGGAGCTGCTGGATTGAGCTAGAGGGCTCCAAGGCCCCAAGGCTGGCTTGGGCTGAGAGGAGCCCTTCGTGATGGACAGGTGGTGGTTAAGAGTTTTAAACTACACATGTCCATTCCCCCAGTGCATTCTGCTATGATGAGATTAGTGATATGCAGTACATATAAACATGAAGCTTCATGGCGGATCTTTAAGCCATGTGCATTACTGCGCATGTGCATGTTGAGGAATTTTGTTTTGCTGAGCGAGCACCCTTGTCCTCAGGATGTGACGCTCATTTCCCTGGGCCACCGGTGATGTTATCAGGACCTCTGGTGGTTAGGAGATAGGGAGTTAGGAAGTTCTTGGAGAGATCTCAGACTGAGACAGACTGATCAAATTACACTATGTGCATGGATGTAAATATCACAAGGAAACCCCTTTGTGCAATTCATTTATACCAAATTTTCAAAATTACTTCTTCATATTTTCTCTATTGTTATGCAAATGCAGTGAGAGTTTTCTAAACTCTTCTTTCATTGAATCAAACCTTCAGTGGAATATGGCCCAAAGCTAAGTCTGTGCCAATGCATTGTCAAGTACCTAAAACCCCATTTCCCAATCAATTAGGAGGTAAACATGATGTAAATGTTAGACCCTGGCCGAGGCGTTGCCCGCAGTCTGGATTAGCCCATCACCTCCTCCTGGAGTGAACTCCAAGAAGGAAAAACAAAAATGAGGTAACCAAGCAAAAGAAGTGGGCAACCAGTTGGGGGTTGTTCATCCCCTTGCTCCAAGGGCGGAATTAAGGGAATGAACTGGGTTGGCTTGCCTCTGCTCCCCCAGCCACCTAGTCCTGTTGTGAACAAGAAACCCCATGGCCAAGGAGCCTCTGAGGCTGACGGTGGTGGTAGCAAGAGCGTCCGTGCAGTCAGTCCCTTGGGCAGGCTGATTTCTTCTCAATGACCCGATGTGAATTCCAGTTCTCTCTGACAGCTTTGGTCTCTTCACGCTTTTTCTGTGCAATTGACATATTCTCCAGCCAGCCAATGTACCCTAGTATCCCCAGGGAGAAGTGAACTGGCCACCCTAGGAGATGAAAACAAAGAGGAGTCTGAAGTTGGGAGCTGGAGGGAGAAGATGCTTGGACCCAGAAGATTGTCACTAAGGACTGTGTGGGGTCCTGGGTGATGGGGGCAGGGAAAGTGAGCAGACAGAAGAGGATACCCATTCAGATGTGACCGCCTAGCCAAAGCTGCCAAGCAGGGTGGCTGGGTGGGGCTTTGTTGTCTGTTTGAAGCAGAATAAAAAACTTCCTTGTGATATATATATATATATATATATATATATATATATATATATATATATATATATGAACTCAGCCTCATCATGCAATGAGGATGTGAAGGGAGGCAGGAGGCGAAGGAATTAATCCAATCTAGGATGCCAGGTTCCATGTAAGGGGAGGGAGAGGCGGATGGGGAAGGGTACAAAGGTGACCTTGGCAGCTGAGGAACATCTCAGCTAGATGTGGGCCAGGCAGCACACTGAGGATGTGTGGGGCTTTCTGTGCTGCACTATATGGAAAAATTAACTTTTTTCAACCTAACAGTAAGACAGTGAATGCACAGGTTGTAATTATAAATCAACAAACACGGAAACAGGAACAAAGCTAGCTTTCCATGCTAGTGAGTCTACTTGGACCTAGGTCAACATTGGAATGCTGGAAGAATACGCAGTATGACCTGTGTGCAGTGCTGGGCACAGGTGGCTCACACGTGCAATCCTAGCTACTCAGGAGGTGGAGACCTGAGGATAGTGGTTCAAAGCCAGACCAGGCAGCAAAGTCCGTGAGAGTCTTATCTCTAATGAACCACCAGAAAACCAGTAGAAATGTGGCTCAAGGGCACAGCACCAGCTGTGATCAAAAAAAGCAAAGTTGGAGCTCAAGGCCCCGAGTTCAACCCCTGAACCAGCAGAAAGAGAAACATCCATGAGCCACACATCATGGAGGAATGTGCAGAGGGTGTGTTTCGCCTTAGCTGGCCTGATACTGCCATCCCCCTATTTATAGCTTCCCGAAGGAGTATTACAGATGCAAATTACCACACTGGACTGATTTCTGGAGACAAGGAATCTTGTTACATTATTGTTGGGGCTGGCCTCATACCATGACCCTCCTGAGTCCCTGGAATGATAGTTGTGAACCACCTCATAGACGATGTGTTGATGACATGAATGCTGCTCCTGCTCACCAAAGTCAAGGAAACTGGCCAGGCAAACTCTTCGGCAGCATGAAGACTGTGGGGGAGACAGGAAGTACACAGCACAGCCACCTCCAGCAGATGGGGGGGGGGAGGTGATGGGGCAGAGCCAAGTGACTATGGTTCCTCCTGGACACACTGTCCCTCTGTCTGTGGTATCTCCCTAAGATGGCTGCTGGAGGGCCTCTCAGCCTGCGTGGTGTCATGGTGGCCATGTGTTTTCTGTGTCACCACATCCCTTTCTGTCAGTGATGCCAGAGGAACTCTGAGTGCCAGTGACCAAGTCACCACTTGGCTCATTTCACAGAAGTCAATCAGCACTTGCTCTAGGACGGTGACTACCCATCCGCCCTGTTGTACAGGCTTGCCACCATGAACTTGAGGAATCTCACTCTGCATCTGGCAGTGTTAATTTAATCTGTGCCCCTTGCACCTGTCTTATGATGACTTGTGCCTGTATGAAATTTAATGAATATCCAGAATGTAGAGAAATTTAATGAATATACATGAGAATAGGGCTTAACCATTTGTGACATAAACCTCCGTGTAACTTATCTATGCCAAGACACTGACCACCGCTGACACTTGAAAAAATCCCTTCCCTACCTGAACTCCACCTTCCCCAGGACAAAATGTTCTCTTGATTTTTATAGTATCTTTCCTTCCTTACTCTTCTGTATAGTTTTAGTTCAAGAAAGCTGATTTTTAAACATAAATCATATCAATCTGTCCATGTCTATGCTACTCGGCTTTCTTCATTTATCAGTGTGTCTTTTAAGATTCATTTTCTGTGTGGACCCCAGAACGGCAAATAATAACTCATTTTTATGAACCATGCAGCTTACCTTCCCCCCCATTTCTCATAGTATGAAAATAAAAGTGGTGTGTGTGTGTGTGTGTGTGTGTGTGTGTGTGTGTGTGTGTGTGTGTGTGTTGTGCTGGGGCTTGAACTCAGGGCCTTGCATTGTCCCTCGGCTTTCTTGTGAAAGTATGGTGCTCTGCCACTTCAGGCACATCTCCACTTCCTGCTGTTTAATTGGACATTAAGAGACTGTTCTGCCTGGAGCTGGCTTCAAACCTCCATCCTCAGATCTCAGCCTCCTGAGCAGCCAGGATGAGAGGTGTGAGCCACCAGTGCTCAGCTCTAACCCACTTGGTGGGTATGGCTTTTGTGGCCTAAGACATGAGTGTGAGGAGATGAGACTCCAGGTCTGTGGCCAGCATCTCATCCTTGCCCTGATTCCTTTTGGTTGACCAGAAGAGGGAAGCAGAGGACCTGGGATGGCACCTTGGGAACAAATCCACCAGGAGGCAGAACAAAGTCCAGACGGCTGCTCTGGGGAGATCTGGGTGTAAGCACAGTGATGTGTCTTCAGAACCCGAGGCCCCTGTGGGAAGCTGTCGTGTCCCTAGTGCCATCCCAGCTTGCCCCACAGGACAGGCGTTACTAGGAGATCCACAGGGCAGGGCCTGATGGAGACCCCAGGAAGCAGCCCTCACAGCCCAGAAGGTCAGACCAAGAGGAACTTCCAAGAGCAGGGGTGCAACTCCTCCCCACTGCCTACTTGAACCTTCTGCCCCAGGGACAGACACTGCTCGGGGGGCTCTGGGCAGGGAGCTCACCGCCAGCTGCCAGAGAAAGGCAGGTGCAGTACCCTGTGTTGCTGGTTTGGGGTGACTGTGTATTTCCAGGGACTGGACTTGGGACACAGGGTTTGAACACAAATCTTGTGATGCCCTTGTTCTTGGTGCCCTCAAAGGCAACATCAGGTTCAGAGGACAGAGACGGGCAAACACATGCTTTCGTAGGATGTCTTCTCCAACACTGCACTAAGAGGAGGTGAGGCTGGAGATAACCACTGAAGTTTTGTTTGTGCCAGTCCTGGGACTTGAACTAAGGGTCTGGGTGCTGTCCCTGAGCTTATCACTCAGGGCTAGCACTCTACCACTTTGAACCACAGCTCTACTTCCGGTGTCCTGGTAGTGAATTGGAGAAAAGAGTTTCACAGAATTGGAGATAAGAGTCTCAAGGGCTTTCCTGCCCAGGCTGGCTTTGAACTGCAGTCCTCAGATCTCGGCTTCCTGAGTAGCCCGGATGACAAACGTGAGCCACCAGTGCCCAGACATTCTGTGTTTTTATTAAAGGTGATCAACAAGGGTTTACTGCACAAATGCATGAACAGTGTTCTTATCTCAATATTGTAAAAGTAGACTCTGTAATTTTTATCTGTTTTGACTGGGAGTTTACTCTCTATCTTAAAGTAAGTGGTTTATTTACTTGTTTAATTTTCAGTTTTATTGCTTTATGATATGATAAAATAGCTCATATAAATTTTATGCTTTCAAACTTATTGAGTTTATTTCAGGTTTTTCGTTGTATTTGGAGTCTTTTTAATTTTTTGGTAAATGTTCCACAAAAACTTGAAAGGACAGCGTATTTCTTTCTAGTGAAAAATATATATGATTTAGATTTTTCAATATTTTTGATCATTTTTATTTATTTGTGATATCAAAGCTGAGCTATATCTATTTAAAAGTCTTCCACAAATAGTGTGCTTCAAGTATCTTTTTCTTCCATGTCCAGCATATTTTGCTATTGTCCTAGAAAGGTTCCAGCTGGTAGATATTTATTGTAGATTGTAACTTTGTTCTATATAAAATGTTTTTCTTTGACCCACTGACAACTTTCTGCCCAGAATTCTATCTGTCTGGAAAGGCCAGCCCAGCTTTCTCTCTGTGTTTGTGCTCAGAGACACTGTGGTAACCTTTGACCTGGAGCTCAGCTTGCTTGCGGAGCCCCTTTCCTGATGTGCAGGAAAGGAGCCCATAACCCCTGAGACACCTGGGTCAGAGTCAAAGCCAGTGTGCCCCAGGGGTGCGAAAACAAGAGCTGTATCAGAACCAGAAATCACAGAACTGCAGGCCAGCTCAGACACCAGGAGTTTCTCCTTGGCCCCTGCCTCCAGTTTCGGCCACCTCCCTCACCCCCCATGAGCAGATGCTCCTGCTGCAGATGACAATGGTGGAGAGAGCCTGAGAGGGGCCTCAATACCCCCATAGGAGAGGAGGAGGGAGGGTGGGAGGGCACGGAAGGCCTGGGTGCCCTTGGACAGTGCTTCCCCTTTCTCCGTTTAGTTAGCCATGGGTTTGGGACATCTGAGAATGTTTTGTGTGGCAACCTGACAGAACTAAGGGCTTCCCAGACAGCAGGTGGAGTGCTACTGCTGGGTGTCTGTGGAGGTGTTCCTGGAAGAGAATGGCTACGGACTCAGTAGGCCCAGTAACGATCTGCCTGAATACCTGTGGGTGTTGTCCTCTCATCTACCAATGGCCTGCACTGAACAGAAAGAGCAGAGGCGTCCTGGCTGTGCTCTCTCCACGCTTGAGCCGGGACATCCACTCACTGCCTCTGGACAGAAGGACGCCTGCTTCCTCCATCTTCAGATTTGGAGTTGGAGTTACAGGCCCATACCACCAGTTCCCTCCCCCCCACACCATCACCCACACACAATCACCCCACACTATCACCTCACACACCATCACCCCCCATACCATCACCCACAACATCACCCACACACCATCATCCACACACTATCACCTCACACACCATCACTCATATACCATCACCTTATACACCATCACCCCACACACAATCACACCCATACCATCACCCACACACCATCACCACACACCATCACCTTCCACACCATCACTCACACACCATCACTTACACACCACCACCTTACACACCATCACCCAACACACAATCACCCACACACTGTCACTCCACATATACCATCACCTCACACACACCATCATCCCAATACCATCACCCCACACACCATTACTACACACACACACCATCACTACACACACCATTCACCTCATATACACACCATCATCCCACACACCATCACCCCCCCATACCATCACTACACACACACCATCACCTTACACACACAACATCACCACACACACTATTAATCCACATACCATCACCCCATACACAACTTGGTCCTTCGATCTTTGGGCTTGTACTGGGTCACTATGAACAAAAACCTCTGAAACTGGGGCTGGGAATGTGGCTTAGTGGTAGAGTGCTTGCTTTGCATACATGAAGCCCTGGGTTCGATTCCTCATCACCACATAAACAGAAAAAGCTGGAAGTGGTACTGTGGCTCAAGTGGTAGAGTGCTAGCCTTGAGCAAAAAGTAGCTCAGGGACAGTGCCCAGGCCTTGAGTTCAAGCCCCAGGACTGGCAAAACAAAACAAAACAAAACAAAAAACTCTGAAACTGTGAGCCACTATAAACCTTTGCTGCTTCAGAGTGCTTTTCTCTGGCATTTTGTCATAGCAATGGAAATCTCAGTAACATATTCCCTTGGCTTATGTAATTGGTGTTAAGCAAAATAACTTCTAGTGTATCTCTATTTAAAACTCCTTTAAAAGAGAGCTACTTTGCCAGGTGCTGGATGCTCATGCTTGTAACCCTAGCTTCTCAGGAGGCTAATATCTAAGAACAGAGGTTCAAAGCCAGCCTAGGCATGAGACTCTTATCTCCAATTAACCACTAAAAACCCAGAAGTGGAGGTGTGGCTCAAGTGGTAGAGTGCTAGTAGGTCAGGATCAGGCCCTGAGTTCAAGCCCCAGGACTAGCTCTGTGGCCTCTGGCTTGTAGAGACCTGCTTGTCTCAGCTGCCACTGACCTCACCAAGGAAATGCACGTGTGTGCGCAAGTGTACACACACACAGACAGACAGACACACACACACACACACACACACACACAGCCCTTTGGTAAAATTTGGCTGAATTCCCACCAGAGCATGATGTCCTTCCTTCACAAGCTCCCTGGTCAGCTTAGCCTGTCTGGCTTTTCATTTCTTTCCATCCCTACTGAGAATACTTACCACTCCAACACACTTGTTGGACAGCATTCCAGAATTTTCTACCACATTTCACTCCCCGGCCTAATCTCAACCTAAGTGCCACACGTCAGCGGGCCTAACCGGCTGAGGAAGAACAGAGCTGCCTTGGGTCAGAGGCTACATTCTTGGATGTGATCATCGGAGCGGTTCCTGGAAGGGTGGTTTTTGTCTTCTGTTCAAACAATCCAGGCCTGGCTGAGCCCACAGCGGGCCAGCTCCCCACCGCTCCCAAGGCTGCCCAGCCGAGGCAGTGCAGTGAGCAGTTGGCAGGCCGTGCTCCTTTCCACTGACCCAGCCCACAGAGGACAGCCGCAGGGAACTTCCCTGGGCCTCTGTCAGGCCCAGGCCCACGGAGCCAGCAAGGACACCGGTCCAGAAAGTAGCTACGGGGAGATGGGGGGGCTTCGGGCAATGAATGCTGGCTTTGTGTCAGGGCAAAGTCTGGGTGGCACTGTGAGCAAGGGTATTCAAGTCTTCGTGGTCTGTGCTTTGTTAGTTTTGTTATACTGGTTCTGAGGCTTGAACTCAGGACCTGGGTGCTGTCCCTGAGCTCTTTTGCTTACGGCTGACACTCTACCACTTGAGTCACAGCTCCACTTTCTGCTATTGAGGGATTAGTAGGAAATAAGACTCTCATTGATTTGCCTCCCAGGTTGGCTGGAGACAAATCTCAACCCCCTCAGTAGCTAGGATTACAGATGTGAGCCACCATACCCAGCTTAAGACTTGTGTAGGTCACTACTTGTAAGTCTGATTCCACAAGACAGAACCTTCTAGAGGTGGACAATGTGGGGGTAAGCAGGAGAAGAGCGGGTGAGTAGCAAACAAGTCTGGGTAATCCAGATTCCTAGCAGCTGGACCCCATCTTCCCAGCCCGAGGAGATTTGCCGGCTCAGGTCACCAGAGCCATTTTGAATGCCAGAGCCTTCTTTTGTATTAGTTTACATGTCAGGTCAAGAAGTGGCTCTTTAGTTGGAAACTGTAGTGAGAACTACCGCATGCATTCTTTGCTAAAGCAAACGCCTCAGCCAAACAAGGGAACTTCACCATCATTCCGTGTACTTGTAGGAGCTCACGGAAAAGTGTTGTCTTGTGCCCTCCCGTGCCTTTAAAGTGCAAACATTGCCAACACCAAATGTGTCTGTTTAACCAATTGTGAAAATATGTAGCCATCACATGATTCCAAATGAAGTGGAAATAGCTGACCAGATGATGAAACTGACGTTTTTACCCCAATCTAAGAGTCTGACACATTGGTTCCAGCCACTCGCCCCCGCAGGCCAAATAAAGAGACCCGAAGGGCATTTGTGAAGGAGATTTGTTACTCGACAGTACTCAGTGCATCTCCAGCTATTTTCATGTCTCCAAGGTACTGACATTTGTCTTAACTACAGAGAGCTGGGGGGCAGGACAGGAGAAGGGCTCTATAATAACTAAATCTCTCCGGCCCCAGGCATGCCTAGGCTGTCTGTTATCTCAGTTTTGCTTCCCAAGGGTTCTGGGGAAATGTGATCATGTCATCACACGAGGAGGAAGTGAGCCAGCCAATCATTGCCACAGACAGATAAGACGATGGCTTTGCCTGTCAGAGGGACCACTTAGCTTTGGTCCCAAGATGCTTATCTGGGGCATCCCATCCTTTCTGGAAGTTTTAGCAAGGTTTGGACATTGCTCAGGAGCAAAGCAGAGGGCCTGGGCACCTCCATCCTGCTTCTAGCAAAAGCAGCTCTGAAGTTGCCTCTTACAACCAGTCCAGAGCCCAAGAAAAGAACCCTATGTTCACTGTTTCCTGTGTGCTCTTTGTGCCTCTGTGGACACAAACCCCTGCTTAGCCTGGCGTCACTCTGAGCGTGCCCAGCACTAATGCAGGGCCTGTACCTGCTGGCTTGGCTTCTCCATGTGCTGCAGCCAAGACCAGCAGCATGGGGAACTTACACGAGACATAAATTTTAGCCCCCTGGAAACCAGAAACTCTGGATATGTAGTCTGTGTTTTTAGCAAATCTTGCAGGGGATTCCGAGACAAGCTGGAGTTGTCACTTGCGATGATGGCTTGTGACCCTCCAAGAAAGATAAACTGACGTCCTAGCCTTCAGGAATGTAGGATTTGAGAGTAGGATTTGAAGATTTCATAAAGTGAAGATGAAGTCATACCAGGTGCTGGTGGCTTATGCCACCATAATAATGGAATAGAGTAGAGTGGCATGGAATGGAACAGAACGGAAGACAAGAGTAGAATAGAATAAAAGGAACAAGACAGAAAGAATAGAGTAACAGAACAGAGCAGGTGGATGGAAGTGCCAGAGTGTGTGACTGTGTGATGGGGAAATGGACTCCAGCCACTCAGCAGACATCCTCAAGTCTGTCCTTGCCGACTGCCCCTCGCTGTGAAAGCCTTGTTCAGGGTGTCCTGCATCTAAATGTACTCAGCTGTAAGTGGGAAACTGTGCAGACTCCACTCGCGTCGAAAGAACCTATCCTGGTTCTTCCCTTGGAGCTAGGGAACCCTCTGTTGCTGAGGGTGGGTTTCTGACTGAGACAGCCCAGCTGAGGGCTAGGCAGAGCAGCGGGGCTGGCAGCAGCTTGGAGAAGGCAGCAGAAGCTTGGAGAAGGCGTTGGAAGAGCACCGGGCTGCCTGCCTAGGCTGGTCCTGATAGCACGTCCCCCGAGAGAGCATGTTGGATGCCTCTTCCACATGAGGGGGTCGAGGATGCCCTGCCTCTGCTGAGCCCAGGACTGTGGACTTGGGGTGAGGGTGGGGGTGAAAGGGAGGCATGGGGATGCCCCCGGGGGACAAGTCCAACTGGAAAACAAAGAATCAGCTGTCAGCCCAGTCCTAGCTTGGGAACTTGAGCACCTGAAGGCTGACCAATGAATGAAATTGCTTCCTGAGTCACCAACACCAGAGCGAAGAAATCTCCAGGGTGTTGCACACAAGACTCTCCCCCCTGCACCACACATACAGCTCCTATCCTTCAGGCTTCTCCGGAACTTTCTGGTCCTGCAGCTCATCAACCCCTGGGCTCCCTAGAAGCAAGTTGCTCCTTGTCTCCTAAGCATAGCTCTGCCTTCTGGAATTTTCCTTTGGGATTGAGTCACAATGAATCTTTCTGTATCTTTTCTCCACCACCATGTTGTGGGATGGCCCAGGGTCATCCCCCTTTTCTTTTTGCCACCTGCCCTTTCTCTTGCTTATTCAGTGAAATTCCTGGCAGGACAAAGCACAGTTGCTGCAGGAAAGCATCCAGGACCTGCAGATTTGCTTAGAACAGAGCAGCGGTATGGTGGTTAGGGTGTGCTCCATATTCTTGTAGGTTGACTGTCTGACCAGGGCCTTCTGTGATCTGTCAGCTGCTGAATTCCTTTTTTTTTTTTTTTTTTTGCCAGTCCTGGGCCTTGGACTCAGGGCCTGAGCACTGTCCCTGGCTTCTTTTTGCTCAAGGCTAGCACTCTGCCACTTGAGTCACAGCGCCACTTCTGGCCATTTTCTGTATATGTGGTGCTGGGGAATCGAACCCAGGGCTTCAAGTACACAAGGCAAGCGCTCTTGCCACTAGGCCACATCCCCAGCCCTCAGCTGCTGAATTCTATACTTGCACTCTGAGAATCTTTTCTTTTGTGCCCAGGGCTCTCCTTGGGTCAGCCACTCACTGATCTGGTCTTCCCTTAAAGAAGAGAATAAGGACAAAATGAATATGAAACCCTTAAGACAACACCCAAAAGCACAGCTCTAATAAACAATGGACACCCACACTTCCTGAAAGGGCTGTTTTTTTTTGTCCACACATTCCATGAAGAGTTTCCTCCTGGTTCACCAAGAGCTCTCTGTCATTCATGTTCCCAATCTGAAAACCAGCCACTGGGGCCCCTAGAATTTCAGTAGGTGCCCGAGCTGGGGAACGCTAAGACTCCATGCTCTTCCCCTACATCTAGTGACTGCAGCTCTGAAGGCAGGAAACAGAAACATACTCATGAGAGAACTGAAATGCAAGAACCTGACAGAAGTGAAGACTCCAGAGGGGCAGTCAGACCAGGAGGAACATAGGCTGCTTCAACAAGGGGAAGGAGGCTTGGGGAGAAGTGACAAGATGAGGGAAGGAGTTTTGAGCTGCTAGAGGTAGTAAAGAATGGGAAGGTCAATACAGGTAGAAAACTAATGGGCGATAAAGGTTATTTTAGTAAAGTTTGCTATACCAACTTCTCTCAGACTCCCATGATTCTGATTCTAGTTCAGCAAGAGGAGAGAGAGAGAGGAAGAAAATCGTCATAAACAGAAATCATGGCCTAGTGTATAGGCAGAGAGGAAAAGGCTAGGACCAGCTGTCCTCCATCGCCTCAGATCAAAATCATCGCCATGGTCCATTTAGTCGCATTCCTGTTGCAACAGCTTCTCCTGAACCATTTGTGCTGTGGTGGTTTCCTCTCCTCATTCCTGTGCCAATGATACTGTGACCCCCATCACAAAGCCCCCTGGCAGTGCAGGATTCCCCTCCCTCTAACCCCGGACCACCTGCCAGCATTTCCCTGCATGGGCGAAGGAACGGGCTTACAGGCAGGAAGCAGGTTAATGAGTACACACCTGTCCATCAGGAGGTGACAGATATCTGAGCTGACTGCCATCATTCAAGGTTGGTTGAGTAATTTGGAACCCCCAAGCTCTGATAAAATGTGCCAGGAAGAGAGCCAGTGGTACACAGATCCTGCTCACAAGGCAACCGTCTTGTTGGTGTCTCAGATGTCTAAGTCACAAGTGCTCTGAAAAGCTGGTCGTCCTGTCATGTACCAAGAAATGGGATGCAGTGAGACCCATGGGGGAGGAGGTTGCCGCCACCCTGACCTCGGTGGGCACCCGGATTATCATTAACTGCCACGGAGCAGTGGTGTTCAATGCTGAGGCTTTTAAATGATCTATTTATTATTATCTTTAACTGGTTGCGCTAAAGAGTTTCGATGAGTGGCTGGGGATATGGCCTAGTGGCTAGAGTGCTTGCCTCGTATACATGAGGCCCTAGGTTCGATTCCCCAGCACCACATATACAGAAAATGGCCAGAAGTGGCGCTGTGGCTCAAGTGGCAGAGTACTAGCCTTGAGCGGGAAGAAGCCAGGGACAGTGCTCAGGCCCTGAGTCCAAGGCCCAGGACTGGCCAAAAAAAAAAAAAAAAAAAAAAAAGAGTTTCGATGAGTACAGTGCATCTAGATCAATGTCACCCCTTCTTTCATTTTTCCCCCATCTCTCCCAGCCCCACCTCCTCTCAGGCTCCCTGGTTCCTTGAATATGATGACTGTGTCCACCCACGCTTCTGCTCCTCCTCATCTGCCTGCTCTCCCCTTGACCTCGCTGAGTCTTGAAGGAATGCAGGTCCTGATGCAGGGCGCCTGAGGCGGTGGGTTGCACTAGCCTCCCGGTTTCCCTGGGCTTCATCACTAATTGCCTCTGGGGACCGCCCCTCCCCCTCCCCTGGGCTGAGCAGGGGACTGGACCTTGCTGGGCTGTTTTCAAGGCAGCAGCCACTATCTCAGGTGCTCTGATGGAATGGATGCCCTCTCCTGAACTGTCCTCACTGCTCTAACTGCCCATGCACGTCTATGCCCAAGTCTCCAAAGAGGGAGGTGACCACTCATCAGGGCAGGAATTTGCAGTGAGAAGGGAATCATACCTACCCTGCTCAATGCCTGCCATGCATAGAACGCAGGTGCTCAATAATAGTAATAAAAATCATAGACGTAGTTAGATCCTCCATGGGCTAGGTGCTGGCCTACGAACTTTCCATGTTAATCTAATTTTCACATATAATGTACAAATGCTATTTTATCTCCACTTTACAGATGAGGAAACTAAGGCATAGGGAGGCTGAGCGATTGTCTCACAGTAACTAAGAGAGGGGTTGAATTGAGACACCTTGTCTCCAGCAATGGCTCTTAACCACACAAGTATCTATGCTAATTAAGTAATGGAATGAATGAATGCTAAGGGGTCGGGGGTGGGGGGGGGAGAGTTTTCTGGCCATGTATCCAATTTGTGAAAGGATCAATACATGCTCATCCCCAGAACGTTCTACCCCACAACTCATCTTGCACTACAAAGCAATGGGCTGCTCCTACCGAGAGTTTCTTCCAGAAGCTGAGGAGATGCTGACTTCACAGTCATTTGACGAGGATGGGGGGTGGGGGGTAACTGAACATTTTAATTTAAAGCAAGTGAAGGAAGTAATTGCCAACAAATTAAAAAGTTTCATCTGCCATTTCTCTGCCTCCTCAGTCTTCTGCCTTTCACAGAGCAATGAAGGCATGAGGGGCTCAACCATGACTCACTGCCTTCACCTTTTCCAGAAGCCCGGTTTGTGCCGTCATCTCTGTGCTGACACCTGGGGACTTGGAAATCTAGGCAAGAATTCTGCCATCTTGAAACATGTTGGCCTCAAGGGACTCATGGGTCCCTTCCTTTTAACAAAGGTTAAAGAGTAAACTGAGCTCCTCCCATGGAAGAACCGATTGCTCTCTCTCCCTACCCTTAGAATCTGGCAGAGTATTTGGTACCTTGTAGGAGCCACACATAGACTTGGCTCTGCTAACTCCCAGGTTAGCAAGGTTGAATGCAGGGCCTTGCGCATGCGACGAACGTGGTCTACAGCACAGCTGTACTCCCAGACCTTAGAAATTTTGATTGCACCAGGCACCAGTGGCCCCCACCTGTCATCCTACTACTCTGGAGTCTGACATCTAAGGATCATGCTTTGAAGCTGGCCTGGGCAGGAAAGTGCATGAGAATCTTATGTCCAATTAACCAGTAAAAATACTGGACGAGAAGCATGGCTCAAGTGGTAGAGTGCCAGCCTTGAGTGTAAAAAGCTAAGCAAGAGCACATGACCTTGAGTTCAAGCCTCAGTACTGGTACAAATAAAAGAAAGGAACATTACTTACATCTCTCTACGTGTATGCTTTGAGGAACATTGTATTTAGAGCCCAACCTATCAGATCACACAGATCTGAGCTCAAATTTGGTTCCTTCTAACCAACTTTACCCATCTGTGTGTGTGTATGCAAGTGTATGTTGGTAATGGAGCATGAACTCAGGGGCTGGATAACTACTGTTCCTTAGCTTTTTTTGGTTCAAGGATGTCTCTCTACCACTTGAGCCACATACCTCCACTACTGGCTTTTTGCTTCTGGCTTTTTGAGATGAAATTCCCATGGACTTTCTTGCCCAGGCTGGCTTCAAACTATGATCCTCCTGAGTAGCTAGGGTTGCAAGCAGGAGCTACAAGCACCCAACTAATGGGTCATTTTCCTATTAACCTGTGGGAGCTTTCAAAATATTAAGGACATTTAAACATTTCCTATGAAATAAGTTGCAAACAATTTGCTCCCAATTTGCCACTCTCTTTTGACTTTGTACTACTAGTTCTGCCCCCCCAAAAGGATTATTAATGGAATTTAATTTAAAGTCTTTTTTAATGCCATCTAGATTTTCCAGAAACTTTCCTTTCAGGATCTATTTTTAATCTAATATTTGACTCATTTGGAATGGATCCTAGTCTAATGCATGAGGAATGGATCCAATTCTATTTTATTTTCTTTTGCTCAAGGCTAAGCACTCTGCCACTTGAGCCACAGCGCCACTTCTGGCCGTTTTCTGTATATGTGGTGCTGGGGAATTGAACCCAGGGCCTCATGTATACGAGGCAAGCTCTCTTGCCACTAGGCCATATCCCCAGCCCCTTCTATTTTATTTTCTAAATGGACCCATGCTTGCCCCAACACAATTTATTGGAGAGTTTATCATTTTCCCAACATATCACATGCCAAACCCTGTATATATTTGAGTCTACTTCTCCCTTGAACTCTATTGATCTGTCGCCAGCAGCAAACTGTAAACTATGTAAAATCCTGAGTTCTAATGGTCAGAGAGAGTGAGAAATTGAAAGATGACACTGAATTAGACATGTTCTACAGAGACAATACAATTTCCATGTCAGCATGAAAAGCAAGACACAGAAGGACGTTAGAAGCTGGAATCAAACACACCAAGAAAAGCGAGGGACTGGTGGCTCACTGAAATCACCTATAATCCTAGCTAAATAAGGAGGCTGAGATCTGAGGATCCTAGCTTAAAACCTGTCTGGGAAGGAAAGTCTTTGAGACCCTATCACCAACGAATGACCAAAAAGTTGTAAGTGGAGCTGTGGCTCAAGTGGTAGAGTGCCAGCCTTGAATGAGAAAGCTAAGAGTGAAGGCTCTGAGTTCAAGCCTGATTAGCAGCAGCAGAAGGAGGAAGAGAAGGAAAAGGAGGGGGAGGAGGAAGAAGAATCCAAAGGCCTTATCATGTTATTTCTATGGCCTTGCCTTTGGCTCAGGAGTACCTGACTGAAGATACACCCAATCCAAGCTCTTCTTAGGAACATCTGAACTTGACACAAAAAGGGGATCAAGTAGTTCTTGGTGAGGTGACCACAAAATGTAAACTGAGGACTCCCCTAGGTCTGGTTTCCCCCTGTGAGAGACAGCCAAGCTGTACTAACAAAATAAAATCAACCCTGAGAACGCAGAGATGGTGAAATAATACATAGCCATAATGAGGATTCAATTATAGACATCAATCATAGTGAAAGAAGACCAACATTTAAAAATGAGTGCTGTGTGTGTGTGTGTGTGTGTGTGTGTGTGTGTGTGTGTACTATTTTTTTTTCAGTTGTAGGGCTTGAACTCTGAGCCTGGGCACTGTTCCTGAGCTCTTCAGCTCAAGGCTAGTGCTCTACCACTTGAGCCACAGCACCACTTCCAGTTTTCTATTGGTTAATTGGAGATAGTCTCATTGACTTTCCTGCCCAGGCTGGCTTTCAACCATGATCCTCAGATCAGCCTTCTGATGTAGCTAGGATTATAGGCATGAGCCACCAGCACCCAGATTATATACTAGATTTTTATAAAACTTTTTTTTTAAATGAAACTCTTGAGCATGCACTAACTTACAGTTAGTGGCTCACACTAATAATTCTAGCTGCTCAGGAGGCTGAGATCTGAGGATCCCAGTTCGAAGCCAGCCTGTGCAGACAAATCCAAGAGATTCTTACCTCCAATGAAGCAGCACAAAGCCAGACTTGGAAGTGTGGCTCAAGTGTAGATAGAGTACCAGCCTTGAGAGAAAAAGCCACACAAGAGCACAATGTCCTGAGACCAAGTCCTAGTACTAGAGTAAAAGACAGAGAGGGAGAGGAAGTGGGGGGGGGGGGGGAGAGAGATCTCCAATTTGCTTTCTTAACCCAAACTTGAGTCCTCGAATCGCTGTGACCCGCTTTCAGGCATGAGGTCAGCACCCTGGGCCATTAGTGCTGTCATCCACGGACAAAGATGGCAGGTAGCCCTAACAGACTTCTCCCATAACGAGGGATGTAGCCCAAGAGTCACCTCTTCTACCTTCCTGTGACTCCCCCAGCTCAGTGAACTGCTCTTCCTGCTGAGCTCCCATGTGCCCCTCATTATCTCTGCTGGGATGTGTTCCCTGAAAGATGATAAACTTTTGAAAGAACCAAGGCTGTGTGCACTTCACCTGTGTGGCCTTCTATTCTCTGATTTATAAAAATTGTTCCTGACATTGTTTTTTTTTCTTGCAGTACTACGTATTAATTCCTCGTAAAGTCCCTGTTTTATTTCTGTAGTTTTCTTTTCTTTAAGTAGCTGTCCGAAGGGGTTTCAGTCTGACAGATCTTATGGTTTTAGAATCAGAGCTGGCTCAATGAGCAGCACCCCAGGCGGTGTGGAGGACCCACCGGGGGCACTGGGAGCATGTGCGGCATATGGGATTTATGAGAAAGATAAAATGAAGGCAATTCCATTGAGTTGGGAGGCAATGTGAGGCACCGTGTCATGTGATCTCAGTGGCTCCAACCCCAAACCTTGTGGGACAAGTAAATTGGTTGTGTTGTGTTTTCATTTTGCACAGAAAAATAGAACATGATAGTAACACATTGCAGCAAGCAAAATCTCGAAAATGATGGCTAATGTGTTATTACATGTATCGTCTCATTGTTGTGTGATGGTTCTTATTCTCTAAGCGGTTCTACTTGAGTGGCTTTTCCAGCAGAGTTCAGCAAATGATGTGTCCACCGTGATCTTATGTGCACTCTCAGGCAGGGGGCAGAAGGCCGGCCCAGAGCAAATTTGCACACTCAAGAGGACACATTCCGGCCACTACTAAGACTCTTCAGTGTGATGATATTTTAAAAAATTCAAGCCCATTGGGCACATAGTGACTCACACCTGCAATCCTAGCTACTCAGGAGGCTGACATCTGGAAGTTCATAGCCTAGACATAAAAGTTCAGAAAACTCCATCTGCAAAATAACCTGCAAAGAGAAAAAAAGGTTGGTGGAGTGACTCATATGGTAGAGCACCAGCAGTGCAAGCAAGCTGAGTAAGTACTAGGCCCTGAGTTCAAACTTCCGTACTGGCAAAAAAAAATCAGATTCAAAATTGCATTTGTTCAAACCATTGGGTTACATGTTTAGGCCTAGACTAGAATCTCAGAGCCCGTCTAACCCTAAAGATAAAAAGATCATTAATGTTGTTGCATTTATATACTGAGTCTCATGTATTAGCATTGCTTTTCTCAGAAAAACAAAAGCTATTTGTGGTGCCAGGCACCAGAGGTTCATGCCTATAACCCCAGGTGCTCAGACAGCTGACATCTCAGGACTGATGTTGAAAGTCACTCCCAGGCAGAGACATCTGGGATTCACTTCTGCTGGGCTCTCTTGGCTGTGAGAGCAGGCACAGGCTGGGAGCTGGGGGTCAGGGATGGCGGCAGATGGGCTCGGCCACACACAGCTCACCCAGATTTCCACATCTGCCTTAAAGAAGGAAAAACCTCCTGAGCATGCAGTCTGCACTTGCGCTGAGCTCGCAGGGGACAGCCTGTCTTCTAATTCTTTACAACCTGGCTTGGTGATCCTGATGGAGAGCTCCAAGGTGCTTTTGTTCTCTGTTATAATTAGCGAAGAGTTCTATGTTCCTCAATGACAATCAATTTGTTTTTGAAATTCATTATAATGTCTAAATGAGTGTGGGTGCTTAGCAGAAATGAATGAACTAAACTTTTTTTAAAAATAATATCTTGTGGGTTTCTTTTTTAACAACTGGATGAGAGAAAAGAAGAAGAAAACCAGAATGATGAAGTATATTTTGAACCAAATGTGAACGTCATCATTCATCCAACAAACGTGTTTGGGCTGAGAGCTTTGCCACCATGGTCATGAATAAATTACACTTGCTGCCCTCACAGGCTGGATGGCTTTGAGGAAACAAGGCAGGTAAGTAAATAACTCCATGCAAATGAAATGAACAAAAGCCTTAGGAGCTATCAGAGTTCTTTGAACATTGAAGTGAGAAGACCAAATTCAACTGAGACAAGAAAAGTTTCCAGGGAAATTGGCCCCGGGCTTGTCTGTCTCAGGATCCTTGTGGGAAAGCCAGGGAGTCAGCCATGGTGAAGGGCCTCCAGAGGGAAGGAAGGCCCTGTGGTTTTGGAAAGGAGTGGCCTGGGCTGACTTGAGAGCTCTGGGGCTCCGCAAAGAGAGCGGGACCAGCTCATGCCCTCACTCAGGGTCATCTGCATGACCCCAGTAAAGTCACTGCCTGAGCTTGCAGACAGCATGAAGAAGCAGAACACAAAGGTCTGGGGGAGGGGAGGAGAGGAGAGCAGAATTATCCAGCCCTGGGCGGCCTTTGAAAGTGAGGAGTGGAAACACAGTTGGAAATCAGTTATTGTTGTTTTTAAAATCTTTGTTAACACCCAACAATAGTGGTTGTCAGGCTTGTCCCACCAGCAGGTCCCTGGAGAGCGCCTTTAGATGTGGATTTCAGGGTCCTTGTGTGAAGAGCATGATCCTGTCAGATTCGGTGACGGACCTGGAATCCCTGCACTGAGTTTTTGGGATTTATAACCCCACAGATCCTCCTGCCTCAGCTTCCAGAGTTCTGGGATTACAGGTACGCACCATCACACTAGACCAGCAATTCAGATGATTAAGCAGCACTAGAATATGGTAGGGCACTGGTCACACTTTGTCAAGCTTTGTGGTAGATAGAGAGGCTCCTAAGGGGGTACAGAGAAGTAGGGAGACAAGGCAGGCCTGTGGCCTGGAGCCCCTATTTTGAACCATGATTAGCTCTGCACAATAAGGCCTTGCCCTATTGGAGCCTACATTTTACTGAAAAACTATGTACACAGTAGACAAACACATACAGAGAGAATATGCTGGAGGGAGAGTTATTGGTTTTGTGTGTGTGTGTGTGTGTGTGTGTGTGTGTGTGTGTGTGTGTGTGTGTGCGCGCGCGCGCCGGTACTGGGCTTGAACCCAGAGCCACAAGCTCTTACTTGGTTTTTCTCTCAGGACCGGTGGTCTACTATTTGAGTGACACTTTCATCCAGCTTTTTGCTGATTAATTAGAAATAAGAGTCTGTCACAGAGTTTTCTGCCTGGGCTGGCTTTGAACCAGGATCCTCAGCTCTCAGCCTCCTGAGTAACTAGGATTACAGGTTAGCTGTAACTGTGCCCTGTGGCTATAATATTGTTTTCAATAGTGCGCTGGGAAAAACAAAAGAGAATAAGGCTAGAGCGATGAGATGGAGGGAAGAGGAGAACATGGGATGGAGGTGTGAGAAGAGGAGAGGCCCTAAGATCTGGCAGGCAGATAGAGGAGCTATGTGGAAACTGAGTGGAGAAACGCCTGTGCCTTCGTGTTTGAGGTAGGGCTGGAGGGCCAGAGCTCTGGGGCCAAGCAGAGGGGAGATGTGATGCAGGGAGACAGGAAGCAGGGAGGCAGCAGGATGGAAGAAAGCCTCTTGTCTTGAGGTTGGTAGCATGTGGAGCCTTGTTATGTATGCTTCTGCTTCTTGACAATAAGCTACATCTACACTCTATGAGCAAGCAACCAAAGCCAATGTGGGAGCCACGTCGCAGAATGTCACCATGTGAGAGGCATGTTGCAAAATGTCACCCATGGTGGGGACCTTGGTTGCAGGTCTGCTATGTGCTGACATCTCTGCCTTCCAGAAGCTGCCTAGAGAGATGGGAAATTTTGGGCAATTGTGCAAAAATATCACAAGACTTTTTAAAATTAAATTGCTTTCAACAAAGCTTTATTTAATGTCGTGGGGCAGAACGTTGAATTAACACAAAGAAGTTCCTAATGGTATGTAAAGAAGAGGAGGCGCTTCTCTGGAATTCTCTGAGAAACTCTCTGCAACCCCCAATCAGAGGTTTGTGGAGCTCCTGGGATGATGGCCTTTGTCTCAGAGTCAGCACACAGAAACCGGGGCGCTGGAAAGGGTAAACTTTGCCAGGAGATGAAACCATTGAGGGTCAGAAAAAGCCATGCGAGGCCTTGTGGAGCTCAGAGTCTGGCTGGGAAATGGAAACCCACCAGGGCTTTATAAATTTAGAAAGTAACCAGGTGCTAGTGGCTCACGCCTATAGTCCTAGCTACTCAGGAGGCTGAGATCTAAAGACATAGGTTTAAAACCAGAGCCTAGGCAGAAAAGTCTGAGAGACTGCTACCTCCAACTAACCAGAAAAAAAAAAAAGCCAGAAGTGGAGGGCTTAAGTGGTAGAGCACCAGCCTGGATGGAAAAAGTGAGGGAAAACACGAGGCCTTGAGTTCAAGCCCTAGTTCCAACACACACACACACACACACACACACACACACACACACACACACACACACACAAAATAGCACGTCAGAAAGATAAAATAGTATAGACAATAAAATTAGGAGGGGGTGAAGGGTGGAGCATGCACTCCAGAGTTGGTGGGGTGCAGCGATGGTACAGAGTGGGCCCTTGAGCTCTGGGCAGATACATTAAGATAGGCAGCATGAAGCTCGCAGCTCTCACTCAAAGGTTAAAGGTCACACAGTGAGTAGGCAGGATGTTTAGGAGGGGAGACAGGTGCATTCAAGAATGGCCCAGGTTACTTGCAGAACTGTTTGGTGTAAGTGAACTGAACACCTGGCGGGGGGAGGGAAAGGGGGGGAGAGAGGGGGGCATGAGGGACAAGGCAACAAACAGTACAAGAAATGTATCCAATGCCCAACGTATGATACTGTAACCTCTCTGTACATCAGTTTGATAATAAAAATTTGAGAAAAAAAAAAAAAAAGAATGGCCCAGGTGAGACAGGAATCCTATTGGAAGCAGAGCATAGCAAGGAGGTTTAGAGCTCATGCTGTCAGGGGTGAGGAGCTACCGGGGCTTCTGAGCTGAGGAGTGAGGAGCACATTGGTAGTTACGTTTATGGAAAAGCAATCTAACCATCTAACTGATGGGCTGAAAAGGAAAAACAGTGGGAAATCTGAATGAGCAAGTCTGGCTGGTGTTCAAATGAGCACAAGATGCTGGAGCCCACAGTGACAGCGAGTATGTGACAAGGGCAAGGTGGCTTAATTGGTAAATGTGGGGGCTGATGTGCAGACTTTCCCAGGGGAATTCATCCTCAGCACCACAAAATCAGTCAGCCACTCAACCAACCAATTAACCAACAAGTAAGCTTTCTTTCGTTTCAGTTGTAGAGTATGTATGTATGTATGGTTTGGGGTTTTTTTTTGTCAGTCCTGGGGCTTGGACTCAGGGCCTGGGCACTGTCCCTGGCTTCTTTTTGCTCAAGGCTAGCACTCTACCTATTGAGCCACAGCACCACTTCTGGCTTTTTCTGTGTACGTGGTACTAAGGAATTGAACCCAGGGATTCATGCATGCTAGGCCAGCACTCTACCACTAAGCCACATTCCCAGCCCTATTTTTTCTATTTTTTTTTGGCTAGTCCTAGGGCTTGGACTCAGGGCCTGAGCATTGTCCCTGGCTTCTTCTTTTGCTCAAGGCCACTTGAACCACAGCGCCACTTCTGGCCATTTTCTGTATATGTGGTGCTGGGGAATTGAACCCAGGGCCATATCCCTAGCCCCCCTACTTTTTTTTTTTTGGCCAGTCCTCCTTGGACTCAGGGCCTGAGCACCATCCCTGGCTTCTTCCCGCTCAAGGCTAGCACTCTGCCACCTGAGCCACAGAGCCCCTTCTGGCCATTTTCCATATATGTGGTGCTGGGGAATCGAACCAAGAGCTTCATGTGTAGGAGGCAAGCACTCTTGCCACTAGGCCATATTCCCAGCCCCATACTTTTGTTTTTAATTAATGCATTTCTCCTTCATATTCTTCAGACACTGCTCTGCTAGGCATCAGTACACCATTAAATTTACTTATTTCTTTATGTATTATTTATTCTTATGTATGTACAGTCAATACTGAGGCTTGAACTTGTGGCCTTGCATTCTCACTTTTTCTGATCAAGGCTGGTACTCTACTACTTGAGCCATGGATCCACTACTGGCTTTTTGCTAGTTAATTAAAGGTGAGTCTCATGGACTTTTCTACCTGGGCTGGCTTGAAACTGTGATCCTCAGATCTCAGCATCCTGCAGTAGGCTAGGATTGCAGGTGTGAGCCACCAGTGCCAAGCCATGTAATTTGTGTATTGTCTGTCCCTTCAACAGACTGAATATCCTGGGGAGAGGGCCCAGCTTTGCTTGCCACTCCACCTCCAGGACCTGGAATAGAACCATGTACACAGAAGACACTTGTTGCAGACAGGGTTCTCTGGGAAGCAGACCTGTGGACAGAACTTGGTGTACATGATCCAACTAGGGAGAGAACCCACCATCAAAAGGAAGCAAGGAAAGGGGACTGGGCAGAGGGATCAGGCAGCCTATGAACCTATCTGATGAAGACCCAGCCAAGACACCACAGCTGTGAAGCTGGGGTTGTCCAGGTGACAGGACTGGATTGCACAGGTAACCGGTCAGATTGTACAGGTGACAAGTCTGGATTGTATAGGTTATAGGTCAAGTTGTACAGGTGGCAGGTCAGATTGTATAGGTGACAGGCCAATTGTACAAGTGACAAGTCTGGATTACACAGGTGACAGCTCTGGACTGTATGAATGACAGGCCAGATTATATAGGTGACAGGTCTGGATTATACAGGCCACAGGTCTGGATTGTACAGGTGACAGGTCAGATTGTACAGGTGACAGGTCTGGATTACACAAATGACATGTCTGAATTGTACAGGTGACAGGTCTGGATTATACAGGCCACAGGTCCAGAATACACAGGTGACAGGTCTGAATTGCACAGATGATAGGTCAGGATTACATAGGTGACAGGCTTGGATTACACAGGTGACAGGTCTGGATTATACAGGTGACAGGTAGGGTTGTCCAGGGGACAGGTCTGGATTACACAGGTGACAGGTCTGGATTGTATAGGTGACAGGCAGGGTTGTACAGGTGACAGGTCTGGATTATACAAGTGACAGGTCAGATTGTACAGGTGACAGGTCTGGGTCTCTGTAAACTGGCCATCAGGGAGGGGCAGGATCTTGGAGAAGGGCTGGCTATAGGCCATCATCCTTCCTCCAGTAGCACGCCATGCTGAGGAGAGAAAGCCTTACTCCTGCAGGGGCTCTGGGTTGTACCACAGGGCCCACAAAGCACCTAACAAGAGAGCTGAACAAGAGACTCCTCCAATGTGCAGCCTTTGTTCAAATCCCACAGAGGACAGAGCTGCCTCCGAGCTGCTGACAGTCGGCCTCAGTGGTGACTTGAGGGTCTTCTCCTTTTAGAACCATAATCAGCCAGCAGCACCTGTCGCTGAGTCTGGGAGCCAGTCCATCGTACTTGGGAAATGGAGTACAGTACAGACAGATAGGAGATTCAATCAATGGTAGCTGTATCTGGTTTGAAAAGTTGAGAATGAAAGATATAAGCACAAGACGGAACCCAGAGCACCTTGCAGTTGGAGAAACTGAGGCACAGAACCGTGAAAGGGTTTCTTCAAGGTCACACAGTACAGCCATGTTAGAGGTGAAACCCAGCAATAAAAATACAGGCTCCTTGTCCCTCAGTGCCTCCTGCCTCTTGGGTCATGGCTCTCTCTATGCCTGCTCTCCTCTTTCTTTAATTAATAGCAATAAGAGCCCTTGGCCAACACATTTGCTGGGTCAAAAAGTGTCGCGCATCTAATTGGAGCCACTCTGAAAAGGAATAATAGCCGAACTCATTGGAATCTGTTTTGTTTTTTCCTGTGACTCGTGAACAGCATGCCGAGAAACAAACCCTGTGCCTCATTGTTGGGGAAAGGGAATGATTTACAAGGTCCTAGCCAAGGTCAACCAGCCTTGGCTCTGACGGAATAAAAAAAAAATAACTTTAAGGTTGTAATTTAAGAGAGTGACAAATACAGTCGTCACCTGAAACCCAGGTTTCAGATTGAGGTTCCAACCTGGCGTTCAATTTTCCCACCAGTTAATTTGTTTGTCTAACCTAAATCAAACCAAAGAGCAACTTCCTGATAGGCTTTGAAAATAGACTCTCCCCACCCCCTTTTCTGGAAGCAATTCCAGCATTTCCCAAGGCCCAGGTCCCTTTGACAGTTCAATGGAGGCCTTGGGCTTTGGATGGTGTAGGCATCCTTGGGTTTGTTTGTTTGTTTTTTGCCAGTCCTGGGCCTTGGACTCAGGGCCTGAGCACTGTCCCTGGCTTCTTTTTGCTCAAGGCTAGCACTCTGCCACTTGAGCCACAGCGCCACTTCTGGCAGTTTTCTGTATATGTGGTGCTGGGGAATCGAACCCAAGGCTTCATGTATTAGAGACAAGCACTCTTGCCACTAGGCCATATCCCCAGCCCCGCATCCTTGGGTTTGAAAGGTATCAGGAGGAGGACTGGCTACCACCATGTGGAGCCTGCCTGGACTCAGACCTGTGGTGGAAACTGTTATTGTTAGAAGTTAGGCCTGAAATAGATAAGCCAGCCCTGGCAGAAAATTCCCTTAATCTCCAGTGAACCAGCAAAAAGCTGGAAGTGGAGCTGTGGTTTAAGTGGTAGAGCACCGGCCTTGAAGAGAAAAAGTGCAGGGACAGACAGCACTCAGGTTTGGAGTTCAAGCTCCAGTGACAACTCTCCCCACACAGCCTACCCCACTCCCACCCCCTGCCCAAAACAAAGCAAACAGAGCTGTGTCTTGGTGGTGCTGATGGTGACGGTGAACATGTCTAGGGGATGCGCAGTGCTGGCTCCGTCTGCCAAGCAACTGTGTTCACTTCCCTCGTTACAGGTGAGGAGACGCATGGAGGCAGACCTCAGAAGCCACCACAGCGTAGCTGCAACGGAAAACTGGCACTCGATGTGATCTGCTTCATGCTTTCCCTTTCCCTGCAAATACCAGTGCAAAGGGCCCTGGGGAGCCTCAGGAGTCCTGTGGGGAGAGGGCCCTCCTGCCCTGCCCCTGCGACCCCATGATCCTCTGCTCCTCTGCTCCTCTGCTCTTCCATCTCCCCTCACCTCTGCCTGCGGTGTGGTGATTGAAAGCAGACTCTCTGGGGCCAGGACCAGTAGGGTGTGCCTGGATAATGATGGTCTTTTTGGAAAGCTCGGGATCCATCCCGGAAGGTGGCTAGAGGCTGCGATGTTAGATGTTAGATAGTGGCATTGGTTGGGGCTTTGGTGTGGGGGAAGGGAGAGTTTGGACTGTGGGCAGTGCATGGAGAAAGGCACCAGGAGAAACAAACGTGATGCCTGAGGACAGTCGCCCTAAAGGGAAGGCCCACCCAGGAAAAGCTCTCCAGACTGCCCTGACCTGCATTCCCAGCTGCCTCCTCCCCTGACCCTAACCCCTTACCCACCCCCACCCACCCCACCCACTACCCCCACACCGGGACCCCATGTCAGGGAAAGAAAGGCAAGAAACAGCCTGCCTCTAGGCCTCCCCCACCAGATAGTCTTTCCTGGAGCACATTCGGGCCTGCTGCAAGCCCTCTATCCCCCAATAATCGCCTATGAGCCCTCAAAATGTTCTCCCCACGGCCTCCAGTGGTGAGAGAGAGAGAGAGAGAGAGAGAGAGAGAGAGAGAGAGAGAGCAGGTGATGCTTTCTACTTCTGTGGTCCCTGAAGGAAGGACAGGAAGACAGAGGTGTCCATGAGACCAGGGCCCTGTGAGAGGCTGGAGTGCAGGAGCAGAGGTTGGGGGGCGCCCGCATCCAGGGGCTGCTCCATCAGGCAGGGTGAGATGCCGCAAGGGGCATGAGTGCAGCAAGAGGAGCTGTCGGGGGACAGACCCACAGAGAGAGCCGGCAGAGAAGATGATCTGAGCACAGGACAGAGGGGGCAGCCGTGGAGGGCCACGGAGAGCAGTATGGGAGGGATGCAGTCTCCAAGGACTGGAGAGATGCCTGCATTGAAGGTTCTGTGCACATGTGCACACACATACACACACATACACACTTGCTTAGCATTGACTTTCTACATTACTTTATGTATGTGACCATTCAAGTTTTGGAGGCAGAACCAAAGCAATGTCTGCTTTTTCTGCAGAGGCAGAATGCCTCTCAGGAGGGCCCATCCTGGTGGCCATTTCCCTGACAGAGGCTGCCCTTGGTCTCTCTCTCTCTCTCTCTCTCTCTCTCTCTCTCTCACACACACACACACACACACACACACACACACACACACGGCTGGGAAGGTGTTTGATCAAGGGAGCTGGTAGAATCTCTGTGCCTTTGGTCAGAGTGCATAGGAAATAGGACTACTGTTCACTAGATCCTGCAAGGCTCCGTCTTCACAGGTGCTTCAGATGATCTGGGCACTGCTCTTCCTTTATTCTGGTGAAGGAAGGCCCATGAACCCTCTCTCAAACCAACCAACCAACCCAGTGACAGATGCCTTGAAGAAAGGCAAAGCACCTTCCTCAAGCCACCTAGGGTTTTGAGCTGGGTCTCAATCTCTTTCCACTGATCTCTCTCTGCTGTCTTCTGTTCATTCCTCCTTCCTCCTCCAGCTGGACTCCATGGTGGAGCCAGACACTGCAGTGTAATCCTATGATCAAAGCCAGCCTAAGCAGGAAAGTCTGTGTGACTTTTGTTTGTTTGTTTGTTTTTTGGCCAGTCCTGGGCCTTGGACTCAGGGCCTGAGCACTGTCCCTGGCTTCTTCCTGCTCAAGGCTAGCACTCTGCCACTTGAGCCACAGCGCCGCTTCTGGCCATTTTCTGTATATGTGGTGCTGGGGAATCGAACCTAGGGCCTCGTGTATCCGAGGCAGGCACTCTTGCCACTAGGCTATATCCCCAGCCCCTCTGTGTGACTTTTATCTTCAATGAAACACCCAAAATCTGAAAGTGGGGCTGTGACTCAAGTAGTAGAATGCCAGCATTGAGCAAAAATGATAAGGGACAGCACCCAGACCTTGAGCTCAAGCCCACACACACCAAATAATATCCCACTGTGGGAAGCCTGGGGCACCTCTCCTGTGACGTCATCCAAGAGCAGTCCTCTCCTGTGATATCATCCAACAGCCCTGAGCATCCCCCACCCAAGTATGGAGGCAGCTAGGCCAGGAAAGCCAGCGCGGTCCCTAGGACACATTCCCTGTGCATGGAGATATGACGGCTGAGGAAACATCCCCATTCTTGTTTTCAGTTCTCTTTTGACAATGGGGTATAGCCTTCAGGTGCTCCAGTGGCTCTCTGGAATTAAAGCAAAAAAAAAAAAAAAAAAAAAAAGCCAGGTTCCAGTGTAAGCCTATCTACTCAGGAGGCTGAGATCTGAGGATCATGGTTCAAAGTCAGCCTGGGCAGGAAAGTCCATGAGACTCCTTTCTCCAGTTAACCAGCGAAACGCCAAAAGAGGAGCTGTGGCTTAAGTGGTAGAACACCAGCCTCGGAGAAAAAACAAAAACAAAACTAAGCAAGAGTATGAGGCGCTGAGTTCAAGCCCCAACTGGGCCCCCCCCGGGGCGGCCTCAGTCTCCAGTGCTCCGTTGGCGCCCCTGTTACTGCTCTTGTCCTGGCATCTCTGGGGCCACCCTCAGGGGCACCCTGCCTTTGTCTAGGTGACCGGAAGGATGGGGTCCCCAGCTCCCAGTCTCCTTTCTCCTTGTGAGGTGCAGTCTCCTTCCTGCTTCATCTCAGGAGGAAACGTCCTGGGATGCGAAGGAGACTCAGGGGGGTGGGGGTGGGAAGCGTCCTCCCTGCTCTCTCCCAGGTCAGGGCTGGGGAGATGGGGAGACATCTTGGGCAGGGGCTTGTCTGTCTGGCTGGCAGGGAGTGAGGCCACAAGCAATTCTGCACCGGGGCTGTTTCCTCATACCTGAGCCGTCCACTGCGCATCCACCCCGCCCACCTGCACTACTTAAGGCCAGCACACAGGGCTTGCTGTGAATCTCGGCAGGCAGCCAGTGAGCCAGGCAGTGCCTGCTCCACTCCCCGCAGCCCTCGGTCTCCAGCCCTTGTCTCCCACCAGCATGGCGTCTGTGGGGCAGATCATCGTCTGGAGGTACTGTGCGCTTTTTCTCCTCTCTACCCTTACACATTACAAACAATGGGTGGAGTGTTTGGGGGATGCTGAGAACTGCTATGCTGTCTCATAGGGCCCCCCTTGTACCTAGCATGGGCTCAAGAGAGAGATTGGATTCAACACTGCACCCCACTTTTTTGGGCACCTGCTCAGGGTTAGGGAGTGTTTGGGTTGGTGGCTGGTCAAGAGAGCTGGCACCTGACAGAGAAGCTGTGACACTTCAGGGATGGAAGTACCGAGTGGGGTGTCTGGTGACATGTGGGGTGCAGAAGGCCCTTCTATGCAGCCCTCAGAATGGAGATGAGCATGCATTGGCTTTGTTGGTGGTGGTGATCATAGGGCTTGAACTTAGGACCTGGGCGCTGTCTCTGAGCTCTTTCGTTCAAGGCCAAGGCCCTACCACTTTGAGCCATAGCACCACATCCAGTTTTCTGGTGGTTCATTGGGGATCAGAGTCTCATGGACTTTCCTGTCCGGGCTGGCTTTGAACTACAATCCTCAGATCTCAGCCCCTTGAGGAGCTGGGATTACAGGCGTGAGCCACCCACACAGGGCTTGCCTTTTGTTTATGGGTGAAATTCCTGTGTACTACTGAGCAATTCATACCAGCACACCACCCCCTGCTCCAGCTACAGAATGGGGGTCCCTCGTTTTCCAGGAGCTTCTTAGAGAGCTGGCTGTAGCCGCCACTGCTGTTTCCCTGAAGCAAAAAAGAAGCTAACCCCTCTTCTACCTCCTGCTTTTCTGACTTAACTAAATTCTACCTGATTTTCCCCTCAGGGCATCATTTACCATTCTAGAAGCAAAGAGATGGAAAATGAAGGGGTTTTATTTATTCATTCTTTCTTTTTTTCCTTGGAATGGTTTGTGATTCAATACCAGGCACAACTCACTATGGTCTTCAGAGAGACAGACTTGTTGGTTCTAAGGGTTGTTACGAGGTCTTATCCTCTGCTTTCCGCATCCTTTTTCCAATGAAAAGGGGGGAAAAAGTAAAGAAAAGAGGGAGAGGTGGAAAGAAGGGAAGGATGAAAGGAAGGAAGGAGGGAGGTAGGGAGGGAGGGAGGGAGGGACACAGAATAACAAACTGTGAGCTTGTGTGAAGAGGCTGAGAACAACATTACTCCCTACAGGCAGTCTAGAAAATTCTCTTCCCCTGAAACAAATTGTCATCTCCCTCTCTTATGTTCACCCCAAATCAGCAGTGTGTCCACCTGGGACAACCCTGCGGGAGGAGCTATCTCTGAGAGCCCTGTCCTGTCGGAGTACTGAGCTGTCTCTGTAATCCTCAGTACCTTCTTGGTTCATCAGCACCCCCAGAGAAATGAAGTCATTTGCTCAAGGCCTTAGGGCTATGGGGAAAGGGCAGGGCAGCTTGAAACCCACTCAGTATCACCCTGACTCCCCAAGCTCCCCGCCTTAGGCTGCACTCGTCTGGGCTACGACCACCTGGGCTCCCCTGTCCCCATTCCTCCAGCTTTGGCCTTCTGGATAGGAGAAACCAGACAAGTGGGGCTGTGTGCTGAGGGGAGGCGTGTGGGCTTCCTAACAACACATTACAACCGGCCTGGCTGGCTCTGCTGGAGAGCTAGCAAAAGGTGGGTGTTCCAAACGCACGTTCTCCCCCCCCCCTTCCCCCAGGCCTCTCTTGTGGGTGCTGGCTGCCTAGAGTTCTTTGTCAGCTGCAGAGGCAGGGACAGGTGCCCTTTTTTGCAAAGAGAGACCGTGAGCAGCTTTGGTGGGAAGTAGGATCTAGAAAGTAGTGGGGGCCACATGGAGAACCTTCGTGGTCTTAGGTGGTCCTAACAACACCCTTCTTGTTGCAGAAATTCACAGACTCCATAAGAGTGCCTCTCACACAGGCCATCAGGATAACAGTTTTACAGCAGAGCTCATGTGAGTGCTGCCGTCCTCTAAAAACCCAGCAGAGCTGGGCTATGGTGGCTTACACTTGTAATCCCAGCTACTCAGGAAGCTGAGATCTAAGGATCATGATTCAAAACCAGCCCTGGCAGGAAAGTCTGTAAGAGTCTTACTTCCAATTAACCAGCAAAAACTGTGTGGCTCAAGTGGTAGAGCACCAGCCTTGAATAAAAAAAGCTAACAGATAGTGCCCAGGCCCTGAGTTCAAGTCTCAGTACCAGAAAAAACAAAGTGGGAGGAGAAAAATCCCCAAGTTAGCTCACAAAACTCTTGGCAGTCTACACAGTAGCTGTAATATAGTACAATTATGTAACCAGTGTTCTGTATTATTTCTCTCCCTCTGATAAATATGTATTTCTGAAATATTAAGATACAGTGTGCTTTGGAGACCTTGCTGAGAAAACTAATCATGATAAATAGCATTGCTATTTGTGAATCCTGTTCAAAACTCCAAATAATGAACTCTACACAGGAGTGATTGGGTTCTGGGGGCTTGTTGGTATAGGTGGGCTATGTAGGCATACTTCTTCATGGTGAGGAGAGAGAGGGGCTGTTCAAGGGGAAACATTTAAGGTCTTAATGACATGACACATGGATGGATGATGGATAAACAGATGAGGGATGATGGATAGATGGAGGATGAATAGATGGACAGATAGATGGACAGACAAATGGGTGGACGGACAGACAGATGGAAGGAAGGACAGATGGATGGACAGACGGATGGGTAGATAGATGGATGGATGGGTGGATGGATGGGTGGATGGATGAATGGATGGATGGGTCAGTCTTGGCTGGTGTAATTGAGAATATTCTTTTCTCTGGAGAGGATGAGGAGAAAGTCCCTGGGATTTCCCTAGAGGATATACTTTTATAGACTCAAGTTGGATAGCTGGCATGATTGTTCTTTTTTTACTATAAAGTAGTAATAATAATATCATTTAAGAGAATCCAATAGGAAAGAAGAAACCTAGGGTCACCCATAGCTTTGTCATTGTTGGGACTATTTCCTTCTCTGTTATGGCCCTTTTCAAACCCGACTACAGGTAATTTTTAAATAGTTACCAATGCAGTAGTTACCCTTTTATAGTCTGCCTTTGCCACTTAATCTCTATGTACTAATAGCCTATCTCAGCCTCCTGCGTGCTAGAATTACAAGAATGGCCACTGAGCTCAGTTTTTCAATTCATTCTGACCTGCAAACATGGTAATTTCAAACAGTTCCATCTAGTATGTCTGTATATGTGTACACAATATATATTGTATGTATTAGGTGTATATACATATATATATATTAGATGGGACCATTTGAAATTACCATGTTTGATTTGAGATATATTTTATATATTATATGTAATATATTCATTATGAATAACAGCACATTAAAGCCATTAAAAAGTTCTATGTAGTCAAAAAACCTATTTGGCTGTGATTGACATAATAATACTATGAAGCTATAATCCTTTACAAGTAATACTTATGGCTCAGAATGTGGCTTAGTGGTAGAGTGCTTTCCTAGCATGCATGAAGCCTTGGGTTCAATTCCTCAGGACCACATACACAGGAAAAGCCAGAAGTGACACTGTGGTTCAAGTAGTAGAGCACTAGCCTTGAGCACAGAGAGGTTCAAGGACAGTGCCCAGGCCCTGAGTTCAAGTCCCAGGACTGGCTAAATAAATAAATGAATGAGTAAATGAATGAATGAATAAATAAATAAATAAATAAATGTACTTACTACTGGGTGCTGAAAGCTCACACCTGTCATCCTAGCTACTCAGGAGGCTCAAATCTGAGGATCGCAGTTTGAAGCCAGCTGAGGCAGGGAAGTCTGTGACTCTTATCTCCAATAAACCACTCAGAAAAGCTGGAAGTAGCAATGTGGCTCTAGTGCAAGAGGGTAGCCTTGAACAAAAGAAGTTCAAGGATAGTGCCCAGAGCCTGAGTTCAAGCCCCAGGGCTAGCAAAAAATAAATGAATAAGCAAATAAAGCAATAATAATATTTATTAAAATACATCTGGACACCTTTGGCCAATGAGGGCTTGGGATAATTAGAAAACAGTAGAAACCATGAGTGAAGAAAAGTCCATTAATGTGGGCAGCTGGGCCAGCATTAAGGGTTTGCCAGCATTGAGTGGGGTAGGTGTGTCGGCCCAGCGGTGGGCAGGAGGCAGAGGGCAGCTGGTAGCTCACACCCAGGCATGGTCATTTGTCCTTCCTGTCAAAAGGCTTCACATTTTCCAGACTTAGCTCACTAGCGTCCTTCTTTTTGATTTATATGACTTTAGGTAAGTGACTCTGCACTTGTTCTGCTCTCCTGAAGTGAGAGGGCAGGTCCCTGGTGGCTTGAATGGCTGACTCACCCTCCCTTGGCAAACTCAGGGCCCTCTATAATTCCCAAACCGTTCCTCTTCTCATGATATGGTGACGGCCTGGTTTATGGCCCCTCATGCAATGGTCTCAGTGCACACATGAGCACTTGCCTAGCCAGAATTCGAATTTGTTTCTGCAGCCAGCCAAGCCAAGCACCCAAGGAAGGGAAGGGGTAGACTCAGAGTACAGTGGGACAGGGGCTTGGCCACAGATAACTCCATGCTTCTTTTCCCCTCACTCTTTCTTTCACTGTTGTCCTCGCTCTTTTCTGGTACTGGAGATGGAACTCAAGGACCATGTTTGCTAGGCAGCAGCTCCGCCCCTGACCTCCGCCCCAGACCATGAGCCCTTAGTTGCTAATGGGAACTTTTCACAGGAAGTGCAAACAAGGTACCATTTAAGGAGCTACAACCCTGAAATAAAGACAGGTACTGTGATGGAGCCAGGCTACTGGCTAGACATAGGTTGGCTGAGCAACATAGAATACATCCTGAATCAGGGCTGCTCAGAGCAGCTCAGGGCACTCAGAGCAGCCTTATCCAAGACCTTGCAAGGCATTAAGCCTAATTAAATGTCACTGATAAATTGATAAAACAAAAGTAGTTATAATCAAAGCATATAGTGGTTTTGTTTTTATCTGCTTCTGACTTTTTGAAGTACATTCGGGGGGTGGGGGGAATACGGAAGCTTGCCAAGCCTCTTGTGAGTGTGGCTCCCCAAAGAAGGGTCCCCGGTTCCCTGACCAGGCCCCAAAGGCTCAAGCCTGCTCTCAGCTGTAAGGATGCAGAGAGGCTTGGAGACCTGGAGAACACAGTCAGTCTCCTGCCTTGTTCTGAGAGCAGTGACTTCCCGTGACAGCTCTGTCTCCCCTCCCCTCCTCTTCTCCAAGTGTCTCTCTTTTAAAAAAAAATTACTTGTTTATTGTCAATGTGATGTACAGAGGGGTTACAGTTTCATATGTAAGGCAGTGGATACATTTCTTGTACAATGTGTTACCTCCTCCCTTATTTCCCCCCTCCCCCCTCCTCCAAGTCTCTTCTTCCTCTCTTATTTTTCTGTCTCACTCTTCTCACCTCCCTTCTCTCCCTCTCTCCCTCCCTCTTGCCTCTCTCCCTCTCCCCCTTCCCTCCCTCTCCTGTCTCTCATCTCTTCCAGACCACACAGCCTCAAAAACGATTCTGGTTCTAATCCATGGTCCCTGCAGCTCACCCAACAGGAAGCCCACAGTGAGATCCTCTTCATATTTGGGGCTTGGAGAAGAAAGATGTTTTCTACCACAGAAAACATGTGTTTCTTTTCTTCAAAGAATTATCTTCACAAATCTCTTCCTCCTGGGAGCCCTGTTTGTGCCTTGCAGGTGGTGAGGGGCTACGAGTTCCGGAGATGGCTGTGCAGGATTTTCTCTCTCACAGCTCCATGTGTGGATGGCACCTGGCTGTGGCAGGCAGCACCCATGGTGTCCAGGAAAGCAGAGCTGAAACTTGAAATTTAACACCTTGTTACACCAAAATGAAAAGCTACAGTTCCCGTTAGCTAGGAACAGAGAGGAGACTAAAGGAGACACAGACATGGAAGTAAATCATCTCCACACAATGCGGCAAGACTCAGGACTGAAAGCCCTGTGTACGGGGAGGACACAGGCACTGTTTGATAGCACCACCGCTGTTCCACTCAGAAAATGAGCTGGAAGCTGGGGTGGGGGCTGGGGGTGCAGTTGGGGGGTGGGGTGGGATGCAGTTGGGAGGGGTGGGAGGGGGGCAGAGTGGCTCACATCTGTAATCCTCGATACTCAGGAGGCTGAGATCTGAGGGCTGCAGTTTGCAGCCAGCCCAGGCAGGAAAGTCCATGAGACTTTTTTTGGTTTTGTTTTATTTGTTTTTGCCAGTCCTAGGCAGTCCTTGAACACAGGGCCTGGGCACTGTCCTGAGCTTCTTTCTGCTCAAGGCTAGCACTCTACCACTTGAGACAAAGCCATCACTTCCAGCTTTTTCTGTATATGTGGTGCTGAGGAATCGAACCCAGGGCTTCATGCATGCAAGGCGACCACTCTACCACTAAGCCACATTCCCAGCCCCCATGAGACTCTTATCTCCAAATAACCACCAAAATGGCCAGAAGTAGAGCTGTGGCTCAAGTCGCTGGTACAGTACCAGCTTTGAGAGAGAGAAAAAAAGGTAAACAATAGTATCTAAGCCCTGAGTCCAAGCCCCAGTACCAGCACCAATAAAATAATAATAACTGAACTATAAAATGTACACCCAAAATTTAAAGAAAGATTCTAGTTTTCTTGGTTTTAACTTTATAGAAAAGCTCATGAAATGTTGCCTTTTGTCCCTGGCCTTTCCTGAGGACATGCTGGGCAGGGTGAGGTCAGGGCCTTTCTGCTTGCTTAGATGGAGGCAGCTCCATGTTGCCCGGGCATCCCTAGCTCATCCTGGAGCTAGCTCCAGGACTTGCTCTGGCTTCGTCTCTTGAAGTTGTTGGTTTGTTGGCTCCTCTGTGACTTCTCCACAGTGCTCCGAGTATCTGAAGACGCCGCGGTGATCATCAAGTCTGTGCGGCCCCTGGTGAAGGCGTAAACCTCACTGCCAAAGGCTCCCACGGCGCCTCGCCACCGCCCTCAGGATGTGACATCGGCCTGGGCATTGTGCTTCCTACAGGTTCCGTGCCATGGCTAGACGTCACAGCTCTCATTGCCTTTCTCTCAGGATCTGGAAAACAGCAACACTATCATCTTCCCATGTCCTGGGTTCCCTTTCTCAACGACCCTCCAACCTCCTCCCATATTTAGGATCTTCTTGCTCTTTCTCCTTTCCCGTTTCACTGAGAAGTGAAGATGGATAAAAGATAGATAGATAGATAGATAGATAGATAGGAAAGGAGATTTTTTTTTTAAATTGCTACTTGAGATTCATTGAGCTTCCTCAATCTCATCAGTACTAGGAAACATCCTGTCATCTTTACATCGTTGGAAATCTTCCTCCTTCTCTGTCCTTGTTTTCTAGACTCTGATGAGACCAGGATTTGAGGTTTTTCAGGCTGAACGTCAAGTGTTCTACCATTACTTCAGAGTTGTAATATCTTTGTTTCTCTGTTTCACACATATATAATTTTTGTTTTTCAATTCTTCATTCTGTTCAACTAACTCCCTATCTGGGGTGTATCAGATCTACTACTTAATTTGGCTAGTGAATTAAAAGTTTCAATTACTTTTTATTTCTGCATATTCTGTTTGGTTCTTCTTCAAGTTCCTCTGGTCAGTTTTGTAATCTGTTGTCCCATGTTTGGGCTTTCCATTTCCTGATTAATTTATTTTGATAAAAAAGGCTTATTTTATATACTGTATTGAATAGTTTCTGCAACTGAAGTCTTTCCATTTCTAAGTCTGTCCTTAATTTATATCAACTACCTCTTATGGTACCTTATGGTATCAACTACCTCTTATGTTTTCCTTGTATATTTTGTGAATTTTGTGTGTGTGTGCATGTGCATGCACAATGTGTGTATGCATATGCCAGTCCTGGGACTTGAACTCAGGGCCTGGGCACTGTCCCTGAGCTTTTTTGCTCAAGGCTAGCACTTTACCACTTGAGCCATGGCTCCACTTCTGCTTTTTGGTGGTTAATTGGAAATAGTCTCGTGGATGTTCATGCCCCAGCTGGCTTCTAACCTTGATCCTCAGATCTCAGCCTCCTGAGTAGCTGGGATTTGAAGCATGAGCCACCAGTACCTTGCTTGATTTTTTTATTTAATGAGCTCTTATTTGGGGGAATTTTATCACCTGAGGTTCTTTGAAGTCTGGGCTCAGCAGTACATTTCCTCAGCAAATATTTGCTTTTGCTTCTGTTAAGCACTGAAGCCTCACCAACAGGGAACCATTTGAAGTTATTTCTTGGTTTAGGGTTGCATGGGACTGGAGGCATTAAGGACGCATGCCTTATTCTCACATAACTGTCATCAGTATATATGTAGCCTCTGGGAAGTTTATTGTTGCTGCTGCTGTTGTTGTTTGTTGGTTCGTTTGTTCAGTTGTGGAGCTTAGCCTGGATGCTGTCCCTGAGCTTTTTCACTCAAGGCTAGCACTCTACCACTTTGAGCCACAGCACCACTTCTGATTTTTCTGGTGGTAGATAAGAATCTTACCGACTTTCCTGCTTGAACTGGCTTTGAACCGTGATCCTCAGATCTCAGCCTCCTGATTAGCTAGGATTACAGGCATAAGCCACCAGTGCCAGGTTCTGCGTGTATTTTTTTATTTTTCACCCAGAACCAAAACCAAATAGGGCTGTTGCCTTTTTGGGGGAAAGGGTCTTAGCTCCTATGAGTGTCCAGCCTCTGTGGCCCTCAGCTTTGTCTGTAGTATTCTACAGGGTTCTGGAGACAAGCATTCTGGACTACAAAGACAGCCAGTATCTAGCACAGTCATCTGACTAGACTCATTTTTGCTTCATTTTCAGACACTGCAAGTCTCCCTTATTTTCTTGCCAGCAAACCCAAATATTTGAAGCTGTATATGGGTATGTTTCCATGTGTTTTTATCAGTTTTTTTTTTAATTCAGCATTTAAGGAATTTTAAAGTCAGATTTTTGGACTTTTTTGCATTGATTTTGTGCCAGTACTAGCACTTGAACTCAGGGCCTGAGCACTTTATCCCTTAGCTTTTTCATTTAAGGCTGGCACTGTACACTTGAATTTCAACTCCTCTTCCAGCTTTTTGGTGGGTAGTTGGAGATAAGAGTCACAGACTTTCATACCTGGGCTGGATTTGAACCACCATCCTCAGATCTCAGCCTCCTGAGTAGCTAGGATTGTAGGCATTGTTCCTCCTTGTACCCATACCAGCCCTTCACAGGAGGAGCAGCAAAAGCTTGAAGGTACTTGTTGTTTTATTCAACACAATGGGGTCAATTATACCTCTGAAGGAATCTTCTGGAACTCTTTTTTATTCCCTGCAGTGAAAATAAAGATTAACAGGAAATACAGGTCTGAGTGGGCCAGGGCTGGGGAGGGAGGCCTGGGGAGGGAGGCCCAGGGCTGCACTTGCCTGGTTTGCTCCTGCGAGTGCATGGCCCTGAGACAGGAGGAAAAGCCAGAGCTTGTTTCAGTTATAAAGAGAAGAGGATTATGAATGAAAAGGAATGGCTCTGCTGCCAACTCAAATATTGTTAAAGCAAAGGTATCTGTTTGTCATTGTTCTGGAATTTTCCACCTCGTCCTCTCCGATCCTTCCATGGTCTTCAACTAAAGGTACCTACCTCCTAAGAAGATGGAGTTTTTGTTGTTGTTTTGTCAATCTGTGTAACATGGTACATAGTTCTTCCTGTGGTAGTAACTGTATAAAACATAACTGACTCATGCAGAGAGTGAGAAAACATTGGGCTTCTATAAAATGCAACACAATAATTAAGACAGCTAGCAGCCCGTGGCGTATACCTGTCATCCTAGATACTTGGGTGACTGAGATCTGAGGATCACAGCTCAAAACCAGCACAGACATATGAGTTCTGTAAGTTTCCTCAATTCACCAGCAAAAAAAAATAAAAATAAAAATCTAAGTAGAGCTGTGGTTCAAGTGGTTCAAGTATCAGCCTTGAGCAAGGAAGCCAAGGGAGAGCACCCTGGCCCTGAGTTCAAGCCTCAGTATTAACACACATGCCAACGAGCAAGGATGCCTCTGGTCTCCCATCTCACAGGTCAAATCACAGAGAATGTGGTGTGGCCACCCATGCCAGGCTCGGAGCCGCTCTGGCTCTCCTGTCAGTGATAGCCTCACAGGCTGGTGCTGCATCCCTGCGCCCCGGGGCTGCGTCCCCTCTCCCCTGCACACCCCAGTGCTGTGTCCCATCTCCCCCACACCTCCAGGGCTGTGTCCCCTCACCCTTGAACCCCAAGACCTGAGAGCACGTGGAGGTGAGAGGAAAGTGGTAAGAGGCTGAGCAGAAGCCTTGGGTTATCTTTTGCGTTTTGTTTTGTTGCCAGTACTAAGGTTTGAACTCAGGGCCCGGGTGCTGTCCCTCTGCTTTTTCACTCAGGTTGATGGTGCTTTATCACTTGAGTCACAGCAATGCTTCTGACTTTTATGCTGGCTAACTGGAAATAAGTCTCACATACTTTTTTTTTGGCAGGGCTGACTTCAAATCATGATCCTCAGATCTCAGCCTCCCAAGCAGCTGGGATTACGGTTTTGCGCCACCAGTGCAAGTCCTGCTATAAGAGCTGTCAGTGCTGCTCCAATGGGGAATGGGGAACTGTGGGCAAAGGCTTGGGGAAGGGAGGAGAAATTCTCCCTCTGCTGCGCCCATCTTTGAGCCTAGGGGAGGGAGCACAATGCCCTATACAGAGCACAGAGTGCAGTGCCCCACACTGCCCTTCTCTCTGGAGCATCATTCTTTGCCTCCCTGTGCCTTTCCTTTGTCTGGCCGGTTGTGTGGGTGGAGGGTGTTTCCAGCAGCGTGAGACCTGAGCCCACAGCCCCACCACACCCTCTCTGACCGGGCCTTTCCTCCCCCCGCCCCCCCCCCCAGCCACAGCTGGGGCAGAGAGGGGAGGGGAGGGGGGGGACCCTGCCACTGGGAAGCACTGCTGGAAGGACCTGGGAGATTTGGAGGATGGCTTCTCATCTCTGCCCTGCCCCATGCTTACAGTGTGATTTCCAGGAGGGAGATGCTGGGTTCCCATGCCATTTCCTCAACTAGATAAAGGAAGGGGGTGGGTTTGTTTACTCGTCTTTGTCTAGGGAAATGATAGAGGCTGGAAGGACTGTTCAGAACAATGTATCTACCGTGCAATCCAAACTTATGCTGGGTAGATGCTAAGCTCTACTATTTATTTCACTTCCCATTGGTTGGTCTGTTCATTAAAAACTGTTAGGAGCTGAATACTTGTGGCTCACGCCCGTAACCCCAGCTACTCAGGAGGCTGAGCACCAAGGATTATAGTTTGGAGGCAGCCCAAGCAGGAAAGTCCGAGAGACTTACCTCCAGTAAATCACTGAAAAGCTGGAAGTGACGCCACGACTCAAGTGGTAGAGTTCTATCCTTGAGCAAAAAGAAAAAAGCTCAGGAAAAGCACCCAAAACCTGAGTTCAAGCCCCAGTACTAGTGTAAAAAGGACAACACACACATTGCAGGGGCGCTAGCCATGGCCTGTCTCCATGCACCGACCCTCTGAGGGCTGGAAACTGGGAAGGAGAGATAAAGGATCCCTGCCACTCCCAGGGTGGGAGCAATAGGGCTCCTCCCTACTTCCTCAAAGCTGCTCCTGTGGAAGAAAGGCTGATGTGTCTGGTACAACTTGTCTATGACCACCTTGGACCAGCATCTGAGGGATGACGAGGTCACTTCCTGTCTCTGTCTCTTTCCACAGCATCATCAACATCATCATCATCCTGGCTGGGGCAATTGCACTCATCATCGGCTTTGGTATTTCAGGTACAGAGTTCTCCATTCCCATAATCCCTCCTATTCACCATTAAAACTCTAATCACCCCTGATGCCCAGGGTGCACACCTATTATCCTAGCTACTCAGGAGGCCGAGATCTGAGGGTCACAGTTCAAAGCCAGCCCCAGAGAGACAAATCTGAGAGACTCTTATCTCTAACTAATAACACACACACACACACACACACACACGCACGCACACACCCCACAAGTGGAAGTGTGGCTCAAGTGGTAAAATGACAGCATAGAGTGGAAAAAAAGCTTAGGGATAGCGTCCAGTCTCTGAGTTCAAGCCCAAATACTGGTGCGCGCGCACGCGCACACACACACACACACACACACACACACACGATTCTATTGATTCTTATGGGTGCAAAGCAATAGCTAAATGCTCCCCTGGCTTTTATTTCTCCTCTATTTGATGGGAAGGGGGATTTCATCAACATTACGAATATTTATCAACCACATCATTAATATTAATACAGCCTTAGATGCCTAAAACCTGCAGCATGCCCAAACTTCAGCAACTTCTCTAGGAGAGATTTCTATGCATTCTTACCTGTAGCTCAAAGCCTACACATTCGAATTAACTCAGCTACACAAGTACTAGCTAAATTGTGTCATTGTTGTTTTATTTTTCTCCATCTATGATGGTAAGTAATTCTTCAAATCAACTTCAATGACACTTTAAAAAGCACAATTTTTACCCTTGTTTTAACATTTGGTCCATGGTTACACTGAGGAACTTTTTGGTGGGGAGTATACTCAGGGCCTAAGCTGGCTGGCACTCTACCATTTGAGTCACACCTCTAGTTTGGGGTGGTTGCTGGCTAATTAGATAAGAGTCTTGTCGACTTTTCTTCCCGGGTTGACTTTGGACCACAAACCTCACATCTCAGCCCCCTGAGTAGCTAGGATGACAGGCATGAGCCACCGCCACCTGGCTTCTTTGTGTTTTTTTGTTGCCTTCTTTTTCATTGGCTCGCATTTCCCCCTAAATTTTAGAAGTGGCAACTCTGCCCATCATTTCTTCCTTGCATGGTGAATTGGTTGTCTCCAACACTGCTTTTGTTTGTGTTCTGGGGCTAGGGCTTAACCTGAGGGCCAGAATAATCTTCAATGGGATTTTCACTTAAGTCTGGTGCTCTACCACTTGAGCCACAGTATAACTTCAGCTTTTTGGTGGTTAACTGGAGATAAGAGCCTTACAGACTTTTCTGCCCGGGCTGGCTTTGAACTATAATCCTCAGATCTCAGCCTCCTGGATAACTAAGATTATAGGTAGGAGGCACTAGTGCCAAAATGTTGGAAAGATTCTTTTTTTACATTCCCTATTTCTAATTGATCACGGAAATCGAGTCGGCCTTCATGGATGAATGGCATGCTGCACAAGCAGCAAGTGTTTCCCTGGTTAACCCTGTTAACCCTGTGACCCTTGCTCTGTTCCCCCCAGGGCGACATTCCATCACCGTGACCACGTTCACCTCAGCGGGCAACATGGGGGAGGACGGGATCCTGAGCTGCACTTTCGAACCTGACATCAAGCTCAGTGACATTGTCATCCAGTGGCAGAAGGAAGGCATGGCGGGCTCTGTCCATGAGTTCAGAGACGGCAGGGATGACCTCACACACCAGCACGAGGCGTTCCGAGGCCGCACAGCGCTCTTCTCTGATCAGGTCATCGTGGGCAATGCCTCTCTACGGCTCAAAAGCGTGCAGCTGACAGATGCCGGGACCTACAAATGTCTCATCATCACCTCCAAAGGCAAGGGGAACGCACACCTGGAGTACAAGACTGGAGGTGAGCCCATTCCAGAGCAGGAACAGGGACCCACGGGTGTGAGGCCCGAGAGCCCAGCTCCGCCCAGTGCCTCCGTCCTGCCAGGAGCCAGCGTGCCTTGGGCTACCTCCATGCCTCCCCACTATAATACCAGGACTTCAAGTCTCGCTCTTGCTATCTCCCTGAGATGCTGTCCCTTCCCTTGTGATCCGTGAGTTCAAAGGAGGCAAAGACGGCCTTTCATGTCAGACCCACCACTCCTAATAAGAGACACATGGTGGCACACACCTATGAACACTTGGGAGGTGGAGGCAGGAAGACCATGAGTTCAAGGCTAGCCTGGGCTATGTATTGAGACCCTGCCTCCAAAAACAGAGAAAGGAGACAAAGAGAGAGAGAAAAAAAAAAAAGAGAAAGGAGACAGAGAGAGAGAGAGGGGAGGGAGAGAGAGAGAGGAGGGAGAGAGAGAGAGAGAGAGAGAGAGAGAGAGAGAGATTGCCTTGAGCAAGAGCACAGGCTCTGAGTTTAAGCCCTAGTACTGCTGGAAAAAAAAAAAAAAGATGGAGATTAATGTGATCATGTCAGGTGGATGCCAGGAAACAGTGGAGGAAGCTTCCGGTAGCAAGACTGAGACAATTAAAGCAATGAAATAATACAGTACTGAATTATAAAGCAAAGTATCAAATAAGTGTGTGAGTAATAAATCCGAAAAAATAAAACAGATCTTCCTTACAAACCAATTCAAGTAAATTGTCCTAAAGACCAAGTACATTTGTAATCTCTGGAGCTCCTTGTCCTGAAGGAAATCACCTGCTTTTCTTCAACAATGTTCTTAGGATTTAGATCCTTGGGATTGGTGATACTGGCCAGTGCTATGTGGCAACACATAGAGAAAGTCATTGTGTCTACAACGCAGCCTGCCCTACACAAAGATCCTTGTGTGTGGCTGAGGCCCTTCAGTATTAGAAATGACCCTTAGTGCCGGCAGCAGTGGCTCATGCCTATGTCCAAGCTACTCAGGAAGCTGAGATCTGAGGACTAAGGTTTGAAGCCAGCTTGGACAGGAAAGTCTGTGAGACTCTTAACTCCAATTAGCCAACAAAAAGCCACAAGTGGAAGTATGGTTCAAGTGGTAGAGCACCTACCAACTTTGCATGAAAAAGCTAAAGGGCAGTTTCCCAGGCCCTGAAGCAAAGCCCCAGTACTGGTATGAGGGAGAGCAAACGCCTTTTGTTTGTAAGATATAGCACTTGGAGGCTATGTTGTCGTACCTCTCTGCCCTGGCCCACAGCCTTCAGCATGCCTGAGATGAATGTGGACTACAACGACAGCTCCGAAAGCCTGCGCTGTGAGGCCCCCAGGTGGTTCCCTAGGCCCACAGTGGCCTGGGCCTCCCAGCTGGACCGGGGAGCCAACTTCTCAGAAGTCTCCAACACCAGCTTTGAGCTGAACGCAGAGAATGTGACCCTGAGGGTTGTGTCGGTGCTCTACAACGCCACCGTCAACAACACCTACTCCTGTGTCATTGAGAACGACATCGCTAAGGCCACTGGGGACATCAAGGTGACAGGTGCGCTTCCTGGTGGGGGAGGGCGTACAGGACCTGGCTCTGGCTCTATCTGTACACCACTGCACGCTTTGTGTATGGGCTCACTGGAGGAGAAAATAATATCTAAATGAAAGCCTAGCGTATTTCAGCTATATTGTGTGCCAGGGCACAGATCTAGTCATCTTAGTCTCCCAGAGATCTTGATCACGATTTTGGTTGAGACTGTGTGATGTGACAGGGAGCCTGACACACCAAGTGTGGGTGAAGGCAGTCATTAGGCTTTGTGGCAAAGACCTGCTCATGGGCTAGTTTTCTGGGGAGCAGTGTTCAGGGCTGCAGGCGTGCCCTAACTATACTTACTGGCTGCAGCCGATGACATTCTGACCTCTGACCATTCCAGCGGTTAACCGCAGCCTATGTTCCCCAAAACCGGTTCTGCTGTGCCCTGGAGAAGCCTGTGACTATGAACAGACCAGGTCTAGCCTCTGACTTCCTCTTAAAAAGCCCTAGGGAGACTTATCCACGATCTTGCTGATTGTGGGCCAGGAAAACCTGAAAGCCTTCGAGCTCCCGGTGGCCTGGCTGATAACCAGATGAGAGGCCCTGCACCCACTCCCTCTGCTTCCTCTAGGGCTGAGGAGGTGGAGCTGTGGCTCAAGTGGTAGAGCTCCAGCCTGGAATAAAGAAGCGAAGGGGGAGTGCGAGGACCGAGGTCAAGCCCTAGTATGGGCACACAAAAACAAAACCACCTGTGTTAGGAAGCACCAGCTGTGCTTACTCAGGTCTTTGTCGTCACCAGCTGGTCATGTGACATGGGCACTGGGCTTCTCCCAGGAGACTCCTGAGCTTCTTTCTCTCCTTTCCAGACTCAGAGATCAAACGGCGGAGTCAACTGCAGCTGCTGAACTCCAAGGCCTCCCTGGGTGCCGCTGCTCTCTGCCCCCTGGGCTGGGCACTCCTGTCTCTGATGCTCAAATAATCGGCCTGGGCCACCCCAAAACACACAAAGTGATTTGTATGACAGGTGAGATGAATCCCGAGTGGTCTGGTAGATTGAAGTCCTAACTTGCGCCCAGTGACCTTCAGCCAGTAGGCATCGTTCGGGTTGATAATGGACACTGGAGAGAGCTCATCAGCAGAGTGCTGCTATCTGTGTAAACTCAAACCTCTCTCTTCCTCTACTACATCATTAATGAAGACAAAGTTCTCTTACTTTGGGGTAAGGGGTGTCTAGCTTTGATTCATTCCCTGGATTCCACTGTGATTGACAAAGCATAAAGGCTTCTGCATAGTCACCTTCACAGGGGGCCTGGGCCCTTGAGCCTGATGGCCAGGAGAATGGAGAGCCGGCAGGCCGCTAGCCCCGTGCTGCGCTTGCTCATTCTTCCCTCTCAGTTCTTAGGCTGATGGCCGTTAGGACAGCTCCTGCATGATATTTGTGGGAAGCC